>NC_092649.1:16995893-17328081 GCF_032118995.1 Asterias amurensis
GCATGTAATCAAATGAGCATTATAATTTTAAAGTTCATTCCTGGTCAAAGCTTGACGTAAAGTAAACATACTTTTCAAAACAACTCATTTGAAAGTAATTTGATTGAAATGTGAGTTGAACAGAATGCATTGATTAAAAAACCCCTCCACCGCCCCCCCCCCTCCCCCCCCCCACAACTCTCACCCCCATAAATAACTAAAAAGCAATTAATAAAACCAAAGAGAATGATAACAGGTGAGTTTATGTCCCTTAGGGGCAAGGCAGTAGTTTATAGGATTTGAGGCATTGCAGGGTGAGGTATCAATATATTTTTGGTTTGCGGTAACACCATGTGTGTACCTACTGGCCAGGTAGATTTCATTCTTTCAAGAACTGTCTTATTCTACTACTGCAGAGTAGATTGTTCGGGTGTTTGGGAGACTTCTCAGTTCTGAAAAGAACTGTCCTGCTTATTAACTATTACCTGGGCGGATGGTATAGAAAATAGACTGGACTACTACTTTAGCTTATAGGATTGTAATAAACTGTACTACCGCGGAGTCAGTTCTGAATTGGTGTCAACGTTTCGACTAGCTTGCTCTAGTCATCGTCAGGCAGTAGTTTGTCTGATATTTTGTTATTAACTCTTCTATGATTCAACACCTACAAATGAACGATACAGTATAAGCTTGCATAGTGTTTATTAGATTTTTGTATTGTTTTTCTAAATGTTAACTCTTGCCTTTCGTGATGTTTTTTTGGGGTGTGTTTGAGTAGTTTTCCTAACCCACTATTCCCCGAGGCAGCCCTGGTTCCCCATGCCAATTGAGTAGCTTTAGTTATTAAAAAGGCATCTGCTTCACTTTTTTTTTTCCTACCATGCTGGTTCCATTTTCATCTGTTATGTTACTAAGTTTAAATAATACAGTTTGTGGCCAATTAATTACCGGTGATCATCGACATATCTGTATCATTACCCTGAGTAAGAATGAAATAAATGTTGTTGTTTAGTGGCTGATGGGGGGGGGGGAGGGGGGTAGGGGGAACAGAATTTCAATTATGAGTGTGAATGCGTAACCTTGTTCGGCGAGTGTGAGAAAAAAACCACTACTTTAAAATTGAAGTGGAGCTCAACAAATTTAGGAAACCAGAATTGTTATTCAAAGCAGGAAATGAAGTCCCTATGTGGCATTCCCTTCCTTTGATCATTCCGCAAATCGATTCCTGCAATCAGGTTACTGCATTTGAGCCGTCAGAGTGAAGAACCTACGTGCTTGAAATTGAACATCATGGACAGTCAGACTTGATAATAAAAAATTGTGTTTTAATTTCTCTTTTGAGACCATAATGTGTGAAGTTTCGTTCGGAGGAACGCAAAGAGCTCTCCTCAATAATTCAAGGACATAAGTTTAAAGCTCTCCCTGTATTTCTTATAATGAAGGTTTACTTAATAAGGTTACTTTTTCTCCCGATTAACACCAGCGCTGTGATGTCTACATGTGATTGACCTACATTGGTACCACCTTCTTATGCGTCATAGACTGTATCCGAATTGGCTACAGCTATGGCTACAACTGTTGCTAATGGCATTGCCATACTTCAATGCATAACGACGCGGCAATACAGTCGTAGCCGCAGCCACTTATTCAAACACGGCCTGAATATTTTTTAAATTTTGTAATGACTGTCTGTTCTTCAACCATTTTTATGTATATTGATGTATTGAAACCTCTTTATCCTTAACATTTAGCTGGTCCAGATTTTGCCTGCCTTTTGTAGAATTTTTAAATTTGGTAGACATGTCTTTTTACTATTGCTATATAAACATGTCATTTTAGCTTTGCTATGTAATGCTACCAACAATGTGTTGTGTTTTAAACCGAAATAAATAAATAAATAAATAAATAAATGAATAAATACATAAATGCAAGGTTAATGTAACTAAACTGAGGTTGGAAGGATACAATAGTCTGGCCCCTTTGTGGTAGAATGAGAATCAGTATTATTATTATTGATCAGGTTTGGCTATTACACATCAGGAACATGACCAAAACAGTGAGAGTATAGCCCATTTTTTGAAATTAGGGCTTCGGCTTTGGCTCAGGCTAGTTTGGCCCCGCGGTTGTTTTGACAATACTGCGCGTGCTTCACGTACGCGCCCAGGGCTTCAGACGAAACGACGGGGCCTGAATCCGAGTCCAAAGCCGAAGCCGTGGTTTCGAAAACGGCCTCTGTATAAATGTATGTTGCTTACCTCTACTTCCTGTAAAGCGATGGATAGGAGCTGCTGGTTGATACCACACAGGTTAGGTACGTGCTTCTTACACTTGTGGTGAACATTCACATTGCATGCTGAAATAGTTAACAAAACATAATTGAATTCAGACGGTGAAAATAAGGAAATTAATCTAATAGGGTACTTTCGGGACCATTGGTTGCAGCAGACTTAAGCCCGGTTCATACCTCCTGCGAATGCGAATGCGAAGCGAATTTGATGTGAATTTGACGTCACAACCCTCCTTTCGCACCGATATTCGCAAGTGAGTTGAGCAGAGTTGAACTGCTGCGAATTATTCGTTGTGAATTTGTGACATCAACATTCGTATCGCATTCGCATTCGCAGGAAGTATGAACCGGGCTTTACAAGGTAAAATCCATTGTTCTCGGTAATGTCCGCATGCTCAGAGCTATGTAAACAATGGACATTTACCTGGTAAGTCTGCTGCCACCTAGGGTTCAAAAGTCTCCTATTGACCGTAGTTTTACAGCATGAGACCATAGTTTTACCGCAATATTCCTTGCATCATAATTATATCTTATTTGATATGGTGTTTGCTTAAATCACCGTCCAAATAAATAATGCTTGTTTTCGCATCACAAGTAGTTGGTTGATATACACGCTCACGCAGTCAAAAATGCGGTGAATTGATCTTTCTTATTTCATTCTTGTTTTAAGGGGAAGTAATGTTTGTGAGAAGAACTAATTTATCTTCATTTTCAATTGTTTTTTCTACAATTGAGTGAAATCAAGGACAACATAATTATGTTTACTTTTCTCAAATGTTATCTCCTCAACATTAATAGTAGTTTATTGGGTACTTCGTAACCAGCAATCATTAATATTTTATTTGGTTATAATTAGATTATTGCGCGGTGATCAATGACCATGTAAAGCCTGGTTCATTCTTCCTGCAAATGTAAAGCGATTCTTTTTGACACATTGATAAGTACTCGCTGTTTTTTCAATTGTGGCGCAAGAATATTTGCTTTAAAAGAAGCATTTGCAGAAAGTATGAGCCGGGCTTAACACCCTTTTCAGACAGGCACTCCAGAGTCACGCCGAACCAAATAGATTAGGAGCAACTCTAGGTTGATCCAAATAAATTTTGGTTTCAGACAGGCGAACTTGACATAACATTTACATTGGCTCGGCTCACGACAAGTTCGACGTCTGAAACCAAGACGCTCCAGAGTCGTTCCGAACGACTGCAACAGTCGATCTTTCGACTTCTAGCACGTCCAGTTGCTCCTAACTGTTTCAGACATCAAACTTTTCATGTACTTAATTCAGACTTTGGTTCGGCGCGACTCTGGAGCGCCTTTCTGAAACGAGTGTAAGATAGAGAGAAAGTAAAAAAGTACCTTCGCATTTGACGCCCTGTCGAATGAGGCCATAGAGCATTGTTCCACAGTGATCACAGAATGTAGGACTACGATATGAGAACACCTTAAAGCGATGCGGCATATCAATCTTAAATCGCTTCTTCAAAATCTACAAGACATCACCAGAAGAAGAAGAATTACTCATACAAACATTAATAATCCTATTAATTTTTGGTTTTTACATATCTATTAATAATCCTAACGAAAGAAAACATAAAGACAATTTAAAAAACAATAAGAGTATTTTACAAACACCTCGTTTGGCAAAATATAATTCTGGTTTTCGGAAGTATTCGATTGTTTTAATCCTATATAAATGTAGATTATATGCAATAAAACTGACTTGTGAAAACTTTATTTCAGGTGGTAGCGTTTTTGAAAATCTGGAGCAACTATGTCCATGCAGGAAAAATACTCCGTAATTGTAATACACAATATGAGAAACGATTTATGCAGAAACCTTTTTTTTCTTTCTTTCAGATTGACATGTTTTTAAATCTCTCTTAAACAACATTCCTTTGAAGGGAATTGTTTCTCAAAATGTTATAAATTATCACAAGCTGCAGAGCTTCTTACCATGTAAGTTTGTATGTACACTACAAAAACAACAAAATACTTCCGAAGAACAGGGAAAGTGAAGACAAAATCATTCCCTAAACCTATTTAAGAATTTAGCCTTGAGAAATTCCATTAATAAAATCACAATCTCATTTCATGCACAAATCAATGGGAAGACGCACAAAGATCTGTGTTAACTTCCGTAACTGGATTCTTGTGAAAGAAACTGACTTCCTGAAATGAAGTTCCATTCCCAAATGAAGGCATATTGAATTCAAAAGTGGCACTCACAGGATGGGAGTAAACGGTACAAATGAAATGTCAAATGTCTTGTGAAGGAAGATATTGTACAATAAACAATGGCCGGAACACTTAGCTAAAATATAAACCTCCAAAAGACAGCCTTGCAACTTCAAAGAAAAACATTCATCAAAAACGGACGCTTTTATTTGCAGGGGAAGAAAAAAAAAGCAAAACCTAATGAGTTAGAGATCGACATCAATCTCTTGAGATGTTTTTTTTTTTTTTACTTACGGAAACCTTTTTGTTAAGAAAACATCAGCAGGACTGCCTAATGGCCCCTACATTATTTTACAATGCTTTTAAATAAACCGCTTTCAAGTACTGTCAAGCAGTCTGTTTAGTGCCTACTTTTTAAAATATAGTATTTAGTTTATAAAAGATATCAAATCATAAACCACAAGGGAAACTGACTAGTTACTTTCAAATGATTTGGGGTTGAACAAATACAAAATGACTAGAGTGGTATTTGAACCAACAACCTGGCAGTCACTTCCCAGGTGTGATCCTTAGGTAGATAAGTTGGTAGAGCACCGGCATGTTAATCTTTAAGTCATTGGTTCCAATGTATGTATTGTTTGAAGCTTTGCAGTGTGTGGATTAAATAGGAAGAAACTACAAATAAATAGTAAACTTGCAGGTACAACCATATACATGTATGTAAATTCCCCTGAAGACAAGCAGAGTATACTGTTTGAAACATCAAGACCACAAACTCCCACAAAAGAGATTCAGACATGGTTGTACCTGTATAAATATATTTGGTTTGTGGTAAGACCATGTGTGTATCTACTTGCCAGGTAGAGTTTGTTCTTTAGAGAACTGTCTTCTTATATTCTACTACCGCAGAGTAGATTTATTGGATTGTTCGGTTGTCCTGCTTTTTAACCTGGGCGGAAGGTATAGAAAATTGGCTCGAACTACTACTTTAGCTGATAGGATCGTCATTAACTGCACTACCGTGGAGTGAGTTCTTAAAGGAAGTGGACATTATTGGTAATTGTCAAAGACTAGCCTTCAAAGTTGGTGTATCTCAACATATGCATAAAATAACAAACCTGTGAAAATTTTAGCTCAATCAGTCATCAAACTTGCGAGATAATAATGAAAGAAAAAACACCCTTGTCACACGAAGTTGTGTGCGTTTAGATGGTTGATTTCGAGACCTCAAGTTCTAAATCTGAGGTCTCAAAATAAAATTCATGGAAAATTACTTCTTTCTCGAAAACTACGGCACTTCAGAGGGAGCCGTTTCTCACAATGTTTAATACCATCAACCTCTACCCATTACTCGTCACAAGAAAGGTTTTATGCTAATAATTTGTTTGAGTAACTACCAATAGTGTCCACTGCCTTTAAAATCTCAACGTTTCGACTAGCTTGCTCCAGTCATCGTCAGATCGTACCTGCAAGTTTCCTCTTTATTTATAGTTTCTTCCTAATGATTCATGTATGTTGTCAAATCTTGGTTCACTCTAGACATGTCACCATTCTCTGATACACCTTAGGGGAAACACAGTTTCTAATCCAGGGCTGGCATCACAATGACATCTAGCCTTCTATATTTTTTCACCCTCATTTCATTTCCCGTACATCCATCTAAAAATGAAATCTATATTAAAATTTGTATAAAAAAAATCTTTTAAAATAAAAGAGAACAAGGGGTGTCCCCTCATCATGAGAGAATTTGACAGCGGTTTTTTCCCCCTTTTTTTTCCCCCTCTCCATTTTCAATTCCAGAAGTGCTTGATGGCGTCGTCTAAATGTCAAACGTCCTGATTATAAAATTGTCATGGCTTTGAGGCTAAAAAAAAAAATTGAAAAAAATCAGGGTAGTATTATTTTGCTCTTTATTTGTATTCCTTTCGTTCAGGGCAGGTTTTCCGAGGGACGTGAAAT
Source organism: Asterias amurensis (assembly GCF_032118995.1). Taxonomy (NCBI): domain Eukaryota; kingdom Metazoa; phylum Echinodermata; class Asteroidea; order Forcipulatida; family Asteriidae; genus Asterias; species Asterias amurensis. The sequence goes on from NC_092649.1 coordinate 17,002,294, forward strand.
TACATTCTAAGGGCCTTCAGAAGGGGGGGAGGGGGTGAGAGTAAAGAGGGGGGGGGATATAATAACAGTACGGAGTTTCACCATTAAATCATATTTTTGATTCCTGGGGAGCATTACTAGTGATTTGTGCCAATGCAGGAATGACATGATCATTTTATGATGTCGGTTAATAAATAGTCCGTTACCGGCACAAAATGTCATCGAAAAGAGAAGTGCTATTGCCTAACTCATTCATCTTTAGAACCCCTCACCTACCTCTTTGTGCTGACTTTGTTTGTAAATTAAAGACTGATCGCTTTTCGCTGGTACTAAAAGATTCCACGGGTTTTCCCCCATTGGGGTTTTAAAACCTCCCACATCCAAAACCAAACTTGTTGTCATTGTCCCCTATTCAACATGTGATTGGTGCTGATTGCGAGGTTATATTATGTGTAATGAAATAAAGTAATAATTGTCTACTCAAGATCTAAGAATGTATTTCTCATCACATTTTATACTTCTGAGGGGAAGAAAAAAGTCTCACCTTTGTGTCCATTGTTTCTGTGCCAGCACCAGGACACTTTCCTAGTACTTGGTTGTAGCATCGTTTATGCACTGCCAACTGACACTCTGAATGAAAAGATCATTTATTTGTTTGTTTTTATGCAATTGTAATTATTTCATTGTAGAAATATTGAGCATGTAAAAATGTATTAACCAGTTATGGTCTGTTTTTAAAAGTACAGCTAAAACCGAGACTAAACAATTTTTTTGTGAGATTGTTTTACTCATTTTGCAAAAACTACAGCACCTCAGCAGGTAATATTATAAGGGAAGCTTTCTGTTATCTTTATCTTCAAACTGTTTAAGTTAAATGTAAATCTGTGTTCATTGTGTAAAAAATACCAAAACCCTTTTATCTCCAAAAGTAACATTTAAAATTGTTATAATATTCAGCAGCAGCTGTTGTTAATGTTTTTTAGTTTATTATCTAAAACTTATCTAATATTTGTTTGCTTACCTTTGCATTTGTAACCTTGCTTTCCCATAACACCCCTGGAAATTCAAATAAGAGGGAAGAAAATTCACAGTGCATTTTAATCAGGAATAGATTTACATGTAATCAGGTCAAACATCTAGGGCATTTGTTAGTGCACTGACATAGCTCAATCCCAACCTAGTAGCATGTGGATTTTGATGATTTTGTGGATATTGTGGGTTCGAATCCCGACCAAGTAGCCTGGGATTTTGCAAATATCATGGGTTCAAATCTAATATAAAGCATGTGGATTTCATTCACCCAAAGGCCTCAGCAAGCACTGAGAATACAGTACTTAAAGGCAGTGGACACTATTGGTAATTACTCAAAATAATTATCAGCATAAATCCTCACTTGGTAACAAGTAATGGGGAGAGGTTGATAGTATAAAACATTGTAAGAAACGGCTCCCTCTGAAGTGACGTAGTTTTCGAGAAAGAAGTAATTTTCCACGAATTTGATTTTGAGACCTCAACTTTAGAATATGAGATCTCAAAATCAAGCATCTGAAAGCACACAAATTCGTGTGACAAGGGTGTTTTTTTTTCTTCTTTCTTTCAAAGTTATCTCGCAACTTCGACGACCAATCAAGCTCAAATTTTCACAGGTTTGTTATTTCATGCATATGTTGAGATACAGCAAGTGAGAAGACTGGTCTTTGACTATTACCAATAGTGTCAATTGTCTGTTTCTCGATGCAACTATTCTATAAATTAAATGGAAATGTCATTTTTTTTGTTCCCTACAGACCCAAAATTTATTTGTACATCTGTTCGATAAATTTAAATTTGGAGCTTCATTTATAATAAACGCGGCAAAAGATGCATAACAGTGCCCAATTTCATAGAGCTGCTTAGGCAGATAAGTTGCTAAGCACAACAAAACTTTGCTTATCAGAATAAGGTTACCAGCCAAACTACTATGTCACGTGTACAATTCTTGGCTGGTACCCTGATCATTCATGTTTAGCAGAAAAATTTCAAGCAATATTTTCAGCTTAAGCAGCTCTATGAAATTGGGCCCTGTTGTGTCTCCATTGTGCCACACATTTTTGTTTGCGTTGCGTCAATTCTTAGTTAGAAAGGCCTTATAAAAATTGAGCACTGGATCATTAAAATTGAGACCACTCACCAAATGAACTCATTACAGAATGAGCAATAGGTCGGTGTGCGGAAATAATGTGCTAAGAACTTGTGTCCAAGGTGTTCATGTACTTTAGCCTGTCGCATGGCCCCTCGTCGCCTTGTGAGGGCGCCAGAGTTTGTCTTGTCATCATCATCATCATCAAGGAGGGGTTGGTTTAGATTGGGCTTGATCATGCTGGCTTGGTTGGGATCATCTGCAGAACAAGCATAATATTTTAAGAAGTTGAATTCAAATTAGGGGAAATTAGACATTCAGATCTGTTTTCAGAAGTGATCATTTCATAATAAGCATTTTTAGGGATTCGAGTTTGGGGAAAATTCACAAGACAATAGGGGCCAATTTCATAGAGCTGCTTCAGCAAAAAATTGGCTTAAGCACGAAAATAGCTCGCTTATTTTACACATGTTACCGGCCAAAATTTCACGCATTATACATTGCTTGTGACTGGTATTTAGCTGTTGTTTACTTTGCATACTAATTGAGTGGAGTCTTGGCCGGTAGTATGACTTTACTAAGCAAGGATTTTTTTGCTTAAGCAAAATTTTGTGCTTAAGCAGCTCAATGAAATTGGGCCCTGGGCTTGTGGCTCAATGTGTTTACTGGACCAGAATTTTATTTGCAAGACCAGAATCAAAATAAGAGAAAAGATTCCTGACCCAATTTAACATGCATTTGAGAAAATCGTTTTTATTTGAACAGGCGCTACGACAGTGAGAGAAGATTGATTTCTCTTGTCTTTATGGGCATTAAGTATACTTCAACTCTCAATAGAATTGAATGTTATTTTATCAGACTCACAGTCAACATTTGAGGGGAAAAAAAATGTTCAAGATGTGACACAGTAAAAAAAACACACAAAAAACAAGCAGACTTGTCCGATAAATTTGTAAATGTATTTGAATGTATTTTTTTGTTTAACTGTTGGAGATATTAAAAAAAAATTGGGGGTGTCCAAAACAGATAGCACTATAAGCCATGGATCAACGGAAACAACAATAACATTTCTCAATTGAGTGTTTCTGATAAATGGATTTATCCTGACATTTTCCTATTTTGTCCCCCAGCAACTAAAAAGCAGAATCACTACTCATGGTATTTTTTACCTTTCTTTGAACTAAAATCTTTCATTACAGAAAACATCTTATGCAAAATGACACCAATGCCATCCACTATATGTCTAAAGACCTTTTAAGCAAAGAGGTATACCCCCACACCCCGGCGGCCCTTTTCCTACATATTACACTCATCAACAATCTAAAAACATCTCCAAAAAACCTTCTTCGATTCCTCCCTCCCTCCCTGCGGAAGAGTTACAAGATGTTAGTACTTCCATCTAATGACTTCATTCCTCGGTGGACACCTAGTGAATAGAGTAAATATTCCCAATTCCCTTCACCGATTTTAATAAATATGATTCTGGCCTTATATAATATGGTTTGACCGGCCAGACAGAATTCATCATCTACACTTATCAAAATGATCGACTGATGGAAAAAGATGTTTTTATTTCAAATTGATTTACAGTGAAAGTTGTTTTTAATTGTTTTTGCATGTACATGGCATACTTTTTCATGAATTGGCATGCTTTGCGTTGATTACATTCTACAGCTACTAATGCAGTTGGGCATGTTTAGTTTTTTCTTTTTTGTTAGTTTTTTTATTTATTTTCTTCTCTTCAAATTTGTAGAGGGGAAAAAATTGTAATAAAAAATCCTCAGAAGAATTCCTGAGGTTCCGAACACAACACACTTGGGGGGGGGGGGGGGGTGTGTATGCCATTCGCAGAAGAAGGAAATGGCTTCCTCGTTTATTCCATTCAGACTACTGTAACCAAACCGAGGCTAGAAGCTAAAAAATAGTCTGATCCCTTTTTGGTCTGATCATCAGTGTTGAACAATGGGTTTAAATACATAGGGTACATGACCAAGATGGTGCAGATTGATTCACATTATGATGAGTGAGTCGGCATAATGCCTTGTACAAATCAAGCTCCTAATGCACACACTCTCGCACGTATACAAAAACACGACGAAAAAATAACTGCTATCCATCAAAATATTGATTGTGTGCGTACGTGCACTACGCAGACAGGTAAACAAAAAAGCTGGGTGGCGAATATCTCTTGCACTCGGTCTACTCTTCTCTATGTTCATGTAAACATTGAGGCATCTCACAGGATGCCACCTGGCCCATCAATAGTCTCATGACGACCAGATCAGATTACTTCCTGTCCAGACCAATGGGAATTTCACTTCTCTCTTGAATTTATATGTCTACTTAGTCTATCTTTTTGTTTTCTTGTGCGTCTTCTTTTCCCCCTTCATTATTAATGGAATGTCAAACAGGTGATTGCCTCCTTGATCATATAGAAGCTTTGTTTCTTTTTTTCTTCTTTTTTTATATCTATACAAAAACTAATCATTCAATTAATAATGAACTTCATAATAATTGGTGTTCTATGATTACTGCAGGAAATAAAACAAGCCCGAGACCCCTCTTCCTGAAAAGAGGCAAGGATTCTGTTCCTCCCTTATCAAGCTCTAAATCTTAATGTGATCCGAGGGGGATATTCGTTTCTTTCTTTTTGTGATTTCAATGATAAGTTAATCATTTAATTAATGATGAGCTTCACAATTATTGGTGTTCTGTGATTACTACAGAAAATAAAACAACCCGACACACGTCTTCCTTATAAATGGCAAGGACTTTGTTCCTTCCTTGTCAAACTCTGAACCTAAATGTGATCTGGGGGGGGGGGGGTCTTTGTTTCTCTCTTTTTGTGACATCAATGATTAATTAATCATTTAATTAGTACGAGCTTCATGCCAATTAGTGTTCTATGATTACTACAGGAAATAATGTCACTCTTCACAAACAAGCCTAAGACTGTCCGTCCTTAAAGAGGCAAGGACTTTGTTCCTTCCTTGTCAAAACACTGAATCTAATTATGATCTGAGGGGGGTCTAAAAAATATTGTCCCTAGAGGCAAACTTAACATGCAAGTAGGAGGCAGTGACGGCATGCAGAAGGAACACTTGAATAGGGCCCAAATTCATAGAGCTGCTAAGCACAAAAATTTGCTAAGCATGAAATTTTTGCCTTGATAAAAACAGGATTACCAATCAAATTTCCACGTGATTTTCAGGATATAAGCAAACGACAGCTGAATACCAGTATCAAGCAATACGCAACAAATGGAAATTTGGTTGGTAATCCTGTTTTCATCAAAGAAGAAATTTCATGCTAAGCAAATTTTGCGTGCTTAGCAGCTCTATAAAATTGGGCCTAGGTCTATGGTCTTACTATCCCTGACAAAAAATAATATATGGATATTGACATGAGAATGATGGAGATTGCCTGCAATGGGTTGCCTTGAATATCTTGTCTGCTACGACTCTTCTAGAGGGTGGAAATTGCTAGTTGCCCCCCAGCCCAAGACGTTTGGATGGGCTACTAATTATTCAGGTAGCCGGTTTGGGCTGGAGGGAGGAAAATATTGCACCGGGAACAGAAATTGCATCATCACAAAAATAGCACACGAAATTAATATGCTGACAGTGGGGTTCACGTTTTAGTAATATGATTTTGTCATTTTTTCATATCGAAGTATACATTTTAGATTGAGCAAGCTACTGAAAACTAGATTTTAAAATAGATTAGGTATGTTGGTTCTTCTGGCTGCCATAAGAAAAAAGTTAATGAACTGACAACACCCGTGTTGTTACATTCCTAGAGCTGCTTAGAGTGCTTTCGCAGACAATCTTGCTTAACAATTTCATGCCAAGCACAAATTAGCAGGATACCAGTCAGGGATGGTGCATGTGACATGGCATTTTGGCTGGTAACCTCATTCTGGTGAGCATCAATTGTTTGTGCTTAGCTACTTTTCGTAACTGAGGCAGCACAATGAAATTGGGGCATGAATATTGACCCAACTCATCTGACGTCATCATCAGAATTATTTTGGATGCGTCACTTTGGTGGTCAATGTCACTGTGCGTTATTCAGTAAAGTGTGCATTTTAGGCAACGCGGCGTTTACACGTAAACCTATTGACCACCAAAATGGTGAGCGTGGCACAGTCGCCACGTGTGACAAGGGGTCAATATCAACCACTGCATCACAAACTACATATTTTTTGGGGGAAAAAAATTCATTTTTTGTGTGTGAATCCTCTGCACTTTTCTTAAGTTGTACACACCCACTATAAAGATTCAAAACGAACCGGACAAGTATCTTTCAAGTGATTGAAATAGGATAACTACGTGTTATCACAGTCACATCTTCAAAATAACCTTCAATTCACTTCAGTTTTCTTTTTTACACCTTCAAGGGGGGGGAACCTCTCATTTATTATGCTATAAAATGTCAGACATTTATTTTATCGTTGATATCTTTCCACATCACAAAGCATACATGCCATTCACACTCAACAAGCTCAAGTGATGATAGGTGTTTTGATAGATCTGTGCGTTTTTCGTGCAAGGATAATAGATAGACTTTTCTGATAACAGGTCCTTGTCCTCTGCAGCTGAATATTTTTTTATAATTTTTTTTTATAGATTTCATACACTCATAAATGTTTTATTTTCAAACACTTGACTGCCATAAACTTATTCCTTCAGCACAACCATAAAAAGAGTTGATTCCAGAAAAATTTCACAGTTAAAGGGACATGTTGCCTTTGGATAAGGCGCATTGGGCAATAAAAAAAGGTTTTGTATGAAAATGTTATATATTTTCAAAGGGAAACTATTCACATACACGTGTGTATATCCCTCGGAAATCTATTTCATGACAGAACAAGGTCTGCCATTGTAGAACTACAACTCCACAAAATGGCTGACCGCATTTTCCGCTGATTGTATTTCAAAAGGAAAATTTTATGTGTTTTTTTTTTTTAAATAACTAATCACAAGTTATAAAACACAGTGGGTGTTTTAGTGGAACACTATAAAAAAAAGAGTGATTCCAAACAGCAACTATTTTAGAAATTTGAAGGCAAGTACTTGTGCATTTGAAGCAGCTTAGAACCTGTCCCTTTATATGACCCAGTCTTTGTTCGGTTCTGTTACATATTTAGATGTTTCTATAGTCCACTCTTGGCATACAGGAGCACTTGAAACAGATAAAAGGTACTCCTAAATAAACTCCAATAAAACTGATCAAACACCAACAGATCTGGGTGAAGAAAAAGCACTGAAAACTTGATTTCTTTCAACTCTGGCCTATAAACGCTGTGACCTATGTTTACATTCAAGCCGTTGAAAAAACACTGAACAACGTCATGTTTCGCCAGGCAAAAAGACACGTAGTCATGGTAAGATTGTGTGTACTTTCTAGCTGGCTGCGAAAACACAAAGGTTTGCCTGGCAGTATGCACACGAATTATGTTATGGTTTTCGAGTGACGTCAGAGGTCACATCGTCTATATTTAAAACAAATTTGTATTGTTTCTGTTTCTTTGTCTGTCTACTTTGCACAATTACCATTTTTTTAAGAGAGTTCGATTGTACACTCTATTATAAATTTTAAAATGTAAACAGCAGGGCTGTTTTGATATATAAATATATATCTATCTTCGGGGACGCTAATCAAAAGTCACACAACTCCATACTGCCGTACATGTATAAGAGCAATGTCGCACCCGCAAAATAGTTCCTTTTTGCATACAGTGCAAGTGGTTGTCTTCAAGTTATAATTGCCCCGTGTGCCAAGGCCTTTTGCATCAAGACAAAGATTACATTTTATGACACATTTACTTTTTTCCTGTTGTATTTGCTTCAACTTAAATGACATTCTCTCTAAATGTAAAACAGTGAAAACCACCACTCTTTACTTTTCGAGTTGTCCGTCATATGGCTCTTTAAAAAGAGTGGTGGTTGTTTCACTCTTTGAGAGGGGTTTCACTCCAGGACAGAGTGAAAAATCACTCAAAAAGATGCAAACTTCAATCTAAAAGAGTGGAAAACCACTCGAAAAAGAGTTGTCCCTCATATGGCTCTTCAAAGAGTGCTCCTTTGAATTTAGAGAATTGAGATTCTGAAAGTCTCCACAGTAATGGTAACCAACATCAGCAAAGCTGTTTTTATCCAAAGAGACAACCAAAAAAATAAAATAAAGTTGTCTCAACAAATAAAAAAACAAATATAAATTTGTTAACAAAGTATGGAAAGTTACCTTGTGATTCTGAGAAGCATTTGAGCTGAGCATGTAGGACACCAGTCGGCTTCAGCATCAACTGAATAGACATAATGGAAACAAAACAAACCGGTATGAACATTATTCAAAGTATTCAAGGTAGTGGACACTATTGGTAATTACTCCCAAAAAATATTATTGTCAGTAAACCTTTCTTGATGGCGAGTAATGGGGAGAGGTTGATGGTATAAAACATTGTGAGAAACGGCACCCTCTGAAGTAACGTAGTTTTTGAGAAAGAAGTAATTTTCCACGCATTTGATTTCGAGACCTCAGATTAAGAACTTGAGGTCTCGAAATCAACCATCTAAATGCACACAACTTCGTTTGACAAGGGTGTTTTCTTCTTTGATTATTATCTCGCAACTTTGATGACCGACTGAGCTCAAATTTTCACAGGTTAGTTATTTTAGGCATATATGTTAAGATACACCAACTGCGAAGGCTAGTCTTTGACAATTACCAACAGTGTCCACTGCCTTTAAGATACGCGAGGAAAACAAATCTTCTCTCTAAAACCACATTCTTTTCAAGGAAAGTGCTTCTCAAAATGTTACACATTGTCAACAGCTGCAGTGCTTCTACTACCAAGCACGTTTCTCCTGACGATGACTAGAGCAAGCTAGTCGAAATGTTAAGACCAATTTAAGAACTGACTCCGCGGTAGTACAGTTAATCACGATCCTATAAGCTAAGTAGTATAGTCCCAGCCTATTTTCTATACCATCCGCCGGGGTAATAGTTAAAAAGCAGGACAGTTCTTTTCAGAACTGAAAAGTCTCCCAAACCCCTGATCATCTACGCTCTCTAAGAACAAACTCTACCTGGCCAGTAGATACACACATGGTGTTACCGCAAACCAAATATATATTGATACCTCACCATGCAATGCCTCAAATCCTATATAAGTTTCTATGCTTATTAATTTTGGGGCAAAACATGTACCAAAGAATAAATCAACTAAAAGCATATATATATTTGTCTTAAATTTATCTTATTTAAAATAACGCTCTCTAGGAATGCAACCCCTTACTATTCAAGTTCTCTATGAACATTCCGCATACTAATTGAGGACCCCTAATGTCCTTTTAAAAAAACCACCCACACTTAATCCATGGCCAATAATGATGAGTATCTCTATACCCCCCCCCCCCCCCCACACCCTGTGCTAAGAAACATGTAGACTTCTTCATCACGATGCTACAACTACACCCCCAAGCTTGACTTATCTGCAGACAAGCTTGCCTGCATGGTTGGAAGCCAAATAAGTACCTCATTGCTAAGCCAAGCATTATGAACAAGAACACAGAAGGAACGCTGCTGCTCCCCGGACATCATAATAATAATAAAAAAAAAAAAAAGAAAGATATTGAGAAAGTTTACTTCGAAAAAAATATAAATGTCCTATAGGTCTGAAGAAGAGAAGGAGTAAAAAAGGAATATAATGGGGAAAGCAAGGAAGGGGGACAAATTTAACGGGGAAAACAAGTCAAGCATAGCAGGGGGAGGGAGGAAGAGGGGTTGAAATGAAAGGGAAAGATGTGCCAGGTTGCTAGGAGCATTAGAGATTCAATCAATGGGTGAAATATTGGACCTGACAAGGAAAATGAAAGGTTTGAATAAAATATTTGCGTTAGGGGATGCGCAAGTTGAGAAAGGGGGATGTTTTTATGAGACAGCTAAGGAGGGGTGGATTGGGAGGCGGAACAGGTCGAGTCGTAAATAGGACTCTAAACTAGATCAAGAATTAATAACAGGTCAAGAAAAATAAAATAAGGGACTAAAATTTACTCGATGTTTCATAAAGTCAAGGTACTGGGTTTTTGGGGTTTTTTTTTTTAGACACAAAAATATATTGATCAATAAATAACTGACATGCGAGACTGGCTGATATTGATTCATATTGAATGTGAAGGAATGAATATGAGTGTTTAAGTGATATGGAAATATGTCAACCACATTTTTCTGGAGCAAAATAGTGATCAAAAATTGACAACCACTCTCCCATTGTTGTCGCAGAGGCTAGAAACTGTGCAATTCCCTGACAAGAGTTATAACTTTTCTAGAATAACAATTTTCCAGACTAAAAATGGCAGACCATACTTCAGAGGGAGCCGTTTCCCACAATATCAAAAGCTCTCCAATGCTCGTTACCAAGTCAGTTTTTAAGTTAATATTTGTTTGATATGTGTAATTACCAAACGTGTACCTTCCCCTTTAATGGATGTTGATGTGTCAAAGTTCTGTTTAACAGTACATCAAAGCATTTCATGAGGTTTTATTATGTGACTTCTTTTCTTTCTTTGACTTATAATAATGGTGCATGACTTCACTTGTGAATTGCTGTTAAACAAAACTACCTTTTCCCACAAACAACCAAGACCCATGTTGTAGTACTATTAGTAGAAGTGAATTTACCATTGTAGGCTCAAGTAAAGCAAACCATGCATGTAGTGGGTAATAAATTGACTTGTAGTAATGTATGCAGGGCCCACATGAAACAGGTTTTCAGATACCCTGGGTAAAAAAAATGTAATAAATAAAAAATAAGTAAACAAAAAAATTAAAAAGTTCACATACGTCTATTTAAAATGTATCACGCGTACCCTAAGCCACTGCAGGGATTCTAATGACACTCGGGTGAATGTGGCCAATCTAATACTCATGCTATATTTGTGTTGAAGGTTAAGGATTCAAAGTAGTGCAAATTATATTGCAACCAAAATACATCTATACTATTAAAAGCGTAACCTGCGCCATCTTGGATTGAAAATTAGAAGGTCCAGTGGTATGGCATCCTTGTGGAATCCAACACGGTTGTTTGTGTGGAATTCAATACGTTTGTGTGGTTTCAGACGTCGGGTTGCAAGTCTGCAAAACCCGGATCCAAACTCACACTTACAAGTCATGTGATTGGAGGAAGTTTGGGCGGCGACCGTGCGTCAACCACTGGTCGATGTTGTTACCAGACTTCCTAGAAATCTTTCTGACAGGCGACTCATTGGACAGTGTTTCGCAGATGGTGCTCCGGATTGGTTCATTCATTGCCCCTTGAACGCCCACCCGCCATTCGATCCGCCCTTTTTGGTCAGGTTACTTTCGTGTTGTACTAAGCATGCTTCTCCGGACTGGTCCATTCATTGCCGCGCAGGGTCGAAAGGGTCGAAGAGGCTGGGTGCCAGGACAAATCCGAAACCAATCTCACGAATTTGACCGAATTTGCATTGAATGGATTAAGTACCGTAGATTGATGTTTCGCAGGTGACCATGTGTCAACCACTGGTCGACGTTGTTATCAGACTTCCTAGAAATCCTTCTGCGGGTGACTCATTTGTTGAAAAGATTAAATGGAGAATATTTATAAAGAAGCATTCACTTCCAAACGGCATGAGAATTATCATGATGAACAAGGATGGGATCAAACGGAAGCTTAATAATTTGGAAACATTGGGTAGGGCCGGCTATAGGTTGGAAGGTGTCTAAGGGAACTTTACAATTAATAACATTTTGGGGTGGGGGGGGGCCTTACACAAAGAGCCATTCTGGTCAGTGTATTGTGAGCGGTGTGTTGTCTGGTTTGAGACAGGCCACCTGTTACTTGGTGAAGAAGGTCGCCGTGGGACCACTTTAGGTTGACAGTGGGTGGCGACCTTGGACCTTTTGCCAGTAAACTCAAATGGGTACATGAATACCGTTTTAGAATACGGTCTGTTCATGGAGGTATAATGTTGCAGTTTCAGAGTTTAACCATGGCGGTAGAATTGTGAAACCATTCCTTACTCTATGGTGAAACTTATACACACACGTCAAAGGCTGTTTTGAAGCTGTAAAAAAAAGAACTTTGCTTTGCATGTGGTCAAAGTTGTTAAGCAAAACGACATTAAGTTTCCTTTTGAATAAGTCCATTCACAAAATTGGTTAGAGCAGTGTGTCGATCAGGTCTCAGAATGTACATTTTGCCAAATCCATTATGAAGATTAATTTAGCCATCGGCCCGTCGGGTTGGTTACTGATGGAGATAATATTAACAAAAGAGACCTCGTGCGGCTGAATGGGGTACATTTTTAGGAGTTTGTCTATTGACCCAAACTGGACGTAACAAACCCTAAACATGACTTGACATGCTTTCTGAAAGTGAAATAAGTTAGAGAAAATTAAGGAGTGGGGACGAGTTTATCGTTTTTATTTAGTTTGTACGATATAGGGTTCCAGAGATATGGGATGTATGGAGGTTTGTTCCTAGAGCAGCGTGAACATGAACGCGGTCAGAAATTGTGTCGTTTGTCGTTCAAATTTCGCGAGATGCAATAAGCCCAAAGTGACAATAAAACAAAACCAGACCTGCCAAGTCTCACGCATTAGGCGTGAGACTCACGCATTTGGGCTCTGTCTCACGCTCACACGCACATCAACCATTATTGGGGCGAGATCGGGAAAAAAATTAACGACATTTTTTTGTACAAAATTTGTACAAACAGAGCGCAAATTTGCAGATTGCGCACGCTTTTGCTCATCCAGTAGGTTCAGCTCAAATTCGGCAGAGCGCAAAACGCTTATTGCGCACAAGTTTGTTCCGATTCTTTTAGCAAATTCGTTGAAATGCGCTCCACTAGCGAAGACACAACAGGCAGAAGAAGTGAGCGATTGATTTTGGACATCATTTTTAGTCTATTTTTTCAAGTTTGGAAGGATATAATCTGACACAATCGAACCTCCACATTAACCATCAACATCTCCTGTGTACCTCAAGTGAGTTTTAATTATTCTGAGGAGGCTTTTGATGCATTTTGAAACACTTTTTGTCCACAATTAAATTTCACATTGTTTTATTTATTTATAAAAAAAAAAAAAAAAAAAAAAAAGGTTGAGCGGCGATTTAAAAAGGCCTTCTTAAACTGGCAATTTTTTTTCCTGGGGGATGGGGGTTGAGCTTTGAAAAATCTCACACATAGCTAGCCTCTGGACTTAGCATCTCTGCCTGCAAAACACTTTTTTGACGTTCACGTTAAGTGCTCCCGTTATACATGCAGCCTATTGACCAGAAAGTTTACAAGACCAATTCAGATGAGAGTAAACTAAAAAGAGGCCTACGCTCTTACCACCCCGCCCCCCCCCCCCCCCCCCCCGAAAAAAAAAACAGTAGATAAATTAGATTTGTGGCACACAGCATGTTCCAAAAACTCGCTTTACTTACAGTGCTGTAGCAACGCTATGTATCGTGGGACGTAAAAATGTCATTTTTGACGATGTTTTTTAAAAAGGAAATGCAAGCATTATGAATGTATATTGAGTGTGTGGAGAAAGTTTTGGTAGTGTAGTACAAAAGAAACTTTAGTTATTGCTGGCTAACGGTCAGTTTCACCTATCAACGCTGATTTGAAAAACGTGTAACGTTAGGGAGGCCCAACATATTAGACCCCTATAAGGATCACGGGGGAGCCTTATAGTTTCTAGATGCATAAGGTACGTTGTCTAACCCAAAACGAGGTGGGTACAGCCACTGCAAGTAGTGGTGGACGTGCGAAATAGCTTCATTTTGGGTTAGAATTATGACGCCATGCATAAATATTGAGAGAGGCGTATAACACCCTCACCCACATTTCGAAATATTTGTGTAAAGGATTTTTATATCCTAGCGGGGTGCCGCGCGAAGCGCGGCATCCCGCTAGTTCACTATTAAAGACACAACACTATTGGTATTTTTTAAAGACCAGTCTTCTCACTTGCTGTATCTCAACATGTGCATGAAATAACAAACCTGTGAAAATTTGAGCTCAATGCGAGATAATAATGAAAGAAAAAACACCCTTGTCACACGAGATTGTGTGCTTTCAGATGCTTGCATTCGAGACCTCACATTCTAAATCTGAGGTATCGAAATCAAATTCGTGGTAAATTACTTCTTTCTCGGAAACTACTTTACTTCAGAGGGAGCTCACAATGTTTTATACTATCAACAGCTCCCCATTACTCGTTACCAAGTAAGGTTTTATGCTAATAATTATTTTGAGTAATTACCAATAGTGTCCAGTGCCTTTAAAACTGACAGTAGTTGTCATAAATAGGGCTTGAAATGTACACAGGACCACAGGCCCGAGGTCAGTGATTTTAGCGTCGAGCCAGTAAACTTATTCTTGTGATTTTGAATAATAACGCCTCTGCACTGAATTTTAAACTTATAACTTAATTTAAAGACAGTGGACACTATTGGTAAATGTCAAAGACCAGCCTTCTCACTTGGTGTATCTCAACATATGCATAAAATAACAAACCTGTGAAAATTTGAGCTCAATCAGTCATAGAAGTTGCGAGATAATAATGAAAGAAAAAACACCCTTGCACAAACGACTTTTAGTCCTGAGCCAACGATTTTCTTTCGTACACGCATCTACTTTGTATTTCTTTCTCTTCTCTTCTCATTTATTTGATATTGGGGGGGGGGGTGATAAAGAGTCATCACGGATACATCAAAAGACTAGATAAATGAAGTAGCATCTTGATGTGACAACCAGATGATGATCCGACTTAAAACAGAAGGAGAAGAAGAAGTAAGATAAAGGACGGAGACTCAAAAGAGCAAGACTTTGAGAATGATTGATGTAAACGAACAGTGACTTGAAGGAGGCGGGATTGAATTTGAGTACATCCCATACATCAAGGAGGAAAAGAGCGAGGAGTTGAATTCAAGTGAAAACGAGATGGTTGTTGTTGGGATTTTTGTTTTGTTTTCAAATACCCCTGCGGCGGCGAGGGGGAAAGAGAATACGAGTAAGTTGAGATAAAAGGAGAGCCTTGGGGAAGGAAGAACACAATTACATTTCAAGTAGCTGTAGGAAGTTAACACCTCCATTGGGGGAAGAAGCAAAGTATCAGTTTTAGAAAGAGTTTTTTTCTTCTTCATACATTCCAGCTGTTAAGATCTCAAAAACACAAATCATTTTACGACAATATGAACACCTTGCCTTGAAGAATTCAGATTGATTTAGAAATAAACAAACAAACAAACAAACAAATGGTATGATTTGTTAGGTCAACCTGAAGATGTGACAAAAGTGTAACACCATTCCAGACTAAACAAAAATCCACAGATAAATCAGGGTGGGATTCTAACACATGACCTTTTCATTGCTAGAGCAGACATCTTTCCACTAGATTCACTGAGCTAGTTCGATAGCTAGAGGCAGTGTTAAAGACAGTGGACACTATTGGTAAATGTCAAAAACCAGTCTTCTCACTTGGTGTATCTCAACCTATGCATAAAATAACAAACCTGTGAACATTTGAGCTTGATTGGTTGTCGGAGTTGCGAGATAACTATGAAAGAAAAAAATACCCTTGTCACACAAAGTTGTGTGCTTTCAGATGCTTGATTTTGAGATCTCAAATTCAAAACTTGAGGTCTCGAAATCAAATTCGTGGAAAATTACTCCTTTTTCGAAAACTATGTCACTTCAGAGGAAGCTGTTTCTCACAATGTTTTATACCATCAACCTCTCCCCATTACTCGCTACCAAGTGGGGTTTTATGCTGATAATTATTTTGAGTAATTACGTCCACTGCCTTTAATCATCAACTATTTAATAGCTTATGCAAGGTGGTCTAGTGGTAAGACATCTATTTTAGCAATGCAAATGTTGTGGGTTAGAATCCCACCCTGATTTGCCTGTTCATATTTTGGAGCTTCTGGTAAAAATGGGGTTGGGGAAAAAAAAAAACATTCGTTTATTCAAGTATACATAAATTTGTTGATTGACTAATTTGTTTTTAAATTTTTACGCATTTTACATTTAAGGACCTTTCGGTTATTTCATAAAGAAATAACAATTAGGGACCTTGTTCTTCTGAGCAGACGTATTATTTTGACTTACATCAGTGGTAAGTACATCACCGTTGGTTCCACACATGGCTGCCATGTCCATGACCTTGAGCTCAGCTTCGGCAACCATCTTACTGTTGTTCTGGATGATGATGTGAATAACCCGACCCTCGTACAGGTGAGAATCAAAGCATTTTCCCCACAGTGGGGTCAGCTTGCGTGTCGTCATCAAATTACTTCCTCCTTCTGAAATGATATCAAGATAGAAAAGGGCGGAATTAAATCAGAGTGAATGTCAGCGGAGTGTTTGTCCTTGGGATTAAATCAAAGACATTCTGACTTACACTTGGATGCATCTGCTCCAAGACGTCATTCGGGAGCAGGAGTGGGAAAGGTTTCTCATGTGTAAAGGTTATTTGATAGGGCTGAGACTGCAATAAAAAAAAGGGGGGGGGGACGGAACACACACATTTTCCCCCATTTTCTTTCTTTATACATGGCATGAAAACAACAAAATCTTGTGTCTTAGCCCTTCATGAAATCTTGTTTCTAAGGCCTTCACAAAATCTTTTTTGTTTCACTGAAACGTTAATTCTTGAAATTGAACGTGAAAGTGTTTTAATATTCCCTCTACTTCTGGGTTGGGCACACTTTTTCGCTTGCTTTCTTTCTTTCTACATGGCATGGAAATATTACATGGCTAATGCTCACAAAATATTAATGAAATCGTTTTACTACCTTTTTCAAAAACTACTTACTGCACCTCAGCAAATGTTGATTTAATGGAAGCTTTCTACTATCATTATCTTTAAACTGTGTAAGTTTAATGTAAATCTGTGGACGTTTGTGTTTTGTGTCGTACAAAAAGGACCCAAACCCTTTAAAACATCATCAGTCTTGTGCATTAGTAAGGGGAGGATCACATGTGTTAGAAATCACACATTCACACATTCATGTGCTGAGCCAGCGCAAAATGTGCACGTAAGGGTATACAGTATTGCAGTACCGAGTAATAATTTATTAAACAGTTATTGCGCATACTTATTTTTAGCATTTTCAAAATGACAGAACTGTTTTTAAATGCAGAAAACTCGTTGCATCCATCCGATGTCCTTGGGATTTTTTTCTTTCTTTTTTCTTTTCTTCTCCATATTCTGATCAACGACCTCAGGAATAAGACTTCCTTTTTCCACCAAAGTCTAAAATCTTGCAAAGCGCCGAAAATGCCACAAAAAAAGCGCAGGGGGAGAAAGAAAGAAAAAGGCGAAGAAAGAGAGAAATCACCAGGGATGGAGAATAACCCCAGAATAGCTCATAGCTGCCCCTGGGCATGGAGCTGATTTCCGTAATACACCAGCCCTGAAATCTTAGACCGAGGCCCGACGCTCGACTGCGTAATGTATTATGCTCAGCTTGTACCCAGTAAAAGAACCAATTTCTCATATTCCTCTCTCTTTTCACTTCCCAACTCAGTCTGAATATCCTGCTCAGGATTGCGCGCGAGGCTTCCAGCACGACTAAACCAACATAATCTTTTTGACACACCATCTTTTATTACCTGGATTTCATTTGAGACACTTTTTTTTCTTCCTCTTTTTAGTTTGCTGCGGGGCATAAGACTGCTTACTTTAATGTGCAGCTCACGTATATTGGATACCCACGGCTACAAAATGTTAATACAAATCTTTGAACAGAATTCAGACAAAATTTAAAGGAAACAAAAATTGCAATTATTTATAAACTAACATACAGCTCATTTGAAGAAAAGAAAAAAGGATTTTGTGATGATGTTAAATACAAGGTGTTTTAATCTTTTCTTCTTTTTAAAAACATCTCTTCTCGCCTGACAAATTGCTCTGCAAAGCATAATGCTTCTTGAGCTCCATGTATCCCATAAGATTTGAAAAAGGCAATCTAGTTCCCTAGTCAATTTAAAATTTTGTCACGCTGGAGTTGAATATCCATGTCAGCTCCTGGCTGCGTGTGACTCAACCACATTCATGTGAACATTTTAGCTGAAGGCTTTCTAGTGGTGGCTGACTCCGTTTCAGAGGTCTGTAAATTCACGGTGCAAGATCCTCCACGATACACTGTACAATCAATACAGCAATTCACCGATTGATAATTTTTCAGTAGCCCTAAGCACCCCCTCTCTGCCTGATCAATCCCCCATGCCCAAATTGCTTTCTTGGGTAGGCCCTCCATCCAAACAAAATGAACAGGGTGGAAAATTTCACATTCGTTTTGGTGCTCCCTGCTCAGAAGCCAGTCAGCTGTTCTCGCCTACTTCTCATGGCCCCAATTTAATTAGACAAAGCGCTGAGTGCTCCAAACACCTCTCTTGGAAAAAATCCACCCACGATAAAAAAAAAGACTTTCAGAGGGGATTGTGTTTGCACAACTGGCCAGATCAAAAGCGCGCCGTGTCCTGACTTAAGAAAAGCTCCGGCAGTTTGCATGTTTATCTTGACACTGGGCTGGTCATGCCTGACGCATTAAAGCGTGCGGCAAGCGCTTTCATCAAGTCGTACAAAATGTGCCGACCAACGAAGGACAGGACCTTAAATACCATTTGCGACGACGGTTACATGTGACAGCCACAATTATCTACATCAAATATACAAAATGACAAATCATCCTTCTGGAAACAAAAGGTGAGGAAACTAAACCCATTCCAGCTTGTGAGGTTTTAGTCTCCTTTCGTTCCCTTCATGGTTTGTTTCCTTAATGGCAATACTAAGTTGCTGACTCACACTTCTCCCACATTAGGGTTTCCCTATGGGTCAATTAATGTATGTGTTAGGTGTTAGAGTCTGATGATATCTAGACAGTGTTAGAATGACGTTTCAGCCATGAGTGATAATAACCCTGCTGCGATGACATTTAAGTCACTGTGTAATTTGAGGACAGCTCTAGGTGACTTTTTTTTCTAACAGGAAGTCTTAAAGCCATTATACACTTTCGGTAAACAGTATTGTCCAAGTCCCACACTTCGTGTATCACAACTTATATATATAATAACAAACCTGTGAAAATTTAGGCTCAATCGGTCATCGGAGTCGGGAGAAAAGAAACGGGAAAACCCACTCTTGTTTCCGCGCGTTTCGCCGTGTCATGACATGTGTTTAAAATAAATCCGTAATTCTCGCTAACGAGAATTTATATTGTTTTACCGTTTTCTCAAAAAGTAAAGCATTTCATGGACTGATATTTCAAGAGAAGTCTTTCACCATTACCTTTTGTAAACCCTGTAAATTATTTGTAAATCTGTGAACTTTTTTTTTTTTTTTTTTTCTGTACCGAAAGGGTCCAATGGCTTTAAACAGTGTCACGGCTGTGTGAAAAATTTGTTAGATTTTATGTGTCTGAAGTGTTACATACAAAATTTTGATCACGTTCCGTACTTCATTAAGCAAGCCTGCAAGTGGAATTTTTTTATACAGACCGTATTCACATGACTTCATTTGAGTAGTGTGCCCGCGGCTATAACTAAATAGAAGATTGCTGATTGTCTGATTCTGTGTGTTGCGCATACAACAAAGCTGTGCATTTTCTAATGTTTCATCTTTATTTTACCTTAAAAGGGTCTATGTAACTTTTGTAGGACAAAAAACACAATGTCCACAGATTTACACTAAACTTACACAGTTTAAAGATCATGATAGTAGAAAGCTTCCCTGAAAATATTACGTGCTGAGGTGCTGTAGTTTTTGGGAAATGAGTAAAACAATGTCATGAAAATAGTTTTCGTCTCATGAGACGAAAATTATTTTAATCATTTACAAACGTATTTTCATGACATTGTTTTACTCATTTCTCAAAAACTACAGCACCTCAGTAAGTAATATTTGAAGGGAAGCTTTCCACTATCATTATCTTTAAACCCTGTAAGTTTAATGTAAATCTGTGGACATTTTGAAAAAGTACCCAAATCCTTTAAGATGGTGGCACGGTGACATCAATGAATATACTGTAGTCCAACTTGAACGAAGGCCAAAAAGCATATAATGGTTAAGTTCCGTACCATAAATGGCAAACGGCTTACTACATTTTTTAATTTGCCAATGATTTCTAACGATTTATATTCTCCATCCCTGATACAAAATTAACATCTGTGTTTTTCTCGTTTTGATTATAGTCCTGATTATAGACATTGACCATCTACAAAGGCTCCAAAACAATGCTGCACGTATCATTTTCTCGCAATCCAAATACACACACGCATCCACTCTACTTCTCCAACAATTACACTGGTTACCAGTTTAACAACGCACCACCTTCAAAACATCAGTGAACATGTACAAAGCACTCTCTAACGTACTTCCACAGTACATCACAGAGTCGCTAAATTTCAACAAACCTGGCCGGAGTGGGCTCCACTCCAGCCAGAATCTAACATCCCTCGCACTCACAAAAGGGCAGGGACCGGTCCTTTTCAGTCGCTGGTCCCCGGTGCTGGAACGCCCTACCAAGTCATATTCGAAACACCAACACACTCCAGATATTCAAGAGTAAATTAAATCTATTCTCTTTTCGCTCATAAACGTCTTTTCCGTAGCTCTCTTACCAGCGCATTGAATTTTGTAAAATGCGCTTTATAAGTCTCGTTTATTATTATTTTTATTATTATTATTATCATTATTATTATTCCTGAACAAATATTATAGTCTGGTATACATGTACATTTTTAGCTACAAGCCCAACAGTGTAGTCTTGTGGATTTTCCTGCCCTAAAAAAAACAAAATGTTGGACTGATGAGAGCTGCACTAATAATCTGGTTATGTCTTACGTTGGATCAGGCATACCACGGTAATCAGAGTCCCGCAGTTATGGGGTTTTAAGTTACCATATGGTGTGGATTTTGTACGAGAGCAATGATTTCAAACATTTTTGTCAACATTTCTTTATTTTTTATATATGATTTACAAACACTTTTTTCGATAGGATGTCTTATTTATTAATTGTGACAATATTAATGCAATTACTGCAATTTTTTTAATTTTTTTTTTTCTTCTTTCTTTTTTATTTACTTTTAAACAAGCAACCAACAATGTGCAATTAATTTTAATTATTAAATATTAAACCGAAAAAGGGACGGATATCAAATTTTACAGACTGCACACAACAACCCTACCGTACAGTAATTCAGAAAAGAGAAAAACCCTGTGTCAATATTTTCATATGCCTGTACAGACAAGACAATGTATTACTCACAGCTCGTTTGTTTTTGCTTGTTTTTACAAATCAAATTTCTTTGCGTCCATTGCAGTTTGCTGTGCTAGCCGTTTCGTACATCATACATGTACACATATGCCAGCGCCGGCGGTGGTTCAAATAGACATGTAAATGTATCAAAGCTCGTTTGTTTTTTTTTACAAATCAAATTTCTGTCTGTATGTCTGTCTGTTGCAGCTAGCTGTGCATACAATAGAGCATCCTTAATTAGAATTTAAACAGTCTAATTCAAGTACAAACGTCTGGAACCATTCTTGCCACTGTCTTTAAAAAACCTGCAAGCATTTCTTCTTCAAGGCCTGATGAACAATAATTCAATCAACTGAACCCACTAATGTTTTCATTTGATGTGACACGCTTATTCACTTATGTAGAAATGGCTCCACAACAACGAGGCATGCATGTATTTATCTGCCTTTTTGTTGTTTGTATGATTTTCACCGGCCGAATAAAAAATATTAACAAGAAAGAAGAAAACAGTTTGGCTATTTTAAACTAAATTTAATTTTGTGTCAACAGCTTGTTTTAAGGCAGTGGACACTATTGGTAATTACTCAAAATAGTTACTAGCATAAAACTTTACTTGGTAATGTGTAATGGGGAGAGGTTGATGGTATAAAACATTGTGAGAATTGGCTCCCTCTGAAGTGACGTAGTTTTCGAGAAAGAAGTATTTTTCCACAAATTTGATTTCGATACCTCAAGTTTAGAATTTGAGGTCTCGAAATCAACCATCTAAAAGCACACAACTGTGTGACAAGAGTGTTTTTTCTTTCATTATTATCTCGCAACTTCGGCGACCGATTGAGCTCAAATTTTCACAGGTAATTATTACCAATAGTGTCCACTGCCTTTAATGCAAATATTTTTCTGACTAGTTAGTCACGAAAGTGTAACATGTTTGTCTCCAACCATCCTATATCATCAATTCCATCCGACAACAACCAGTTTAGTTTACTCCATGTCTTTATTTAAAGGCCAAAGTGAAAATCTAAAAATAAGTTTGGTTTGAAGAACCCAATCTGTCAATCTACAATCTAAAAATTTTGATTTCTGCCGACCCTGGAGCATTTGTGTCAACAGCAGTAGCAGGGAACATCTGCGCAGGAAATGGGCAAGATCTTGTCTGATCATCCACAAAGTTAAAGGTCTAATACATGAACATGCACATTATTTGTAACAAGGTTTTTGTAGCAAGGATTTGGTAAAGGGTGTCTAAATTTGCAAAAACAAATTAAAAACTTCGTATCAAAATTGTTCACTTTGCAAAACATTTAAAAGTACAGTAAATGACCAACAAAACAGGGTGTCCAATAAACCTTATGCATTGACGTCATCCAGTCGCCGTCTTAGAGGAAAAAACGGTGACGAAACAATCGAGACGCACGGATTTGTTTGCGCAGCGCACAGTATTGGCCAATGAACAACCTCCTTTTGCCCTTATGACGTCGTGTGCATTAAGGTCTATTAAAACAGGGAGTCCAAAAGACATACAGAAACCCTCTGGCTAACACCTTGTAGTAGGATTGTAGCTGGGCATCTTTTTAAAAATAAAAATGGTTACAGTGCCAATTGTCCCTCAAAATCTTCCAATCTTTAACACTGCCCTGTACAAGAAAATGCTTCCTTAATAGTTCTTTGGGAGGGGGGGATTTGCAAAGTCGGAATTATAAGCACATCAGGCCTTGAATTTCGCTCTTCCTCTAGTATGGGGCACCCATTTGAGGAAATGTTTTGATTCTTTTTGGAACATTGCAAAGGGCACCATAAGCACAGGGCGCCACGGCAATTGCTGTGTGTGCCATGGGTCATTTTGAGGCCCATCACATGGTGTAGAGTATAATCGTGAACATGCACAAGACTGTGAACTTTGATGACCATTTTGTAGGGTGACTTATAAGGTTTAGTCTATTAAAACTACTGAATTGGAATGGTCGACTCTTCAAAAAAAACCAATGATATATCGATGCCTTTAAGGATGTATTTAGTCTTGCCAGGAATTTAGATGCCTCGGAGTGCTTTTGACTAACTGCTACCTGCCTCATCAGGATCTAATTTCACCTGCTCTTCTGTCATTTCATCAGGCAATCTTTGTTGTGTTTGTATCGATGTGTTTTGAGTAAAAAAAAGATTACTTTTTCAGAAACTCAGCTGCCAAGGTCAACCTGAGTGACTCGACAATTTTGATTAATTAATACATTGTTACTATTCCCTCAGGTAATGAAACTGAGGGGTCGTCAAAAAGTGACTGGCGTTGTTTGAAGATACAGGTGTAGAGAAGATGATGAAAACTAGATGTCAGATTTATGGTGGATGTGGGAGGACAACCCTAACTAGAGAAAACCCAGGTAATCAATGGCCAATTTAATGACCCCGCTTACTGCAAAATTCTGCACTTATGATCACCATCCTTTGCTTACTGTGCAAGCGCCAAATTTCTGCGCTTACCGTGTTAGCAAAGAAATGTTAGTAAAGTTTGCATGCGCACAAGAAAAAATTCTCTGCTAACTCATGAAATGCGATGGACTTCCCTGCTTACAGTAAGTGCCGATACTTTGCTTACGGTAAGCAGAGCCATGAAATTGGGCTCTGATAGAGACTGAAAACCCAATCCACATACCAGATTCTGATTCAGGATCTGAATCTTTGAAAGCCCCATGTGTTTAACGGGGAGCAATAATTGGTTTCAGAATGCATGCAGTGTAAATCCCTTTGTGTCGGTGTCCAGACTGAAATAGCAATACGTGTCCGCAACAGTCATCCTCATTCCCAGGGGTGATTGCTCTTGCTGTACCACTCATTCCAGCATGCCTTGCTCCCTCATAACATTAACAAGTACCAGAATTAAGCACATTTTTATTAGGCCTCAGGCTGATCCACTCTACATGCTCGCTCAAGTATGGTAACCCGCAAAAGAGGCGTCAAGTCAAAGAGCAACCGGTTCCCTCTTTTATTTCTCTGACCTTGTGATTAAAATCATGATTAATTTGAAATAGAACTATGCAAAATTACTTACATTTTGACATGCGTGTACTGAGTGCCTACCTACGAGCGCCATACAAGCCCTCAACGGTTTTTATCAAGCGTTCACGCAAAGTGGTCACTTTTGGACCCAATCAGCGATATTTTTCAGTACATCCCTACCAGAGGTAAGTGTTGAGATTGCGCGGTTCTATTTCAAATGAATCCTGTTTTTACGCGGTCCCGAAACTGCAAAGTGACATATCACAAGGTCAGAAAAATAAAAGAGAGAACCAGTTACCTACACTGTTGACTTTATTCTTTGCTTTGATGCAAGTCAGTAAGCAATATCAGGATTTAGTGTATGGGCAGGTTTGGTTTCTTTTACAATGGAATTTCGAGAAACGTTGGAATTTCCTTTCTAAATTGCGAGAATCCACAAACCCACGGAGAAGTTGCGTACCAACATAAAACATTCTAGAAGGTTGCATTTCTCAAGATGATTAGTACCAGTACAAACTTCAAGTCAGGAAAGCTTTACAAAAAATCTGACAGTGTCGCTGTAACACAATTTCAGATGGGGAGCTACCCATACAATGGTGCAAGTGTACATGTAAGTGCACTCAACCCAACCCACAGTTCAGATACTACACTTGCAAGAACTCTGCCTCACCACTATGTTATCCAATGTGGATTGTTACAACCTACTTATGTTCAGGTTCACATTTCATTTCAAAGTACATCTCACCATTCGGTTCACCTCAGACGTTGCACAATGCGCAAACAGACCTATCACGAAACAGCGTAGTAAGAAGATCGCCATTTAGAGTCTTAAACAAACTGAAACCATCATTTCTTGAGGGTGCATGTAAACCAAGCTAACCTGTATGGAATGAAAGACACACTGATTCGATTCTTTGCTCAATGCGTTGTACAATGTAACTGCACTGCCGCTAGCTAACAAACCGCCATGCTGAAAATGAACAGTGCACTTGCCGCATCGGAGCAGCTGAAATATTTGCAGCCCTGAAAAGGGTGGATACACGTTTAAGTCGGAAGACTTCCTTATGTTGACAGCAGCGACTGTGCTAGGATGGGAGGGGCAAGGGAGACCCCTCTTTTCATGCTGTTTCTCTAAATACCTGAGCTCTTTGCCCTTTATTTGCCTTACCTTTCAAACTTCTTATCATACATTAAAATGAGGCAAGTTTTTGCAGATTTTATTTACTGGTTAAAATTTTATGTCAGTATATCCTCCATCCTATCCATGTACATGTCATTGATACACAACAAATTAGGAAAGAAAAACAGAAAGCTAGCAACTTTCACCATGTACATGTTCAAGTTCAAAGCTTATACATTGTGATTATTTCTTCTGAGCATCAAGTCTTACTATATGCTCAATACCTATAGTAGACTTGTATCTTAGAGTCTGCCAGTCAATTTCACCAAAGTGCTACTGTACAATAACGCCAACTCAATTTGCTGCTAGTGAAAAATGCAACTTTCTATTTTTAGATAATTCCATCCTACCACAATACAGAATTATTATATTCCAGAGTGTAATTTCTATCCACAATGGCGTACTTTACTTTCCCTTAATGAAGGAATTTCATCAGTGCGTCGCAGAAAAGAATAGATCCTCATATTATCACAATCTAAGCAAAGTCCACAACCTTTCCCCGAACAATAAGACTCAAGCTTAGTGACTCAATGCGGTGGCATTCAGTAAGTCACGATGCGGTGGCATTCAGTAAGTCACATCTAAAGTCGTTAGGAATCAACTTGATCCATCAGATGGAGAAAATTATCTCCTCTAATGCCTCTGTCCGATCAAAAAAAGGCAAATTGCATTTTTCTTTAGGACATTATGCATGTACACTGCTGTGTATTCTATCTTATCTTTCGTAGATCTTGAATATCCTCTGTAGATGATGAAGTCATCACTTAATCCTCGGACATCTTTCTAGAAGGCAAAATGTACGAGCAAAATGCTTCACCTGCAAGTGTGCAGCCTTGTGTCCTCAAAAGAATTTTTTTAAATCTTTTATCGTGTTTGACCTTGCACTACAAATTATAAGATTGTTAACTCTATGATGGATGTATGAATGCCACTTTTCCTGTGTACACAACTTTAACCTTTCTGGTCAATTAAAATAATTCCATAACTCCATTAATTCCTTGTGCAGATTAACCAATACAGGTGTCTCAGACGTCTGCAAAGGGTACCAGCATGTAAATGTGCATAAATTTTAAGCCTTTGAGAAAGACTCTCCTAGGGTCGCAACGTCAGGCCATTAACTATTTTTGCAAAACATAGGTCCTTTTGGTTTGTAAGCAGTTATGCAACAGCTAATTTTATTTTCTCATTTAGTGTATAAATCATTACAGCTCCTCAAAATGTGTTCACGCTTGGTTTCCATACCTGTATACTACAAAAGACCTTGTGATCATGGCATCATTTGGGTAAAGGCGCCCTCGGCTAGAGGTCAATATAACGTTGCCGATTGGCTGATACTATGCGCCGCGTACAATGTGCGTTTAGGCAGGATGACATCCATGCACTAGGCCTTTACAACAGACCATACCCAGGCATTCCTCGTTTAGTAGCTCACGGTTACTCCGCTAGTGCAGCCCAGACTTATATATATGCATCGACATGGCTGACTTTCCGATAAGATAGCAATTGCAATAGGCTTGGCCGATGAACAACAGAGTTGAAACTTCTCTAAAACCTTGAAAAAATTAAATATTTTAAACAGGAATGAAGTGCGTGTCTGTAGAAAACCTTTGAGGCCTGTTAAAGTGTTTTTTGCTAGACATTCAAAAATCCCCGGGGCAGATTATCCATTCTGATGGTTGAGACGAGAAAATAATGGATAATTACATTTTGCAGAGAATTCAGATGAGACAGTTTCTTCAACAAAAGAGATGTCAATCATTCTCCCTGCATAGCATCTTGAGATGATAGTTTCAAGAAAAAGGAAGATCCACATTTTCATGAATTTTATTTTGTTGACTGTATGCTTAATTGTTCAAAAACATTTAGTTTTTTTTTTTTTTTTTTTTTTTTTTACTGCTTCGTTTAACCTATAAAGCAATTAGGAAATAGCTCACAAATTTTGTTACGGTTAAAGGGGTTAATTGGTCGAACGCCCCCAACGCTATTAAATTACCCAGAAATTTGTTCACAATCAATATATATAATAAACTGTCAATGTGGTTATACTTACGTGCATTGGTAACCTTCTCCTTAATATGGACAACACAATCACATTCCCCAGTATCCTTGTCTGGCAAGTCTATGTCCTCCACTCCGTGGAGACGGACCCTCAAAAACACCATGATGGCTTTTTGGGGGCTGATTCCGGTGTCAGAAGTGGGATCAGATACAGCACTCTTCTTGTACAGGTGCTAATTCAATAGCGAATTCTGCAAAGAGAAAATTTTAGGATAGTTTTTTTTAGAACAACCATACAAATGATTTGAAAAGAACCTTATGGACCATATCCAATGGACCTTATGTATTGACATCATCCAGCCACCATCTTAGAGGTAAAACGATGACAAAACAATTAAATTGAATAGATTTGTAAGTGCGGCGCACACGTTTGGCCACCCTACTGATATGACATCATGACATCATGTGCATCGGGTCTATACAATGAGAAATGACAGTTAGAATAGCATGCTACTAGTTGAAAGATGTAAATATACTCTTTAGTGTATACACAACATGAAACTAAAAAGAAATGTTACAGAGCGCTCATATTCCACTTTCTCTATGACAACAACAAAACAGAAACTCTAAAAATAATACCAACCATGTACATTGCACATACTGCAGTAGGTCTATTGTCCAATTCATGTACAGACAGTACAAAATCAACTTTACATTTTGTGTGTCTGCTTGGGAAGAAACACGTTTTAGTAAGCCGGAAGTTAAAGCCTAATGAAACTCGAATAGCTGTTAAGCAAAACATTCCGCAATTTAAAGCCTAATGAAACTCCAATGGCTGTTAAGTAAAACCTTCCAGAAGTTAAAGCCTAATGAAATTCGAATAGCTGTTAAGTAAAACCTTCCGGAAGTTAAAGCCTAATGAAACTCGAATGGCTGTTGAGTAAAACATTACTTGTGAATGCAGTCCCTTATCTTAATGTAGTTTGTATTATGTACATAATGCACTGACAGGAAGCAGAGTTTGTGACATTCAAAATAAATTGCAAGATCAAGTGCAATGAGTTGTCAGTCAGGAAGGCTTGTTAAACAATTGTTCAAGTCTCTGTACAGTACATGTAGTATTTCTGTACATTATGTAAACCAATGGTTTGAAAGAGCAAGAGTCTTAGAAATTGAGAGCCTTAAGTGAGCCCCGGTGAGTACTTAATAGTAAAAGTCACATGTGATTCATTTCAATGTTTTCTCCAAAGTACAATACCCGGGGAGTCAAAGTCCTTGATATCCTAGAATGGACCCTTCCACATATCGAACAGGGGGGGGGGGGGGGGGAGTCAGATCCAACAGTTGTGTTGTGCAATTTGAGGGGCTGACAAATAATTTCACTCATACTTTTCTACTCAGATCTAACCCTCCCGGTAAAGTGGAGCTATCTGTTCTTTGTAGCAGGCTTCCGGATCTTGTGGACAGCCTGTGCTAGTTTCTGGGGTTTCCAACAACCCCTGTCAGTTAAACTTTTGGGTTTACTGGGGAGCCTGCAGTAACTGGGGAAACTTTCTGCATTCATGGGTTTGCATTTAGAAATACTGATTTCAAGTAAATTTGAAGAAAAAATATTTTTAGGACGGCACATTCTGCACTGCCGATTATATGATAATATAAAAAATGTACTGTTACAAAGCTTCTGTGAGAGTAATGAAATATGGAGTTTCCAAATATGGAGTTACCTCTGACAAGCCTTCAACATGGTATTTTCATCCCACACAGGAAAATGACAAGTCATGTAGCTGTATCAAAGGCCTTCGTAACAAGGAAATGCTGTGACCGTTCAGTAGATAAACAAGTTTTGTAATAATGTATTTTATGTACATTACAGTTCATGGAGCTGTATTATCACCAAATTTCAAGCCATCTTCCTGTCGAGCATTTTACCAGCACTTGGCTGATTACAAAAAAAGTCACTCTGCTTGCACCTGCATATGAACAGGTACAGACATGCAACTGAATTGTATTGTATTGTAACTTCACAAAAAGAAAATTCACAAAAAGGAAATTACAAAATTTCTATGATTTTGTATGGTATTTTTCCGTTTTGAATGGTAACTGAGAACAAAAACAGAGTAGAGGAAATCAGATGATCCAAGGAAAAGTTGCATGCCTGGCAGTACTTCTTCTCTTCCTTTGAAAAAGAAACTAAACCTTTTCTAAATTGGTGTATTGTGTAATTTTGTTTTGTTCTGAAAGATGTTAAGGGCAAGGTCGTTTTTCCAATACACCTTTTGACGCAGTTCACCAGGGCCTAGTTTCATATAAATGCTTATTAAAAAGCAGAATAAAATGCTAAACAAATCCTTGCTCAGCAATAATGGGCAGAATACCAGTTATACATTGTACATGTGACCCAGGAACTTTATTTGGGCTTGTAACCTTTTTCTAGTTAGCTTGACTTATTTTGTGCTTTTAAAAAGGGTCTAGGTACTTTTTGTAGGACAAAAAACACAATGTCCACAGATTTACACTAAACTAACACAGTTTGAAGATAATGATAGTAGAAAGCTTCACTGAAAATATTACTTGCTGAGGTGCTGCAGTTTTTGAGAAATGAGTAAAATAATGTCATGAAAATAACTTTTGTCTCAGTGATCATGACACGTATTTTCATGACATTGTTTTACTCATTTCTCAAAAACTACAGCACCTCAGCAACTTATATTTTAAGGTATCCTTTTGACTATCATTATCTTCAAACGGTGTAAGTCTAATGTAAATCTGTGGACATTGTGTTTTGTGTTACAAAAAGTACCCAAATAAGCAGCTCTATAAAACGGTGCCCAGGTGTCGTCATAGATAAATCTTAGATGTGCACAATATCTTTACACAACGTAACTCTTTATGGAGACTATGTGTTACATGTAGACATAAGCTGCCTGTGAAATCAGTGCTAAAGGCCAATTAAAAGGTTCCATCAGGATGTTTTCAGAGACATTTCTGTCTTAAATGACAACTGACAGACTATCCTGGAGATTCCCAGGACATTTGGCTGACATTTTCATCATGAATCGCTAACCCTGGCAATCGCACGAAAATAGCCATTTCCAAGGAAAAACCTGTCCCAGCTTGGAAGTAGAATTGATTGATAAAATCCTTTGGTTTGCATACAGAGTGTTCATTTTTCACCCAGGAAAATTTCATCAAGTGTAAACATGGGGTGGAAGGGGGGTTTAAATTCCCTGGTTTCCTGGGAAATTTGCCTGTACAGTGAAAAAATGGGTGATAATCTGAACCACCATCAAAATTTCCATATTGTTGCGGTACCCACTGCTAAAATACATGTATAGGATTTGAACTGCCTCTAGCTACCAGGCAATATCAGTGGTCTAGTTGGTGAGACACTGCTCTAGAACTGCAAAGGTCAGGGGTTCAAATCCCACCCAAGTAATATGCCTGTGGTTTTTTTTCACAGAGCACGGGAAAGTACTGAGTAAACAGTGCTAACCCACATCGGTGTATATGAGTAACCCAAAATTAATAATCTAAATCACATTCCACAACAAACGCTGACATCATTGGCCAATTTAATAGCACTGCATATAATGGTAAGCAACTTTTCATGCTAATGGGAGACTTTGGAACGCTAGGTGGCAGCAGACTTACCAGGTAAACTTCCATTGTTTACGTAGTAATGTGCACATTACCGAGAACAATGGATTTTACATGGTAAGTCTGCTGCCACCAAGCGTCCCAAAAGTCCCCAAATTACATGTACATAAGAAAGAATTAACTTAAGCGAAAGCAAATTTCACAGGTTAGCAACAAAATTGCACTTTGCATTCTTACGATTCATATTCATACAGTAAGGACCTGAGGGATGCCTTTTCGTGGGTATTCAGTTATAGCAGCGCTACGAAATGGACATTCATTCAGCAAGCACAAAATCAGCCGCTAAATATTAGTTGCTGAGGTGCTGTAGTTTTTGAGAAATGAGTAAAACAATGTCATGAAAATACGTTTTTACATGCTAAAATAATTTCTGTGTCATGATCACTGAGACAAAAATTATTTTCATGACATTGTTTTACTCATTTCTCAAAAACTACAGCACCTCAGCAAGTAATATTTTCAGGGAAGCTTTCTACTATCATTATCTTCAAACTGTGTTAGTTTAGTGTAAATCTGTGGACATTGTGTTTTTTGTCCTACAAAAAGACCCTTTTTAAAAGCACAAAATAAGTCAAGCTAACCAGAACAAGGTTACAAGCCCATAAAATATTAGTTGCTAAAGTAGCCCTATGAAATTGGGCACAGGGTTGACACATTGAACTCCCATGAAATGCCAATGTTTACATTGAAAGGTCTTCCAACATGTCAATTATGCAAACAAAGTTTGAATACACCCATATTATTGGCAAACATCACTCAGTGGAACTTGTCAACAATGCTAAGTACTGTAATCTCAACCATCAATGTTGCTGTTGTCAATCAAATTGACTTATTAAGTTAGAAATTAAAAGGTGTGTGTGGAATCAGCTTTTGTTCTACACAGAACTGAAAATAATCCAGACTTATGACAGGCAATAAGTCAGGGTGTTTACATGATTGACATCAACTTATTGATTGCAAAAAATGCTTAACATTCCATCACGTCTGTTATAAAAAAATACATATGAAAAATTTATAAACAATTACCAGACAGTGATTTAGAATTTTTTTAAGTAAATAAAAAGAAAAAACCCCATGGAGTTCAGCAATTTTTTGTTTCAATCTGGGAAAAATCCTGAGAGCCAAGAACATGAACAGTACAGTAGTTCTCCTCCCCCCCCACCTCAATAAAACCCCACCATTCCTGGTGTCCCTCCCCTGCCACAACATATTATACTTGCATGTTGCATTGAGTCCACAGTCTACATAACAGCCCATTATAAACGTAAATTGTCACCTGTTACATGTGCATACTTATTTATACATAACCTCAAATACTATAAGGTTTTAACTTCACAGATGGGTATTTACATTCTTTCCACGGTCATCAAATCTTATGAGCCACTCAGGATATCTTGAACAGGTGAAAAAAAAGTTCAGAATATATTAAAATAAACTGCATATTTGCATTTATTGTCTCAGATATTGAGGACAATTCACTTTGAAATGAGACAGAGTAGGGCCATGTCTGAAACAGGGACTTCAGCTACAGCTACGGCTAGATCAGCGCGTCTGCCAGAGTTGAAGACTTAAGGCAGACACACGCAATCTAGCTGTAGCTGTAGCCAAAGTCATAACTTTGGACACGGCATAAGTCTCATTTGGTTCAACCACCTGAGCCCAATTTCATAGAGCTGCTAAGCACAAAAATTTGCTTAGCATGACATTTCTTCCTTGATAAAAACAGGATTACCAGCCAAATTTCAACGTGATTTTCAGGATGAGCAAACAACAGCTGAATACCAGTAACAAGGAATATGCAACAAATTGACATTTGGTATGGTAATCCTGTTTTTACAAAGGTAGAAATTCCATGCTTAGCAAATTTGTGTGCTTAGCAGCTCTATGAAATTGGGCCCTGTTTTTCCTGTATAGAAACCATACACTGTGCACCATACAAGTAGAGGTATTATACAAAGTGACACACATGACCTTAACTTCACCTTCCCAATTACATTGCATTTGCACTTCATAATTTATTCAAAGTATCATTGATTGACAAATTTTCTTCCTTGTTTACTTTTCGCGTATAACTGCACATCTTCCCTACATAATCAGTACAACAAACAATGAGCCTTGAGTTGAGATGATGGACACTGTAGAATTACACTGCTAGGTTATGCTGCACGCCATTACAGACAAATATACCAGAACCTAAATAGTGTCACAGTATTGAGTCCACCCATGGAGGTCCGCCATACCTCAAAATTACTTTTACTAAAACTTCCCAACTGGAGCCGACTCAAGCTGGGCTGATGTACCAACGGACACAGGACATACTCAGGGCTGGTGTGGTACAGGATGTGAGTAGGCGTTAAGGTATCTTTCCTCCCCTTCCACCTCCAGGACCCTGGTTCAAATTCTGCGGGGGACTACGACTGGGTTTTTAGTCCCTACCTACATGACTCTTGCTACAGGGCTGTGGGGAGGCGTAGTATCTTTCCTCCCCTTCCACCTCCAGGACCCTGGTTCAAATTCCGCAGGGCACTATGTGGATTGGGTTTTTACTCCCTACCTGACTACATGGGTTCTCCCAAAAATAATTTTTTGGGGTTTCCTCCCACATCTAAAACTAATAGCGGGGCTGATGTACAAACGGACACAGGACATACTCAGGGCTGATGTGCTACAGGGCTGTGGGAGGCGTAGTATCTTTCCTCCCCTTCCACCTCCAGGACCCTGGTTCAAATTCTGCGGGGCACTACGACTGGGTTTTTAGTCCCTACCTACATGACTCTTGCTACAGGGCTGTGGGGAGGCGTAGTATCTTTCCTCCCCTTCCACCTCCAGGACCCTGGTTCAAATTCCGCATGGCACTATGTGGATTGGGTTTTTACTCCCTACCTGACTGCATGGGTTCTCCCAAGAATAATTTTTGGGGGTTTCCTCACACATCTAAAACTAATAGCGTCCTTCCTCGTCTTCTCTCCATTGGGTTATTAGCTAGTACTAGTAGAGTGATCCCTTGGCTTAACAATCAGAAAGGAATCAAATCAAATCAAATCAAATCAAATGAAAGTGACCCATCAAAGGTGGGAATATCCCGACAGGCAAGTTCTCACCTGTGGATGCGATATTGAACGACAAACCATGGACCATTTTGCCAATCTGCCCTCAACTTGAGCAACCGTGCACTGCTGACAGCCTCAAAACTTTTGATGATCACGCTAAGCACCACGCTCGGTTTTGACTGAACTAATGACCTATGTTGATTTAGCCTGTAAGGGACATGATGCAAAAAGGTACAACAAAGGGTCCTCTAGTTGAACTACACTTCATGAGTACAGTACACACTACACATACACCCACTACATGTTCCGACATAATTTCACTTCCTGGTAACACTATAATGCTGTTGGGTAACAATGTCAATGCAGCACTTAACAGGATGTCAACATTGGACTTTCAACCTTAGTGTAGAGTACAATGTGAAAACCCGTTTTAAATAATCCTCAAACAGAAAAGAAGAAGAAAATAATGTGGACAACGTATATGCCTGTAAATTATGCACCCACGACCAAAGCTAACTGATACTTTACAATTTAAAGACAGTGGACACTATTGGTAATTGTCAAAGACCAGTCTTCTCACTTCGTGTATCTCAACATATGCATAAAATAACAAATCTGTGAAAATTTGAGCTCAATTGGTCGTCGAAGGTGGGATATAATAATGAAAGAAAAAAAACACCCTTGTCACACGAAGTTGTGTGCTTTCATATGCTTGATTTCGAGACCTAAACTTGAGGTCTCAAAATCAAATTTGTGGAAAATGATTTCTTCTCAAAAACTAGTTTACTTCAGAGGGAGCCGTTTCCAAAATGTTTTTTACTATCAACCTCTCCCCATTACTTGTTTCCAAGTAAGTTTTTATGCAAATAATTATTTTGAGTAATTACCAATAGTGTCCACTGCCTTTAACATATTGTTTAGAAAACATTTTTGATATTCCATATAAGACAATTGATAAGATATTAAATAATTCAGCCAATGTTTTAAAAGTAAAAAAAAAATATTTTATCGGAAATCGTTGTGCACCTGGAACCCCCTAACAAATAATTAACCCGAAACAAAAAACAACAAAAATAAAACAACGTTTACTCTTTTCTGATTTTGTAACTCTCAGTCTGATTGACTATGTATTCTTATGTTTTTTAAAGCCTAATATAAATAAATAAATTTTTATTATTTAAGCTCTGAAATCCTAAATTAAATTTATGTAATTTTGATGTAATGATCTTCCTGATATAATTTGATTGCTCAAAGGATAAATGTCCTTGATGAGTAAGCAACAGCTTCAACTCCAAATCTGGAAGTACATCGATCATTATTGGCGACAACAAAACTCATTAGTTGTGCAACTAATCTCTATTGCATTCTCATAATTCATTGAGACTAAGTTTAATTGTACAAATATTTATATTCATGGAAAGTGGTCTCTTCTTGGTCTGATGGAGATGAAGAAACTGAAGGGTGTTACATTTTAAAGATTTACAGACTCTCTAGATTTAAAGACTCCATCACCACAAATGGAAATCTGAAAGTTCGGTGATTCCAATCTGAAAGGGTACATGTACATGTATGTCTAAAGTGTAAAGCCAGGTTCATTATGAATTTTGACATCACAAATTCGCAACGAAGAATTTGCATCAGTTGAAATGTGCTTAACTCCTGCAGCAAAACAGCCCTACTGTGACGTCAAAATTCGCTTTGCTTTCGCATTCGCAGGAAGTATGAACCGGCCATTCCACCACCATGCAACGGATATTCAAATTCGTCGGAAGATTGATGAAAAATCCCTGTAATCATGGCAAACCCTGACAAATTTCAAACCATGCAAGTTAAATGGGAAATACAAAGCAAATCTCAAAAACCTTCTTTCTGAAAACTACAAAATTACATGCTTTTTAAAGATACAGATTTGGGGAGGTCTGATCAAGCTGTCCCAATAGGCCTACACCTTAACATTTGTTTGATCCTTTATTCAATATGCTTCGTTCCTTTCATTCAATTGATGGACCTTGTCCTTCTTTGAGCAAATATAGCATGTCTCAGACCATTCTGTAGATTCTATATAAATATCTGAAACCCATGACGACCTTCCCCTTTTCATAAACCTTGCTGTCATCCTCCATGCATGTCAAGCAGGGGTGTAATTAAGTCCAAATAAAATACCAGCAAGGACTATCAATAAAAATGACAGAATCGGCACTGACAGTCTCATCATCTTGATCCTGTCTTGATGCCTAAGTAAAGACAGATGTCTGAGCGAGAGGAGTTAGGGATGCGCAGAGGGATGGGATGCGCAGGGGGGATGTAGTGGCTTGCTGGAAAGGCTTGAACACACTGACTAAACACCGTGTCGCAGGTATCTGCTGGATGTCAGACACCATAGGTGAAGTCCTTTCATGACGAGGGTTTTTGTTTCCTAAGGAAGGTCAAAGGAGTTGTTGGACTTGAAAGAAACAGTCTTTATCACAGACATTGAACAGTTACAATTTCCTCTATGGTTACATTTGATGTACAAGTACTGCCAGCAGGGCTCCAATTTGAGGGGAATCAACCACAAGAGTGCTGGGCTCGTAGCTCAAATTCTCTTTCCTAGACAAGACTTTATTCTACGAGACAAGTATCAAGTTTCTCACTTGTCCTATAAGTGTACTTCATCACTCACAAGAATTCACAGATTTTGTTCACACTTATAGGCAACTATTTTTTTCACACAAATATTACACAATGAATTCATTTGAAAAACACAAGACCACCGGGCTTGTCCAAACATGAGAATACTGGCCCGAGGCTAAAATCATGGACCTCTGGCCTAGCCTGTGACACAGTGTTAGTTTTGAAAGTGCAAATAATTCAATTGTTTACCCTCAATAATTCTACACGATATGGTTGATGAACAGTGCATCATCTAAATGTAGCTTAGCAGACTAAGCTTACACCAAAAAATGAAGAAGGAAAAAACTATTATCATCTTATTTATGAATGAATCACAGAGCATTTTTATAACGACCAAAATCCATCCCAGCTGTTTGCCATCACCTCCCC
Source organism: Asterias amurensis (assembly GCF_032118995.1). Classification (NCBI taxonomy): domain Eukaryota; kingdom Metazoa; phylum Echinodermata; class Asteroidea; order Forcipulatida; family Asteriidae; genus Asterias; species Asterias amurensis. The sequence goes on from NC_092649.1 coordinate 17,039,602, forward strand.
AGACTATACTTTGCATGTGTTAGCATAAAAACAGAGTAAATACAGCATTAATATAAAAAAAATGGCCTCTTTCTTTGTGGTGGAACGCGATTTTGTAATAATGCATTTTTTCATAAAAGGCACCATTGTATGATCTACACGTATCTGTGAAATAAATGTCTTGTTGTGTGCAAGTGGTGAAGCGAGCTGTCGCATCTTAGTGACAGGTGTATATATAAAACAGTATTCTGGATCGTGTTACATGATTGAACGCTTATTGTCCACTTTCAGCGCGCCTCTGAAATCCTTTTATTAGAATGCGTTTCCTGACCTACTAGTACCTGCGACTCAAACACCTCACTTTGACATTAAAGGGGCAATAGGTACTGAAAACTGTGTGTGCAACATGCCCCCTGACCATTGCCTTGGTGCCCTTGGATTGCTGTAGAAATGTGCGCAATTTCTCATAGAGTGTCCTTTACCAAGAAGGAAAGTCCTAAGAATCCTTGCCCTTTCAAAAATGAAGCGTGCAAGGCATACATGATTTTGCCAAATTGATCAAATTTTCATCTCAGTGCTATAATCTAGTTATTCGTAATTTCATACTCATAATAATCAAAGGTTGCTAAGTGAAAATTTGTATTTAGTTTGAAACAAGTAATCGAAAACCACAAGTAAGTGTTTCTCTTAATAGAATCTGACTGTTTCTTGTTGCCAACAATTACTTTGGAGACCATTCTCTAACCATCAACTCCGTTAACCAGGAGCTCAAAAAAAAACAAGCAAAAGAAATGTAATGAAACTCAAACAAACTGCACTAAAGACCATAGTCCTGGGCCTCCCTTGCCACTTGTCCATTGCCCTGGTGCACATTAAAATGTTCCAACAAGAAATCTGCCGTTCCCTGACTAATTTGCTCTTTTTCTGAAGAAACTTTGCCTCGGCCTTACAAGAACAAAGTAACAATCCAAGTTTTGGTTCAAACCCATCAGTCATGGTGCTTGTTCATTGATGATAACTTAAACCATAGTTTCTTCTCCTCACCTAGATGCATAAATGAACTTCACATATCGATGTGAATGACTGTCCATGTACCCATGGGTATAATAAGGCTTACACCCGTCCTGCTCTTTCATGCTGTACTTTTATAGAAAGTGCTTATTATGCCATGCATGGCTAATGGCAATGCAATAAGAACAAGATTTTGCATAATGATTGACCTAACAGTATTCCTTAATTGGATAACCTTTCTTTATGGTAAATTGGTCCCTCAGGGCTAATTTGTTGAGGCTTATGGTTGATCCCCAGGGTCTTGAGATAGTTACTGGAGTGGTTGCATTTGTCTGGTGAGCAGGAGAAATAAAGAGCATATTGGGCAGCCTATTCCACAATAAGAAGATATGGTTTTAAAAAAGCCATTAATAATTTATTGTGTTGAACTATTATGGTCTGTGTTCTTGTTCATGATCATTAGGAAGCCCCGGTTCATGTACTTCCTGTGAATGCAAATTCGATACAAATTTTGTCGTCACAAATTCGTAAAGAATTCTTTGCATCAGCTGAAATGTTCTCAACTTGTGTGAAACATTCACTGTGACAACAGCCCTGTGGCGTCAAAACTTCTATTATGAACCTGGCTTTATGCTTCTATTGCTTGGCCTCAACCCCTTCAGTCATTTCACGATTGTTTTTGACTAGGCCTATATGTTTGTATGTTTGTTTGTTAGACAGGTCTAGCTTATAGGCAAAGATGACTTCGCTTGAGATGTTCTACTTCGGAAACCCACCCATAGCAGACAATTACCAGGACACCCCAAAGGAGACATATATTGACAAATTGATGGATGGAATTAGATCTACCAAATGCAATAAACAACAGAGGAAGATAGAAGAAATGTGCCAAAGAAAGCCGAGCAAAGCCTACCATCAAGTTGTGCTTTGGGGGATTTTACCTCTTTTTTGCTCTTTCCTGAGAATATTTTGTTTTGCTTTTTCTTTCATCTTTTTTAATTTTGTTATTACTGTACACCGTACATTTATTGATAAGGCCAATAGATGCATTATAGAAGAAGATGCAGGCCTGATATTTCATGGAGGCATGGAAGGCCACTGCCTCCATGCCCTCTGGTCATTGCCTTGGTGCCCTTGAAATGCTCCACAACAAATTTACAATTTCCTCATAGGTTCCCCCTTGACAAGGGGAAAATAACTTGGTGCCTTTGCCCTTTCAAACACGAAGCATAGAGGCTTGTAGATGGTTTTGTTTTTATTGAATTGAATAATTCAGGGTGGTACAACCATGCACAGGAGAAGGTCTCAGGGACAGCTCAGGTCAAGATCCTCTTGGAATCACAACATCTAGACTGATCTTGTTATAGAATACAGTCGTCTGGATGTTTATTCTCAATAATAGATGATGTAGTAGGCAGCTTCAAAAGAGGAAAGGATCAAGAAGAACCTGAGCCCAACTTCAGAGAGCTGCTTAAAAGAACACAAATAAGCTAGCACAACATCATTTTGCTTACCAGAGTATGGTTACCAGCCAAACTACCATGTCACAGGTACACCTTGTGACTGATATCCTGCTTACTTTTGCAAAAAAGAAGATTGTTTAAGAAGATAGTCGTCTGGATGTATATTCTCAATAATAGATGTAGTAGGCAGCTTCAAAAGAGGAGGAAAAGATCAAGAAGAAACTGAGCCCAACTTCAAAGCTTAGCACAACAATATTTTGCTTACCAGAATAAGGTTACCAGCCAAACTACCATGTCACATGCACAATTTGTGACTGGTATCCTGCTCATTTCTGCGTAGCAGAAAATTATTAAGCAATATTTTCTGCTAGTAAAGCAGCGCTATGAAATTTGGCCCAGGACTTGGCCACATTAGTAAGTTGAGTAAAGTAAAGGTTGGAAAAACTTGGCACCATTCCAGAGCCACTGGAAAAACATTTGCAGAAAGCTGTGCTCTTAGGAACAGAGAACCCCAGTGAAAGACCCTTAAGATCTACGGCGACAAGGATAGCCAACTCAAGGAGTTATCGTCGCAAAGGAATATAAGATGTTTCTTTTGCATGCTGGGAAGACAAGAAATAATACTTTCAATAACATAAAATGAAAAACACTTAGTGGACAGTTTCCGTTTGCATTGTCTATTCCGAAATTTAGTCTTAGCCCAAGACGTCAGCGATCAATAGTGGATTGTGCACCACAAAAATTACACATTTAAGATAGGCCGCAAATAAAATATCTACTTTTAGATCTGTAAGATTCTTAAGAAGGCAACATAATCTAGTCCAGCTTGCCAGAAAGCAATTGACCTATCCATTAGGCTCCACCCACGGCGCACGTGTGAGCAAGAACACGTGAGCTCTCCAATGCCATTCTGCACAATTCTGTCGCGCGCACCAAGCATACGCACACGCATGCCAGACTTTATTTTGTCTGAATTTTGGTGGCGCAATTGGTTGTGATTAGTCAATACGCAATGGGGCGGAGCTTAGTGGATTGGATTGTTCTGTTAAAAACACAACCTGACTTATCATCTAAGGCACATAGCTAATAAGAGTCCAAAGGTTCAGGGTATCAAGCTGCCATCTGTGCAGCATGCGATTATTATCGATTCTGGGTTTTCCCGCCAAAATGCCAAGGGAGTTACGCTTTAAAATATTCCTTTCTCCACACTCAACAACTTGATCATTAAATGCTCATAAGAAAGTAACAAAGTTTGTTAAATTAAGAGTAGGGACTTCCTCAATTAAACCACATATGTAACTAAAAATTACACTAACAAAAACAATTTTACACTAACAAAAACAATTACCTTGCAATTTGTCTGCCAAGAAAAACTTCACAAGAAACTCGCCATGAAAAATCAGCGATAATGGTAATTGTCAAAGACTAGGCTTCACAGTTGGTGTTTCTCAACATATGCATAAAATAACAAACCTGTGAAAATTTGGGCTCAATCGGTCATCGAACTTGCGAGATAATAATGAAAGAAAAAAACACCCTTGTCACACGAAGTTCTGTGCGTTTAGATGGTTGATTTCGAGACCTCAAGTTCTAAACTTGAGGTCTTGAAATCAAATTCGTGGAAAATTACTTCTTTCTCGAAAACTATGGCACTTCAGAGGGAGCCGTATCACACAATGTTTTATACCATCAACCTCTCCCCATTACTCTTTACCAAGTAAGGTTTTATGCTAATAATTATTTTGAGTAATTACCAATAGTGTCCACTCCCTTTAAACAATATTTTCTAGCTCAGCAAACCTGTGAACTTAGTGCCATTATGAAATTATGTCTTAAATTTAAGTTACTAAAAAGTACCTGAACAATTTAAGATGCTTTTGTGAAAAGAACGCCATTATCAATCTTATATACATATTTTTCATGTACATGTACTTTTAATAATCCATGAATGACGTTCTGATATTTACCTGACAGTTTGTCTGAGTAAAATCTCTCATCAAATTGGAGACAAGTAAAAGATATCACAAACTACTTGAAACACACACGCCCTTTCGACGGGCCACAAGACTCGTGCACACCGATGACAAGAAGACTCGGTGCAAACCAAGTAGCACCTTATGGATGATCAATAAATGAACTTAATCAGCATGAATACTGGCGTGATAAACCAACTTGAATTTTACACCTCGACGACTAAAAGGCTTTTTACAAATGAAGCGTGAAGCGCAGACAAAAAAAGGGCCAGGGTAGAGAGAGCGATGGTGGCCAAAGACTGTACCCACTGATGCGGGGAGATTTCTCTCTCTCTCTCCCTCTCTTCAGGTGCTAATTATTTGATGATTTAAAAGCCCCTGGATATCAAATGGGCTTCAAATTTAATTAAATGTGGGATTAGATACATGTGGAATGCTGGACTTAAAGGAGCACTCGGATGTGTATGTCTACAAGTGATGGTGTCACAAAAGAATAGATCATAGGTCAAGTCCTGCAGCTTAAAGGCAGTGGACACTATTGGTCATTACTCAAAATAATTATTAGCACAAAACCTTACTTTGTAACAAGTAATGGGGAGAGGATAAAACATTGTGAGAAATGGCTCCCTCTGAAGTGGAGAAGTTTTTGAGAATTTCCACAATTTTTTTTTCTTTTCGAGACCTCAGATTTAGAACTTGAGGTCTTGAAAGCAAGCATCTGAAAGCACACAACTCCGTGTGACAAGGGTGTTTTTTCTTGCATTATTATCTCGCAACTTCGACAACCAATTGAGCTCAAATTTTCACAGGTTTGATATTGTATGCATATGTTGAGATAAGGTGGGAAGACTGGTCTTTGACAATTACCAAGTGTCCAGTGTCTTTTACCATTTGACCATGGTCACTAGTCGCCCCAGGCATAATCATCACCAGTATGATACTCTATACATTAAACCCATCTCAATGAATCATGCGATTTGTACATCCTGGTACAAACTCCTGGATCATCACTCAGTACACACTGTGTACAAAATCATCTCAATAATATTATGTGGCTTGTACGTACATCCTGGTCGGACTCACTAAATCAATATTTAACCAAATAAATGAAATTTATCAGGCATTTATCATACCATGCTTATCATTAACAAAATAAATTGTGCAAAGCCAAGACTTACATGTATTAGTCTAATACACAGCTGGCCTGTATGCAACGTTTTTGAAAGGGGAAGGGCACCAAGGCTTTTTCTTCTCTGTAAAGGTCACCCTATGAGGAAGTTTTTGAAATTCTACTGAAGCATATCAAGGGCACCAAGTCAATTACCATGGGGCACAGAGGCAATGGCCTTTGTTGCCTCTGTGAAATATCACGCCTGTATAAGGATGTGTGTATTTAATATGCTTATTTGGCTTTGCAGAGAACTACACTAGGCTAAGAAGCCCACCGTACATGCAGAATTGATCTAGATGAAACATAAATACATTTTATTAATTTTGGTTTTTACCCATACACCGATGTGTGTTAGCACTGTACACTCGGTACTTTCCCGAGTCCTGTGAAAAAAAACCAGGCATGTTACTCGGATGGGATCCGAACCCACGACCCTTGCAATTCTAGAGCAGTGTCTTACCAACTAGACTACCGAGGTACCGCAACTGAATAAGAGACGTTATTGAAAAACCTTGACGTTTTTTCAAAAACAGCTTGACTTTAATTTCTGCACAAGGCCTCCTGCACTTATGTATCCCTAAAGTGATACACGCTTCAGACGGTCTTCAGAAGTTAACTGTAATCTAAGTAGACGTCTGACCACTCAATAATTCAAAGGGCGGATAATATTGGTAAATTAGTATTCTTAAAAGGCTCACTAGTGCTTGGTGTAAAGTTGGCGCAGGTTTATCAAGTACTGTACTTATAGATACTCAAGAACTTTCTTTCTGTGTATATGTATAGTATGTTTTTCTTTCATGGCATCCATGAAAATAGTTCCAAGGATCAGGAAAAACATTGTCCTTCCTGAAAACCCAAATTTATGGTTGGCAAGATATTATTGCGGAAAAACCCACTTGTGCTGTAGGGAAACACATCAACATCAATATTGATCAATATTGATTGATCAAAAATACGTCAGTTTTTATCTGTAATTTGTTCAGTAAGTCAGTAATTTATTTCCATGGAATGCTCAAGGATTTTGTTGATATATCCACTTCCCAAAATAAACGACCCATCCTTCGATAAAGTTTTTTCCTCATAAGAAAACCAGTTCAAGTGCAAAATCTACAACAAGAACTGAGATTTCAATAACTTAAATTTTGTCTAACAGTTGCCAGAAACAATTTCTGTCAACTAAATAAAAAGAATATGGTGCCAAAGCATGGTCTGATCGTCTTGTTGGCAGCCTGTTTGGAATAAAGATGGCCAGCTGAATCTGTCACGTAAAATTTACTTAAAGGGAACCATGTGGAACAATTTGGAGCAAGTTCAATCAAATTTATTGTCGACCATTCAACATTTTTTCCTGGCACCCAGGATGTATTTCATGCCTACATGTACATGTAGGCTACCATGAAACATTAACTTGTGGTTGAAGAACTTGCCCTTTGCAGCAAATGTGGTCACCATTTTTCTAGACTCTGGTTATGTCCTTGTCACATACAATTTCTCGTGATAAGGATGCATGACCGACCCGCTAACCATCTAACAGTAAACATGAGGTGAACAGCCTGGGACCCAAAGCTAGCCTACACATTCATCCATACGAAAATGTAGCAACTTCAAAGATGTTATCGAGTGCCTCCGCATACATCCATAGGCGCAAGACAACCGAGTGAATTTTTAAATTCTTCCGATGAAGCATTACGGGCTGAGCTGCCTATCCGTAATTCATTACAAAGTCAAATTGGGCCTGCACTAGCCGATACAAAATGCATTAGGCTTGAAACCTCTATGCCAAAGGGTTGAGGTTAGAAGGGGGGGGGCACGGCACAGTAACACCTAGGAAGCCGAGGAGAAAAAGGCCTGTAAATAAGGCAGTATAATCAATACCTCCCTGTAAGAGACTAATGCACATTCTCTTGTTCGATGGCATTTATAAGACAAGGAGAGTGTGAAAGAAAGGAGACTTCTTCAAGTCTGTCTAGCGAACTCTGCCTCACAGTAAATTGTTACAAAGTGTGTAAAGATTGATCTTTCGAATGTGCCACGCTTAATGTGTTGACACAGAATGCAGAGAAAAGTGTGAATTTGCGAGTTTACTAACGAGCAAACACTTCTCGGAAACGTATTTCGCAGAGTAAAAAGCTACTGAAGTGGAATTTGATTGTGTTTTTCTCCCTGTGGGATATGATCAAATCATGATCAAATCAAAGGAGGGATGAAATGGCAGGTTCATTCATCAAGTCTAATGTTGTGCAAGTTATAAAAGTTAAGATACAAGGAAATGACATGTACAAAATCGTAGTGTCTGCAAAGCAGGATCCTATTTAAATATAAAATATGAACAAGGAAAAAGCTGATGGACTAGTAAAAGGGCAAGGCGAGTAGTCCTGCTGGCTAGTGAGTGACTGAAACACTAAGGGCAAACCCTGGATGTCAACCTCGAAGAAGGATATGAAAAAACTTCTTGAGTCCAAGGGCTTACCTATGGCACAGGTGCATTAGGCTTTGACAGGCTTTAAAAAGACATTTTGATAATAATCCTACAGGTTTCCAGGGCTCAAATTTTTGCCAAGAACACACTAGACTTGTATCCCTCAAAAACTTACTAGGGCAGAATAGATTTCACTAGACCAGACATGAAATGGAAAGAGAAAAAAATGCCTGTTCGACATTTGAACTGATTGAACTTAAACACGCATTGAGAGAAGATGTATCTCTTTTGTGTTGAGGGCACGTTTTCTTCAATAGGGGGCCTACAAATGAACTCAACAGACTTGAAAGATGTATACCAGACTCATCAAGTCTCAAGACTAGAGGCAGTCCTGTTGTAATTTTTTACTGGCCCGAGGATTAACACTGGCATCAAGACTAAAGGTCCTGTGTGAATTTCACACCCTGGTTTCTCTGAGGGTCAAAAAAACAGGCCAAAAATCAGATTCAACTCTGAAGAATATCATGCCTGACAAAAAGGCGGAACTTCCCCTAAAGGCACTGCGGGCGATTTCACGAAAACGCTGGGATTAATCCTAACTCAAGTTTTTTTGGATACGGAACTGAACCCGTCCTAAGTCCTAAGATTAATCCTAAGTTAGGAGGAGTTTGGTGAAATCGACGGTTGGACACTCAAAATAATTGTTAGCATAAAAACTTACTTGGTAACAAGCAATGGAGAGATGTTGATATTATGAAACATTGAGTGAAACGGCTCCCTATGATGTAATGTAGTTTTCGAGAAATAAGTAATTTTCAACTAAAATATTTGAATTTTATTTCAAGACCTCAGAATTTTTGAGGTCCCGAAATTGAGCATCTGAAAGAACACAACTTCGTGTGACAAGGGTGTTTTTTCTTCCATTATCGTTTGTTATTTTGTGCATATGTTGAGATACACCAAGTGAGTAGACAATTACCAAAGGTGTCCAGTGTCTTCAACAGTGGCGTATAGTGGACAAACAATGAATGAATAAGACTGCTGATCTGTCCTTGCTCTATGCTTATGGAGACCGAGGACAAAAAAGGGGGGGGGAAAGGGTCTTCACATGGAAATTTTAAACAACAGGATGCTCCGCAAGAAAAATTGGGTACATAATCTATCTAGGTATGTTAAGAACAAGGACAAAGGAAACAGAAGCCTCTGTCGCAGGGATGCATTTTTGAGAATGAGTACAGCTAAAGAATCTGTGCTTCATGTATACATAGATTTGTATTGTATAGGCCTAGGGCTCGTGCCTAGGGCTTGTAAGTTCAGAATTCATACAAATTACACTGTTTAAAGGAACAATTTTATAACAAACGGTTACAGGACGCTTTTCAAAGACCAACTCGACCGATCCAAGGCATTGGTTCCTTAATGTTTAAGACATCATTTAGCATAAAAAAAACAGCCATCTGTCCCACATCATTGGTTGTAGACATACAAGGAAACCAGTTTTAAGACGTGAGCCACGGACAATGCACGCTAAAAAAAAAAGCTCGCTCATCATGGGCTGGCTATAGAGAAAGAAAAATATACAGATCTAGGTGTTTCAGACTGTATCAATACAGAATATTGATAAAAGCGAAAAAAATCAATTGCTTACAAACTACCAAACTCTGAGACTGGAGCCTTCTCTTTGGTGGCGGCGCAGATTCTTCAACAGGATCATCTTGGATTGATAAGAAAATAAGAATAGACAAAGATCGACTCCAGACTGAAGAATGCCTTGTAGAATTTTTTATTAACGAAGAAGGAGACAAAACACAAGATGGACAGATGACCTACACACATGTAAGGTCATATAGGGACATTGCCTGGCAACACACAGCTTAGACATGTCAGAATATCTTAGTGACCATATGGAGCATTGGTGAAGAGGCTTTCCTCCTGCAGTGGAGTGAAATAGGCTAGAAAAGGAAATTAATCAAGAACGAATCAGCTACAAATATACATTTAACCTAATATTCCCATACTATTTCACACATTTATTTCATTGAAGTTAATACTTTTTTCCGGAGAGACCAACATAAACAGGCCTTGTTCTTGATGTGACGTCAATGGTGAAAATATGGAAAGTAGACAAAAACATCCGAAGATCATTGCTACATGTACACTGGCAGCTGCGTTGAAGGCATACATGAAGGCTACAAAACACATCAATGATTTTTTTGTTATTTTTTCATTCCACCAGAGATGTCAAATGTCTCAATCATGAGCAAGGTTTGTTTTTGTGAGCGTTTTTTAGTGAGCATTATTTCAAATGAAAAATCTAACAAACTTTGACATGGTACTTGTCTATAATAGAAACATCAAAGAACCTGTCTCTCAGCTGATCACCTGGTCCCCAAAACATGGAAGGAGAAATAGTGTAAGACAAAAGCTCAGCTATTCATATGGTATTACCGCAAAACTCTCTTAGGGTATGTTCAGACAGCGTACTAAGTTAGACCCGAACCGGTTTAACTTTTACGAGCAGCAGGGGGTGATCGTAAAAATAAAACCCCTTTGCGTTCAGACAGCACTGAGTTAAACCCGATCCGGTTTATCCTTGGTTTTAAGAGGTCAAAGAAAACGCGACCCCGTTACTCTAACATCCTGTTTATTGTCCTGTTCATTGGTCACCGTGTGTTTACGTTATGATTACGGAGGTCAATGGGTCGCCTGTTGTGAGTTAAACCGGATGTGGTCTTTTTTATTCTGTTAAAAGATAAACCCGAAGCGGTCTAAAGATAAACCCCCTCCCTGGACGGTTTATCTTTTGTGGGTTGAACTCAATTCGGACTAACTTTAGATCCGTTCAGACACACTGAGTTGAACTCGATCGAGTTGAACCATGAGTTAAACCAACTTTAGTACCGTGTCTGAACGCACCCATTGTTACAATTCCACCATGCAAATCCTACTAATATAGACATGACCTGTACGCTTCATTTTCGAAAGGGCAAAGGGCACCAAGGCATTTTCTCTTTGGTAAAGGGCACACTATGAGGAAATAGTAAATTTCTACTGGAGCATTCCAAGGGCAACAAGGCAAGGACCAGGGGGCATTGAGGCAATCGCCTTCGTTGCCTCCGTTAAGTATCAGGCCTGGACAAGGTAGATATATGGCAACATGCTTTAAAAAGCTTGCCCAGCCTTCTGTTTACAAATCATGTTGTTTGTTTTCAAAATACCAAAACATCATACCCCAATATCCAAAGGGTGTCTCCTCTATAACCACAGCTCCACAGCACTACACACCACTCCACCTGATTGGGGTCCTTTAGACTTCAACCAAGACAGCGTACTTCAGTTACTCGCTAACAGCTTATATTAGATTTCAAATCACTTTCACCAACCACCTTGCAGGAAACTCAATCCAGTCAATACTGCTCCGACTGTTTCCAATTTCAAACTCAGCCTGCCCCTAAAAAAAAAAAGCTCGGTTTCGAATGATCACCGCGGTTGAATTTTAGTCACTGAACATCTCCTGCTGTTTACAATCCGCTTCCCACATTAACTCTGTTTTGATTTGGCATTTTTTATTTTAAAAGGGCTCCCGGTTGGGGTTCTGAGTCCTACAGACTATGAATCAGAAGAACTTCCCAGAATAAACTTTGGTTCTAAAAATAATTCTGTCTCTACTAAGGCTCTCCTCGTCCCCCACCCCCCCCCCCCCCATTTACCATTCAGTGCTAAGGGTGGACACACCATCAGCAGGTGTATTCCCATTAGTCACGGTCGGGAGATGTAGTTATAAAGCACCCACTTCCTTAAATGGTGAGGCTCCAGTAATGAAATAACCCATGGCCCTTTTTATCTGATACTGGTGTGTATACTAAAGTATGTGCGTCACAGCGCAGTTCCATTCTGTGTACACTATGCATCATCGCTTTTTATGTATCTATCCCCACTGTACCAAACAGATTCAATGGTGATTTGCTGTAAACCGTTTGAGGTGAGCGCAGCATAAAGCGGTCAAGCGCTTCGGTTTGCATAAGAATACATGTACTGGCTAGTGGTGTATCCATCTACAAAGAGATATCCTGGAAAGATTGGGTACACAAAATAATCTCCCTTGTCACACAATGTGTGCAATTTAATTGATAATTGACAATGGAGAAAATGATGACAAAACAACTCACTTGGGTTAGACTCTGTTCTGAGTTATCCGGTGCAATAAACTAAGGAACTCCCCTGTTTCAGATTTCCTTGTGTATGTATTGTAACAACAACAGTGGTTCTTTTCCATAAAGTGAAGACTATTTTTCCCTACAGCAAAACTGTTTGAATTTGTGGGTTTGGTGTTATGTATGAACCAAAACAATCCACTAAAATACAACTCCCCCTTGCAGAAGTTTATGACAAGTCATTCTAGAGATGTTCCTGTGTATGTATTCATTGATATAACAGCAGTGGTTCATGTTTATAAAGTGGAGACTATTTTCACCCACGTGAAATTGGTGTTACATTTATTTGTATATGGTGTAATGTATGAACCAAAACAATCCACAAAAATACATCAGGGTCGTCTGAGACTAGCTAGCAGGACACTCATAAGAACCTGCCTCTCAGTTCATCACCTGGGGTGGATTTCACAAAGGTAGTCCTAACTTAGGACTAGTCCTAGGCAATGCTAAGAGATAGGACCAGTCCTAAGTTAGGATGAGTTACTGGTCCTAAATTAGGACTGGTCCTATCTCTTGGCATTGCCTAGGACTAGTCCTAAGTTAGGACTACCTTTGTGAAATCCACCCCAGGCCACTCAACATGGGAAGAAATAGGGACAAAAGCTTTAGACATGGACCGGGGTCGATTTCACAAAAAGTTAGGACTAGTCCTACGAGATATACAAATTGCATGGTTAGTCCCAAGTTAGGACGAGTAACTGGTCCTAACTCGAGATAAGAATAGTCCTAACTCTTTGTGAAATCCACCCCAGATGTAATTGCCAGGTACATGTACATCTGGGTGCTTCCAACTGATCTCCCTAAACTTGGGGATAGAAAAGAATGGGCAAATCTCAACATGATTCTAACCTCGATAGACTAGAGAGAGAAATAGAGCTATCTAAGGTGGTTTCAAAAACAACATTTGGTTTACTTTGATATGATCTGATATGGTTTATTCACATTTAAAAATGTATCCGCGGCCATGTACACATTTAAATACTTTAAATGCAACAACAACAAAAAATGAATGGAGAAAGTTACGAGGTCTGTAACAAATCAAATTAAAATTAAGAAAGGACAGTTATAAAGAAACCATCGGAAATTAATAAAACCAAATAGCAAAAAGGTAAATTGTAAAAAAGATGTAAAAAAAGAAATGTAATAAAAAACATCATAAGAACACCAGCCTATATAAAGTATACCTCACAGAGGGAATAATTGTTTAATTTGTTTTGCCAGCATGTTGCGCTGGCATTATTTAGCGTTTCACCCCGGATATTAAAGGAACACATTGCCTTGGATCGGTCGAGTTGGTCTTTGAAAAGCATTTGAAACTGTTTGTTATAAAATGCATATGGGTAGAAAGAAGTTGTAAAAGTAGAATACAATGTTCCACACAAACATGCCTCGAAATTGCACGGTTTTCCTTTTACCTCGTTGACTAACACGGTCGGCCATTTATGGGAGTCAAACTTTTGACTCCCATAAATGGCCGACCGTGTATGTTCGCAAAGTAAAAGGAAAACCACGCAATTTCGAGGCAAATTTGTGTGGATCGTTGTATTGTACCTTTAAAACATCTTTCCGACGATATGCATTTTATAACAAACGGTTACAAACGCTTTTTATAGACCAACTCGTCCGATCCAAGGCAACGTGTTCCTTTAATCAGTTAAAATACCAAGCCAATTTCAGATTTATTTGGAGACACGCTCATTGTGTAGTAGAACATGAACCTCCCTCCCTGTAGACATTGCACATTAAAGCTGAAGGTCATTTGAATGTAGCTAATTTACTTACTGTCCCTACATTTCTGCACTTTTTTTAAATAATGCACGTCATATCAAGTCATGTTAATTTGACCTAAAGGCAGTGGACACTATTGGTAATTACTCAAAATAATTGTTAGCATAAAACCTTTCTTGGTGACGAGTAATGGGGAGAGGTTGATGGTATAAAACATTGTGAAAAACGGCTCCTTCTGAAGTGCCATAGTCTTTGAGAAAGAAGTAATTTTCCATGAATTTGATTTCGAGACCTAAGATTTAGAAGTTGAGGTCACGAAATAAACCATCTGAAAGCACACAGCTTCGTATGACAGGGGTGTTTTTTCATTCATTATTATCTCGCATCTTCGATGATCGATTGAGCTCAAATTTTCACAGGTTTGTTATTTTATGCATATGTTGAGATACACCAACTGTGAAGGCTAGTCCTTGACAATTACCAATAGTGTCCAGTGTCTTAAAAGGCACTGGACACTTCTGATTGGTAATTAACCAAAATAGTTGTTAGTATTAAAACTTACTTGGCAACAAGCAATAGAGAGCTGTTGATAGTATGAAACATTGTGAAAAACAGCTCCCTCTAAAGTTACGTAGTTTTGAGAAAGAAGTACTTTCTCACTAATGTACATGTAGTTGAATTGAATTTGAGACCTCAGCTGCGGTCTCCAATTCAAGGCATCTGAAGCACACAACTTGTACGACAAGGCTGTTTTTTCCTTCCATTATCCTCTCGCAAATTTTCACAGGTCTGGTATTTTATGCCCATGTTGGAATACACCATGGATACACCAAGTGAGAAGACTGGTCTATGACAACTACCACAGGTGTCCAGTGCTTTTAATGTGTATACAGGCTATGCCTGTGGACTCAAAGGCAGAGTATACCTTTAATTTTTAGAAACTTTGGTTTGTTTTGATCTCATGTTAAAGCAAGCTGTCAAATAAGGCCTTAAATAATTTAAGACCTGTTTGACAGCCTAAAGACCTAAATTGTATACTTTTCTCTCTGGACACCGATCTCGAGACGGTGCGATGTTGACACTGCACCTTGAGATCGATTCACTGCCACCATTGGTTGAAGAGAAACTTAAAGGTATTGGACACCTTTGGTAATATTGTCAAAGACCAGTATTCTCACTTGGTGTATATCCCAACATATGCATCAAATAAAAAACCTGTCGAAATTTTGGCTCAATTGGTCATCAAATTTGCAGGAGAATAATCTAAGCAACAAAAAAAACTCTTGTTGAACATTTGTTTGATTTCAGATGCCAATAAAAAGCTTCAGGCCTGTGAAGTCTTTTAATATTTGAGTGAGAAATTACCTCTTTCTCAAAAAACGCATTACTTCAGAGGGAGCCGTTTCTCACAATGTTTTATGCCATCAACACCTCCTCTGAGTTTTTATGTAAAAATTATTTTGAGCAATAACCAATAGTGCCCAATGCCCTTAAAGTGCAGTGTAAATCTTGGGCTGGTTAAGTGCATGTTTATGAGGTAAGAAGCAGCGAGGGAGGGTTCGATTGATGGCATTATTACTTATACATACCATTATGGGTTAATTTATCTCGCTCTATAAAGCAAACACCAGCAGGATATCACGATCCCTCATCAATTCACTGGACCAGCACATTACAGTAGAATATCCTTGCTTTAAAGACACTGGACACTATTGGTAATTGTCAAAGACCAGTCTTCTCACTTGGTGTATCTCAACATAATGCATGAAATAACAAACTTGGAAAATTTGAGCTCAATCGGTCATCAAAGTTGCGAGATAATAATGAAAGAAAAAACACCCTTGTCACACGAAGTTGTGTGCTTTCAGATGCTTGATTTCGAGACCTCAAATTCTAAATCTGAGGTCTCGAAATCAAATTCGTGGAAATTACTTCTTTCTCAAAATCTAGGTTACTTCAGAGGGAACTGTTTCTCACAATGTTTTTTACTATCAACCTCTCCCCATTACTCGTTATCAAGTAAGGTTTTATGCTAATAATTATTTTGAGTAATTACCAATTGTGTCCACTGCCTTTAAATGGATAACATACCATCATCATACTTGTCAATATGTAAAATATGAGAAAAGGAGGCCCATATAACGAGGGGAGAGATTAAAGAGGATTGTCCCATATTGGAATCTAGGGTAGAGCCACCCTGGGCCTGTAAACAAACTTGCTAAGCACAGAAATGTATTGCTTAAGAGAAACACGTTACCAGCCAAAACTAAATTAAGTTTGCATTGTTGGGACAGGTGCCCCACTCAATTTTTTGCTTAGCAAAGAAATTTGTCAAGCGTTATTTTCTGCTCAACAGCTTGATGAAATTGGGCCCAAAATCAACAAATAAATGTTTTACTTAAAAAAAAAAAAGTATCTTTCTCCGAAACAAATACTTTGGAGATCACTCTCGATCAATCAACCCCATTTACCAGGAGCTCAATAATATGCAATTAAGAAATTTGTACAAAACCCATACAAGTTTCACTATTATGACGTTATAGTCCTGAGCATATGACGTGGGTTTTGGGAGGAGTTTCTGATTTGTATTCATCTAGCTCTCAATCAATACATCACATGATTATCAACTTCAACAATTTTAGCCAACCAAAATAAAAGATGTTGAGACAACTGTGGCTAAATGGTTTGCACTGTCAAGGTTTTTCTGCATGTTCATTTGACGGATTGTTTTAATTTTGTCTCGAAGAATCCGTGCAATTACAGGCATGTAACTGCAATTTGTCAAAAACAGTGGAAATGTCAAGGGTGCATGCAGCTAGACTTCCCGTGTTTCTCAATTTCCAATGGCAGAGACGAGAACGCAGCAAATGATGAAATCATTTGATTTGCTGAAAAATTACATGCATTTACTCAGACCTGGAATTTCATCTTTGTACATGTTGAAAGGGCAAGGTCATTTTCATTTTTATTTTAAAGGGCACTTCCATTGGAAAATCTTTAAAGTCAATGGAAACTTTTTGAAGGGCACCAAGGCCAACACCAGGGGAAACAGAGGGCGTGTAATTCCAGGCATGTTTGTTGTCAATAAATATGCCTGAGCTTTCAAGGTAAATTTGACATAAAACGTGTGTTTTTATATATTAATATATTGTAATATATTTCTTGACAAAGTATAGGCGTTGCTTGTATTTCAATATAAAGTTGGAAAAATAAAAATAATAAAAAATTTAGCTGATGCAAGCTGCTTATAAACTAAAAGAACCATGGACGGTATAAATGCACAAAATAGTTAACGGCCTTACATTTCGACCCCAGCAGAGTCAGTTTACGAGAAAGACTCTGCTAGGGTCGAAACATCAATATTAAGTCTACAGTTTTCAGATCCCTGTGTGAGGCCCTTGAAAAGAGATGGTTAGAATTTCTACCAAACCAACATTGTGTCTTTTCATTTTTGTTTTACCCATATACATTGTACACTGATGAGTGTTTAAAAAAATCACAGGCATTTTACCTCATGGGGTTCGAACCCACAACCTTTGCAGTTCTAAAGCAGTGTCATACCAACTAGACCACTGAGATTGCCCGATAGCTAGAGGCAGTTCAAATCCTATGTTTTAGCAGCGGGTGCTGTGACAATTTCACAGATGTTAAATTTGGTTAGAATCTTCACCAAACCAACAGTGTGACTGTTCCTTTAACCGTGATTGAACCGTGGATGCCTTCACTGTAAACGCACTTTCACCACTGGCCACCGACCTTAAACATAGTACAATATTGACACTGCACCTGGAGACGTTAATTCATTTTCTATTTATTTTGTTCTTCACGCACCTGGAGATGTTAATTCATTTCTATTTATTTTGTTTTTCATGCAGGATGTTTAATCACTGTTGGTTCAGTTGATGGCATTATTACTTGCAGTGCGGTTGTGGGGTGTGGTGGCCGAGTGGATAAGAGCACCAAACTCAAGCTCTGATGCTTCTGTTCAGAGTGTGGGTTCGAATCCCGGTTGTGACACTTGTGTCCCTGAACAAGACACTTAACTATAATTGCTTCTCTCCACCCAGGGTAAATGGGTACCTGTGAGGGCAGAGATGGTTCTTGTGATTGATTTAGCCGAGTAGCGCATATATAGCGCACAGGCTGTATACTCCCCAGGGAGCTGAGATGGTTTAAGGAATGATTTAAGGCCCAGTGACATGGGGTAATAATGTCGGAAGCGCTTTGAGCAGCCCCTCGTGCGTGAAAAGCACTACATGTATATAAAAACGGGTTATTATTATTATTTTTATTATTATTATTATTAGTGTACATGATGTACAGGAAGCGAGGGGCTCCAAGGTCATATTTCAGTTTTCTGATCCACTAATTTTCCAATAGATTGAGTCCTCATGAAATTTGAGAAAAATTACAAATAATCTCTAAACTTACATTAAAATGCCAATGGTGTAAAATATCACTTAGAGCGAAATTTCCCAACAAGACGTCATTGGACAGCAGAAACAAATGGGTTTGTTATGTATAGTACATTCCAAGATAAATTTCTGTGCGAGTCATCAACTCGATTCAATGCTGTATTAATTGAATATCATAACAATTCAGGAATGAGCTGTAAAATCTCTGTATAGAGACACGGCAAGGAGGCCAGTCCTCTGATTAAATTGAAAGACCTCGTTGAGAAAAGAACATTTATCAGGCCTGGAATTACAAGCAGGGCAGAGAGGCCATGGCCTCCGCCCTTTCAAAAGTTGACTTTAAGATCTTTCCAATGGGAGTGCTCTTAGCAAAATGAAAATGGCCTTGCCCTTTCAAAGAGGGAATTCCAGCCTGCGCTATACATGTACTGGTTATGTATTGTGTGCATGGTGTACATGGTTCATCAAGATGTTGGGTCCTTTCAGTATGCTCAAACCTTACTCTATGCTCAAACACACACTAGGTATGTTCCTTATTGCTAAATCCCACACACGAATCTGATGCTTCTCACATACATCTGCTACAGACTTTTACGACATCACAGGTAGTTTTCCCCAGGGGGAAAACTACATTAAATGGTACGACAAAGTGCTATGTATTCAGTGCTTCCCAAGACGTAGGAAACAGAAGTGTCAATGTCCGCACTACAAGCATTCCTATACTATGCGCCAACAAACACGCATGCAAATTAACAACATTTACTTTTGATTAAACTTCAACAACATTCACGTCAAACTTGCTTAGCTTTCATTCCCCAGGATTTTGGTGGGTTTTTTTTTGCTGCAAGAACACTGTGCCAGAATAACAGGCTCGTTTTCAGTTGCCAGAGATGCACTTACCTCGCCTTCTAAAGTCCTCCACTCATCTCTATCAATCTCATCAAGTTTGATGCTACTGCTGAAACCCATCGATGTTAAGTGACAAACTCGCCAAAGAGTGATCCTCAGAGAGATTGCGAGGAACTGAATTACAGAAGGAGGAGGGGGGGGGTTCTAACCATCTGATTAAATCACACAGTAGCGAAGATGTTTGCCTCAGACAGGGATTTCACAGATTTGACAGATAATATGAATGCTTCGTTTCTCCCATGTCGATCTTTAAGAGGGGTATGCGTGGGTATACATACATTTCGTACTCTGAAGAAGGAGTGGTGCGAATTTATGCAAGTTTATGTGCGTGTTCAAGAACCGACAAAAGAGCCAACAACTCGAAAATGTTGTGTGAGTTCAGCTCCGATCATTGGATACAATTTTGGTTGCTTACATTGCCGAGATGTTATTATGAATAACAATGTGATACGGAATAACTTATTTACTGATCAGTACTCATTGAATCAGTAGCAGTTTGTTGACCAAGCTGGAAGAAAAGTACTCTTTTGTACATGTGTTTTTTTATTTACATAAATGTATAAATCTCTCTTCACGAGTATTACCTTTGAACAAGGCTTGACAAGAGTTGATGAAAGTTCAGCTTTGATATGATCGTCACAATCCTGAACTATGAGTTATTCTCAGCGAATGGTTGGATTGCAGGTAGATTTAGCTTGTCAACAAGGTTAATTCAGGTTGCAATGTTCACCAATATAATATCAGTTGAGATAACAGCTGGAATTTGAAGGGAAAATCAACAAGACCACTCTCTGAATGTAAAAGAGTGAAATAGGACAACTCTTTTTCGAGTGGTATTCCACTCTTTTAGATTGAAGTTTGCATCTTTTTGAGTGATTTTTCACTCTGTCCTGGAGTGAAACCCCTCTAAAAGAGTGAAACAACCACCACTCTTTTTGAAGAGCCGTATGGAGGACACCTCGAAATGTAAAGAGTGGTGTTTTTCCCTCTTTTACATTTAGAGAGCACAGCGCTGTTTGCTCAAAATGGACCAGAATTGTTTTCATAACCAAAATGAAAACAATATTTCATGACACAGATTAGGACCCCCCTATATCTTGCATTTTAACTGTTTTTATTTGAACAAGCACTATAAGATAACTATAAGATAAAAAAATAAAACAACATTTTCTTTATGGGTATAAAATATCCCCTAGAATTGGAAGGTATTTTATCATCTGGACTTAAAGTCAACATTTGAACACCATATTGCAGGTAGGATGGAGTATTATTATAGTTGTTCCAGTTTTGGGGTCAATCTGAGAAGGCTCTATCAGCAAAGGTAAAACAATTATCCGCAGATAAGGTACTCTATACAGTACTTAAATAAAAGTACAAACAATGGAAACTTGAGTACATGCATTATATCAGGGCTAAAATTGTGCTTAAAGGAACACGTTGCCTTGGATCGGACGAGTTGGTCACTAAAAAGCGTTTGAAACCGTTTGTTATGAAATATATATGGTTAGAAAGATGTTTTAAAAGTAGAATATAATGATCCACACAAGTATCACTAAAAATTGCACGGTTTTCTTTTTACGCCACAAACTATCACGGTCGGCCATTTATGGGAGTCAAAATTTTGACTCCCATAAATGGCCGACCGTGTTATTGGACGAGGTAAAAAGAAAACCACGCAATTTCGAGGGCATATTTGTGTAGATCATTGTATTCTACCATATGCATTTTATAACAAACGGTCACAAAACGCTTTTCAAAGACCAACTCGACCGATCCAAGGCAACGTGTTCCTTTAAAATTAAAAATACAGCAGGGCTTGTAGCAAACAATGTTTACTGGACCAGAGTTTGTTTTACGAGACCAGAATCTTCATAGAAAAGAGCCTTCTACAGAGTTTAACATTACTGCACTAAGACTATAAAGAGGACATCTCAGTCATATACTGTAACACAAGACCACTGGATTTGTCCAGTCACGAGTTTACTGGCCCGGGGCTAAAATCACTGGCCTCGGGCTTGCGGTCCGGTGTCAAACTCGAGCCACGTATGTCTACAAAGGCACGTATTGACCCATTTCACCTGACATCATCATCATAAAAATCTTGAATGCGCCATACTGGTGGGCAATTCCACTGTGCGTTTTTTTTATATATAACTCTACGCATAGAGTATGCTGTGCGTTGTGCAGTGAAGTGCGCATTTTAGATGACGCGGCGTTAATACACGTAAACCTAACTTGCCCACCAACATGGTGAGCGTGGCACCAGTCGCCGCGTGTGACACGCGTGCAAGGGGTCAATAGACCAATTCTCAATTTCAAACACTTTGAAGAACCACTGGAGGAAAGAGAATACTACAAGGAATAACATAACCCTCCACATGGTCACAGCTGCACTAGCACTGCATTGTTGGAGGGGACATTAAATTGACAATGATCAACATTGTGTGCATCAATGTGCTCGTGAATCAAAACAAACAGCGAGTGTCCTCAACTGCTATGAAGTGTCCCGAGGTGTATATTGTGCATGCAGATGCAACAACTTGGAATGGGCACTGGGGCACTTCGTGACAGTGTTCTTTCAGTCCAGGCTAAAGTAAATAGTGAAACTACTGCTTGAACTTCTCTGAGGAAAGGACAGAGTTCTCACAACAACAAAAAATAGTGCATCATATGATATTTTGGGCAGGAACCATTTCGCTAAGTAAGTTTGTCCCAGATATTAGTCATAATAAAAACTGTGTATCTATTATGGTTCCTTGCCTACTACTACATTTGTGTAAATCTACTTAGGGAAACATTTCACAATTTGTGTGTGTGTGTGTGAATAAATCCAGCTTTTAAGCTGTGGCATTTTGTTATGACCCTTCTCAAGCCAAGCCAGCCTCTCAAAGCACCCAAAAAAATATTGTGTATACCCTGTTTAACATGTCCTAGAATTCTTTAATCTATCTCAACTCCTTAGGATTATGCAGCATCGGCAACCAAATGAGTGCACAGGTTGCTCGTCATTCCCATGAACAATATCAACCCTCGCAGGTACACATTTATACCTGAGAAGCATAGTAAAGCATCTTCCTTTGAAGGAACCATTGCCTTGGATCGGACAAGTTGGTCTTTAAAAAAAAATGTTTGTAACCCTTTTTTATAAAATGCATATGGTTGGAAAGATGTTTTAAAAATAGAATACAATGATCCACACAAGTTTGCCTCGAAATTGCGTGGTTTTCCTTTTACTGTGCGAACTAACAAGGTCTGCCATTTATGGGAGTCAAAAATTTGACTCCCATAAATGGCCAACCGTGTTAGTCGACGAGGTAAAAGGAAAACCGTGCAATTTCGAGGCATGTTTGTGTGGATCATTGTATTCTACTTTTACAACATCTTTCTACCCATATGCATTTTATAAAAAACGGTAACAAAGGCTTTTCAAAGAGCAACCCGACCGATCCAAGGCAACGTGTTCCTTTAAGGACAAAAGTGACACAACTGGAATTCGAACCCTCAATCTAGCAACTCAGCCACCTGAACCTGAGGTTGATGCACACACATGAACAGATGAAAAAGCTACTTGTTATACATTAAAGTCAAATATCCAGTGCATTTTTTGACATGAAGGCTAAGTTCACACCCCTCAACCATAAATCAAAGACTAAATCAACATTGCCAAAACACCTACCAAGTACTTTGTCATTTTGCCAAATAATATTTATATTTTTAAATTATTGTAAGTATAGTATCTCGCCATAATTCTTAATGTTTTTATGGAGCTGATCAACTCATGTAATTGCCTTTTAAGGATGGTTAAAAGTTTTTTTAATTGAATTGAATTGAATTGAATTAGAAAAACAGTAAAGAGTTCAAATCTTCTGGGGTCGATTTTACAAACAGTAAAAACCTAAGGCTAGTCCTACATGTACGTTAGGACAAGTAACTCGTCCTAACTTGAAATAAGACTAGTCTTAAATCTTTGTGAAAATCTACCCCTGGTCCCTACATTGTGCATGTACCTGTTTTGATTAATTCAGGAGGGAGAGCATACATCGCAGGTGTATAACCCTTATAAATATCCCGAGCACCATTCCCGGGCCAAGCTCGGTAATGCATCCACTTGGCCTTGTCTCAAGCTGCCCCGTTGGTAACATTTTCCCTCCAAATGTCAAAATATTCCGCCATCGTCCTACAATCTCTCGGTAACAGAATGCGGTCGGATGACTCGTACCACAACCCCCGAGTGTGGACACAGCGACCGCCTTTTGTCCCAGGTGGTGCAAGTTTATGTCATGAGATCTTTCCCCGGACCGTTACAGGTGAATTTATTCCCTTTCCCCTTGACGATACGATCCCTGTGTTTTACTGCCCTTCTCCTTGATCCTTGAGCAGGTAATGTTCATCGTCGTGGTGGTCCAGTCTAAAATGTAAACTTGTGTTTATCATTGATGGCGATACTTGAGTAAGATCCCGGAGTGCATCCTCCTCCTCATGGGATCTTAAGACTGGCTTCTTGCAATTATTCTTGGCTGAATAAGTGCATTTATAAATTACAATGAAGTGTAATCAACTGGCCATCAACCGGAGTGAAAGCTGATCATGCTTTTAATTTGTTCCACAACAGTGGTGTGGACGATTCCGCATCGGTTTGAATTTAAAAGATGCTAAGTCCGATTATCAGTCAATTTGATCCGCATATTAAAGGCACTAGACACCTAAAGGTGTTTGTTTTTAATAACCACAATTCTCACTTGGTGTATCCCAACATACGCATAAAATGAAAGAAAAAGACAAAAATGAAAGAAAAAGTAACACTGTTGGTGCATAAACTTGTGTGCTTCAGATGCCTAAAAAAGGTTTTCCCGCCCAAAGTCTTTTAGTATTTTAAATGAGAAATTACCTCTTACTCAAAAATTCTGTTACTTCAGAGGGAGCAGTTTCTCAGAATGTTTTATACTATCAACAGCTTTTCATTGCTTATTATCAAGTATGTTTTTATGCTAACAATCAAATTGACTGTGTATTGATTCAAGTAAGTAATAAGCTTATAATTAAGATGTTGCGAGAAGAAATCCACAGACGCTAAGTGGAAGATAATTAAAAAGTAAAAAACTAATTATTGTTAGGATCCCGCCATTGAGCACGTCTATCAGCCATCAATTACTTTTGCATTTTTATGCATAAGGTCCTTGGATGACACATATGCAAAGTTTAATTCTTTTTGACATCCCCTGTCGAAATTCGTTTAGAGAAAAAAATGCTCTTTAATTTTTTCTTCCTGCAAAAATCTGGTCTTGCCAAATTTATTAATTACTTTGTTTTGTTTAATTGTAATTATTGCATGTATATTGTTTTTACTAATCACCTTTTAATCATATTATCTCATGTCCATCAATTCATCAATTCATCAATTCATTTTGGTGCATCCTTGGTATACTATGCAAAGTTATTTGTTTTTAGTCATCTGTCAAAATTTGTTCAGAGAAAAAAATGTTTTGTTTGCAATAGCCTTCAGTACTTCTTTCTGTAACAACCAAATGTTTCTTAATATCTCTATTAACTTTTACTTCTCTTTTGTTTTCACCTCAAAGCGCATTAAGAGACTTCTCTGTGATTGTAATATGCGGTCTACAAAAATGGTTCATTATTATTATGATTCATATCCAGGCAAAATACAGCCTTTATCCAACCGTATTATCACAGCAAAGCGTTCAATAACAACCACAGTGAATCAAATCAAACCGCTCTGAAGTGACATTTTACCCCAAATCAATATTATCGGTTCACCGGGCCAATGCGTTGCCATGCCAACATGTGCCCATTAAAAAAAGATGGGAGATATTTAATAGCCTTCCCTGCCTGCCCAGGAAAGGATAGAGAGCGGGTTAGCTTGTCAAAGCTGATTGTTGTAAATTAACAAATTAATTTTCCAATTTCACAGCTTCCGCACATGGTATGCCTACACTATATGTTCTCCACTGTGCAAACACAATTACGTTTCAATTTCAATAAAATGTTTGCAAGGCTGTTTGTTATGACGAATGAAGTGAACTCATTCGATGTACCAGCTCATTGCATCTATAATTTCTTATTATTTAACAAGAATTTACAGGTCTTGATGTCCATCTTTAAGAGGGCAGGGCTGGATTTCAGAAAGAGCTAGGACTAGTCTTATCTCAAGTTAGGACCAGTTACTCGTCCTAACTTAGGACTATCCATGCAATTTGTATATCTCCTAGGACTAGTCCTAAGTTAGGACTAGTCCTAACTCTTTGTGAAATCCACCCCTGGGCCATTTTTCTTTAGCAAAGGGGACTTCCACTAAAAAATCTTAACGATTGTGGGAAACTTGTGGAGGGGCACATAGGCAAAGACCTGGGGCCAATTTCATAGAGCTGCTTAAGCAAAATATTTGCATCAGCACGAAAATAGCTTGCTTATTTTACACATGTTACTGGCCAAAATTTCATGCCATATACATTGCTTGTGACTGGTATTTAGCTGTTGTTTACTTAGCATAGAAATTGAGTAGAGTCTTGGCCGGTAATCTGATTTTACTAAGCAAGGATTTTTTTGCTTAAGCAAACTTTTGTGCTTAAGCAGCTCTATGAAATTGGGCCTAGGGCAACAGAAGCCACTGGCTTTCATGTAATTCCTGAATTAATTAACTCTTTAACTTCTAGCCGTGCCCAATTTCACCAGAAACCCGCACGAGAAACTAACCCTTAACCAAAAACAATTTTGTTATTCATTTTGAGAAACTATATTTTTTTTGGGGGGGGGGGCATGATTACAGAAACCTGTTTTGTTGAATGAGTTTATTTTCTAATGAAATGGTGTGGAATTGTAAAATGTAACTTTAAAAAAAAAAAAAAATTCTCAGGATTATTTGCACCCAAATCACTACTCAAACTCAGCCTTGCTATATTTAGCAATATATTAAATTTGGAAAATTTCATTAGCCGAGTAATAAGAATATACGTTCTCCTGTCAGCCCTAGATCCTCCCCAGGGCTTTCATATAGTGGCTTGTCTCCATTGATTTGTCTACCTATTGTAGAAGATACAATGTAAACTGAGAAATGAGTGAAATTTGTACACAATGTACACAATGTATAGTGATAACAAACAAGTAAAGTGAAACATAAAATAACCAACATTTTACGCTCCTCAAAAAAAAACACACAAAAAAAACGCTTTTTTTTAAACTCTCAAAGCATCTCCTACATAGCGTTTTTTTTTGGTCATCTCCAATGTTTGTTTTACTATTGTGTCTCCGCCAGCTGGCAACAACACACCAAAAACCAATTAAATTCCAATACAAAAACAGCAATCTGAACACTACACCCTGAAAGTGGGCGCTCATTGTGTAATGTGTAAACATGAACGGAACGAAGTGAAACACAAAACCCCCTCGCCACTCACCTAAAGGAAACTCTAATCAACTTCATCATCCAATCACTCGGAGAAAAGAAGAAGAAAAAAACAGGACACCGACCGTCGACATCGCAGCTAGTCTTTTCAACAAATCATTGTTTCCTTTACGTACGGGGAAGAAAAATCCAAGCAGTCTGCTCCTCCACGAAAATGAAGACGCCTTCACCGTCAAGATTCTTTTGAAGATGAAGGTAGAATGGGGGGGGGGGGGGGGCAAAAATGTACTTGGAAGGATCAGCTGTCTGCAGCCAAGAAGAAGAAGAATCTAGTCATCCATGGGTTTAGATAAATGAAGAGCTTCTGAGATGCGCTAGGGAGTCTCGAGCTCAGTGCTGTTTCACACTCTGCGGTAGACCACTGCATTACAATTGGCTGAGAAGATGTGTACACGCACAGTCGGTTAGTGCATTCTGTACGAGGGCTCTGCGTGTGTTGATGGTTGGGGGGGGGGAGGGAGAGAGCTAGGGGGAACAACTGGACCTTGATCTAATTCAATTCAATTACATTTTTGGACAAAGTGGGGGGCAGGAGGAGCATGATAGCTGAGAAGATGCTTTCCATCTAGTTTCCGGTCATTTAATGTAGGTCTTTTTTTTTCTATGGTTAATGGATGTAAGATTTATGATAAGATAGACTTCTATTAGTTCAGTGCAGGTTCGCATGAAATCAGTCATACTCATTAACCAACATTTGAACCTGTTTATATCACTCAATGTCACTTCTGCAACCAACCACAAACAAATATTGTCGACTAACTTCATGCCTACTCCTTTCCAATATGTTTGCCATAATTATCCTTAAGGCGGACTCAATTTTTCTTTTCCGATTTTTTAAACAAAATGAGAGCAAACAGAAGCAAGATTTTTTTTGTACACAATTCACTGTCACAGGCTAGAACTCGCAAAAAGAAAAAAGTAGGACAAAGTAGTACAAGGGATGGCCAAGATGTACAATTTGATACAGCCTTTTGTATATTTCCCATTCTGTTTCATAACTATTTTTTGATTGCACAAAACCCCCAGAAATCAGACTTAAGTAAGAAGAATATAATGCATGCTGTCACCTTCAAATGAGCAAGATAATACCTTAATCTCGCTTAGTGAAATTAAAGGGAAGAAGTCAGACGACCATGAAGGGGGGAAACCTACAATCGGTTTAAGCACTTAGACGACAAAAGCGCTGTGGAGGAGCACCTTTAAATACAAGGACCGTAAAAAATGAAAAATTGTATTATTCCTGCAAGCATTGAAAGCGTATGCCACAAAGGAATATGGTTTGTGTCAATACAAGCCATGGAAACCAATCAAATGTAGGATTCTCTACCAGAATGTGGAACGGGTTCAAAAGTAGCGTCAGATCATTTATTCCATTTTCAGCCTTGACGTCTTGCAAAGAAACACAAAAACTGCAGGGTTTTATCAAGACGGGGCAAAAAGAGTATAACGTACAACGAGCAAGCTGAAAAGTGTCCTATATTTTTTAATATAGGACTTGTGTACATTACATTTTGGAGTGGAGTGTCAGAACAGGAAACATGTGCATGGCAAAATATAGTTCGGCACGCTAGTGTGTATTTTATGACAAGGTATATAATACAAACAATAACTTTCTGGAAAAAAAGATACAACATTATAACGAAATTTGAGCACATTTCTCCAATACGATTGTTTTCAAGTGATAGTCAAACTGCAGTTTCAAGCTACCTCTAATATCGACTTTCAACATGTGACTATACATTGCAATAAGAGAAAACACTGAATTAGACAGTTCCTCCCAATATGCACCTACAGTGGGATTTATTTTCAACTCCTGGTGAATGACATTTTTATGTAATCTTCAATGAATACTTGATTGAAAGAATTTCCTTCCCCCCGGGCAAGGCCATGCAGAGTTAAACCAATATGTTCTGAAACCTGAGCTGGAAATTGACCAAGACAGTGAACATTCAATATGCACTATGTATTACGTAGGCAGCTAAGACAAAATAATCCTCACATAAAAATGTTTTATTTTACTGACTGATGTTTTTAAATCTCATAAATTAAAGTAATAAACCGCAAGGGAAACCAACTGAGAAAATTTAAAATAAATAGGGAGGTCGTGGAGGCCGTAAACATAGGGCAAGTAGGTACATGTAACTCACTTGGTAGAGTGCCGGCATGTTTTAAAATAAAGTCTTAGCAGTTTAGTGAGTATGCATCTTTCCGCAAGGGAAATGCTTTTTCAGTCGGAGATAATAAATGCAAAAGATTAGGCCCATAGCATTTTACAAATGTTCAACAGCGATGTTTTGATTTTAATGATTTTGTTTTCAAGAGGCTTATACTGTGGAATGTGTTTATAAGGTGAAAGAAAAGAGGTAAAGTTATTTATTATGTATAATTTTTCTTTAAACACAGAATTATGTTTAGGCTAGGTGGGAAATCTGTGTCTGCGGTTACTTTAAAGCCATTATACACTTTCGGTAAACAGTATTATCCAAGGCCCACACTTAGTGTATCACAACTTATATAAAATCACAAACCTGTGAAAATTTAAGCTCGATCGATCATCGGAGTCGGGAGAAAATAACGGGAAAACCCACCCTTGTTTCCGCACGGGTCGCTGTTTTAAAAGAAATCCGTAATTCTTGATATATCGAGAATTGATATTGTTTTAATGTTTTCTCGAAAGTAAAGCATTTCATGGAATAATATTTGGAGACAAGTCTTTCACCATTACCTTCTATAAACCCTGCACAAGTTATTTGTAAATATGTGAACTTCTTTTTCTTCTTTTCTGTTCTGAAAGTGTCCAATGGCTTTAAATGCATGCGGGCATCATTTTTCTTTCTTTTTTTTCAAGATTTTTATTTACAGCAGGGAGAGAAAATTTACTTCAGACTGTGACAAATTCAAATGTGATCTTGATACTCTTGATAATTGTTATTTATTTAGTCTTTAAATGTGTTGATTTAATCAATTTCTTTCCAACCGTGGATGTAAGGCCAATGCTGTAATGACCAAAAACCTTCAATATGAAAATGGCTTCTCCTATGAAAAAAAAAAGGGCGCTCTGTAGTGCGAAACACCTTTATTGGTGGACCGTCACTGACTTGATATCCCACAGTGCAAAAATCAGACATCTTTACGCACACAAATCAACCATTTTTTTAGCGCACTAAAATGTGCACGAATGAATTTATACCACATATATAGCACATGGTAGTTTATAAAGTTCCTTGCATGATTGGACGGTGAACCACTTGGCTGCGTAGAAACATTAGAACAATTGACGCAGCTCAAAGACAAAACCAAAGCTGCCCATCAAGGTGACGCCTATTCAGGATTAATCTCAGCAAAATTAGGTTACCAGCCAGAAAACCACACAGTTACACTTGCTTAGACTGGTACCCCCACTCATCTGCTAAGCAGTATTTTCTGCTGGACCCTGGTTTAACTTTTCTGGCCGCTCAGTCAAACTGTGAACACAGGAACTGATTTGGCATTTTACGGACTGTTTCATGAGTTCTGAGCCCTCCAATGTGAACAGGAAACTTGGGCACAGTATTCAGCCCTTGAACAAAGGTGTGACCAGGAAGGTACAAAACTGGGTAACAGTACAATCATGGAAGTCAAAGTGACTCACCTTTAACTCTGCATAATATTTCCTTGTATGGTTTATTTCACTTCAATGTTCACAAACAATTTATTTGTCACACTGTAAAAGTTTGAATGACAAATGCAACCTAAAAAAATTGCAAGTCAGCTAAATGGGTACAAAGTACTTTGTACCCATTTAGAGAACTGAAACCCAAAGAGAACTGAATGATAATTAGCTAGACGTGTTTGATACATGTTTGTTAGCTATGTTTTGGACTAAACAATTCCTTGCTCCCTCTGATCATTAGTAAAAATCCCTTATTTGAAAACTTGGAGCCGATCAAAGCTAACATAAAGGAATAATTTGTACTGTTGTCATTAATGTACTGCAAAGCAAACAGCCTTAAAGGAACATGTTGCCTTGGATCGGTCGAGTTGGTCTTTGAAAAGCGTTTGTAACCGATTGTTATATAATGCATATTATATTATGGGTAGAAAGATGTTGTAAAAGTAGAATACAATGATCCACACAAACATGCCTCGAAATTGCACGGTTTTCCTTTTACCTCGTGGACTAACACGGTTGCCCATTTATGGTCCCAAGTGAAATTTTTGACTCCAGTAAATGGCCGTCCGTGTTCTTTTAAAGATTTCACAATTATCAATGTGAAAATAGGCAATGCACAGTAGCCCAGGGGTCGAAATTGCCACTAGCCCGCTAGCCCGGGACTACCAGATTTAC
This sequence comes from Asterias amurensis, assembly GCF_032118995.1. NCBI lineage: Eukaryota > Metazoa > Echinodermata > Asteroidea > Forcipulatida > Asteriidae > Asterias > Asterias amurensis. The sequence goes on from NC_092649.1 coordinate 17,070,631, forward strand.
AGCCGGGCTACTCATTTTTCCAGCTTGATAGCCGGACGGGCTAGTGGAAAAATAATGCAAAAATCATCATCACAAACAATAAAGAACTATGTTATTGGTGTATTGTAAAGTTTGAGCCGTGACGCGGGACATAATGTGTCTTTCGGGCTACCAAAATCTAATCAGGGCTACTAAAAATTATTGGTCACTAGCCCTGCTGACTACCATGGAAATACACTTAATTTCGACCCCTGGTAGCCTTACATTACATTGTAAAAGGCCACCATTTGATTGACCTATATTTTAGAGGAACAGTTCAAACATGGCCGCTGACTTCCTGTGGAAGGAAAGTATTGTTGTTTCCAGTGACATAATACAGGCAGGCCTGTGTCACCCATTGGTTAATCTGCATTGCCCAATGGCCACTTCATCCAAAACCGTCTACACGTAAATTTGTTTTACTTGTCCCTGTACATGATGGACATGGACACACTGTCAAGTAAAACCAAGGCCTGATACTTTCAATGAGGCAACAAAGGCGATTGCCTCAATGACCCCTGGTCATTGCCTTGGTGCCCGTAAAATGCTCCAGTAGAAAATTTACAATTTCTTCATGGGGGGGGGGGGGCCCTTTACCAAGGAGAAATGGCCTTGGTGCCCTTGCCCTTTCAAAAAACGAAGCATACAGGCCTGCCACAGTCAATGCCCCACATTTCAGATAGTCTTTGATATCTGCCTAATCATCAGTGTATTTTATACATGATTTGGGGCGTTTTTTAGTTTAAAAAAAGTTATAATGTAATTTGTATTAATCCACATTTTTCACATTTTTGTTATTTGTTTTTTAACTGAAAAAAAGTACAATTTTGAAACAAGGCAAATTTTTGCTGAGGCCAGCATTTTCACTACCCGCATCCAATATGAATCCAGCAGTCTAAATGTATTTTGTGACAATCCATGTGACAATAAAGTGTTTGAAGTAAAGCATCAAAAGCACAACATTTAATGATCTGCCTCTCTGCTGGCAAAATGTCATTTAAAACACCTGAGGACCAGTCCAAATAGACTCCGGATAGCATCTTTAATATGAATTAGGCCTATGGGCAGGTGCAAAAGCTGACGGACCAGAGAAATGAACAGCTTACAAGTTACTGGTCCGTTGGCTAGTCACTAAAAACATCAAAGGCTATGGCAACCCATGCTGACACATTATGTGAATAATATAGCAATGCCAATTATGAATTTTTATGAAATCTTCACACAATACAATGGGATACTTTGACAGTGTTGAAATTTCACAAGTTTCACTTTGCATCCTTTGGATGTCAACACAAGCGACCAAATATTTCTTTCTGGGAAACCCCTCATATGCCTTTGATCACAGCACGTAGCCTGGTTTCTTCTTCTTCTTGGAAAACAAGTGCAACATAACTTTACTTTCAGAAACATCATGAATGGATGGAAGCTGTTTATCCAAACTTGGTCTGATCTGCATTGTTATCACTTTTCTACAATGGTTCTCCCCATGTATAAGCTGGCATACTAGGCCGATACACACGAATAGCTGCTGATTTACGCAAATTGCGGCTGAGATTTCCGAGATTGAGAAAAAAAATCCTACATAATCTCAAAATGAAGCAGCGTAGTGCGAGACTGAGATATACAGTCTCAACATTGAGCCCTTATGGTCTTGTGACCAATAGCTAGCAACATCAACTGTCGCTAGGATTTTGTAAAAACATTTAAAACAAGTACAATTTTCGGTTGTGGAGATTGAACATAACACTGAGATTGTGCTCCAGTCCAACTTCCCAAACAAATAATAAGAAACTTATGGGTTTACATTTATTTACTTAGCTGCAATATTATAACCCTCAAAAAAAGTTCAACCTCATTAAAAAAAATAAATGAACCAAATTTGGTATTAACAAAAAACAAATTAAATGGGGGTTCAAGCTCATACATTTTACAAAATCTATTTCAAGTTTTCCAACTAAATCTAAACTTCCTGTCCCCACACTCAGCATATCAGACCTATGGAGCTATCCTTTTTAATAGTTCCATGGTCAGAGGCATGTCAGGGCATCATGTGCAGACTTAAATTTGATCTGCTGATTCAGTAATGTTCAAGTAAACTGTTCTTACACAAGTTTGCTGGTCCTGGGTTAATTTCAAACTAATTGAAGCTTATTTCATTACATTGATAGATTGATTGATATAGGAATAATGTCACTGCCCAGATAGTTGAAAAGGCCGACGTCAATCCAATTCACTTCCTAAAAAGTTCCTTGGTCGCCGTCGTCGCGAAACCACAAAACTTCGTAAAGAGAAGGGGGCGGCCGACCGCCAAGATTTGCAGCAGCACAGTGCAACTAGACTACAGTGTAGTGTTAATCACAGTATTTTAATTTTTAGCTAAAGAATTAATTAGTTAAAACATACCTCAAAAACTCAATATCTGTATAGGTTCTGTAGCTCAAGTCGTCGTGACGGTTAGCCTTTCTAGCTGTGGGTGACTCTCCTGACTGCTGTGTGAACGGCTTGATTATCAATGCGGAAATGATTCAAGCGTTGTGAATGTGAATTTTGTCGTTGTTAGACCCTGCTGCACACCCGCAGTAAAATCAATTCATCCAAAATCCATCATGGAATCTTATGCCAACAGGTGGTTCGTGTACCCCACCCCGAATGCTTATACGCTAAGTTACGTCCGGGTACCAATCAGAAAGTTTGTTGAGTCTGGTTTCGGCCTCTTTCCGATGTAGTTTCGAGAGGTTGATATACTTTTTGAAGATCACAGCTTGGTCGGCCGGTTTAGTGTGTGGTGGGGTGGGGGCGGGGGGGGGGGGAGTGATAGGCGCATAAACTTTTTTCTACCCGACTTCATATTATTATTCGGTAGTTTTAAACTGATTTCTTATTTTTAAACCCTTCTCTAAATGAAAAGAAAGTTCCCGATCTCACCCAGCTACTGGAACTGGGTTTTAAGAAATACCAGAAATAGTAGGCCTTCAGGGTTAGCAATTGTTTGCAACCTGCCTTTGCTATGTTGCGAACTTGATAATTGCATGGAGGAAGAAATACTTCCTCCATGATAATTGCAACTAATAACCTTTGTGGAGGTATTTCTTCCTGCATGTAACCTTGGAGACCAACTACATTTAAAGAGGATTTGAGGTAGCTGGATCTTCTTCTTGAATTCGCGGTTTAATTCCATGTGAAACATGTCAAGACCATGAAGCAAATTGTTGCTCCTTGTCAAAGACTCGGTCCTCCGGGCGAGACGTATAAATTCCATCATTAATAGCTACAAAAAATATAATGGGTTTTAGTCTAAACTTCCCGCCAATTACAATAACTTCTCTCTTAGACAAAGAGGGCGCTATGGGCCGATTTCATCGGGATACTTCATTCCCCACTAAATAAACTCACGTAGCATAAGCCTACATGCAAAATGATAGTATTATTCAAAAATACACACACTTAAAAGTCAAACAGCTTTTACAGGAGGAAAAGGCAATATTATTCATTGACTCTTGAACTTTCCAGTCGAGTTACTCCCCCTCCAAAGCCAATCACCTACACCAGTGTAATTTTTCCAAACGTCCGCCGAGCTTCAATCTTAAAAACGCCCCTTCACCTCTGAGCAAATGGCCCAAGGTCACCCAAAATATATCAAGTTTGAAGTCAACAACCCCCATCCCCAGGTCACAACATTATTTTGCAATATTTTTTACACTGACTCCCTTTTTGGTGGCTCTCAAATCTGTCTGATTACAAAATGGAGCACAAGGCTTCTTTTCACCTTATTCTGGTGGGCCAAGGCATGTGCTTGATATTTGCAATTCTTTTTACGCGCACATTTTAGCCGTAAAATGAGGTACGATCCAGTGACATTTTTTTGTTAGTATCTGAACCCCCACATCATGCACCTTTGCGTCTACTCGAGAGTAACTTAAACCGTATTTTCACAGTTCAATCTGCAACCACGAGAAGAGTTGCCTGTGAGTGGCAAAAGATCCGATGTCCCCCGGCGGAGCGTCGGCACCCCAAATTATGGCAAACTGTACAAACTTCTTCTGATCTTTCTTCTGATCTTTCAATCATCATCCTCACCCTCATGTGCCAGGGGGGGGGGGGGGGGTGGGCGGTTGTACAACATTTCCGGCGGGCAGGTTTTTCCTTGTACACCAGTTTGCGATGTTGGCTTGAAGTCCTGTCCTTCCGGCTTTAAAAGTAGGCCTAGTTTTTGTTTTCTTCCTGAGGATCCCCTGGGTTTTTGTTCGTGGCGGGCCTGAAAACAAGTCATGGTAATGAAAACAAGTTATGGTAATGATTTCATCAGGTCTGAACAAGGAATGAACAATTACCAACGAGGGCACCCCTAATCTTTCAACGGGTTGTGGATTTTGAGCCTTGATTTTTGGAATAATATGGTTTGAAATGATCGAAGCGATATTTTGTATGACTAATCGAGAAAACTAAAACCCAGAATATCAACTCATCAGACGCACGCACATTGTAATTCTACAATACTAGGCCTACAGTAAAGCTGGATTTCGTTTTGCTTCCCCCTAGAAGAAGGGTGGGTACACCACGCGGCCTAATGTGGCTTGTCTGTGACAGGGATATATCTATTTTCTTTCTAGGCATGGACTCAGAAATTTAAAACTTCGTTCCATTCAAACTTTCTGTGTTTGGCCAAATCTAATAAACTTAGCCTATGTCACTGCACAAGTGAACACGGTCATTCAGCCCGCTGATCAATGTGATGGCGCTCTTCACTTTTTGAGGTTGGAAAAAAAAGAGCCGATAAAAAACGACCGCAAATCGATAATACCGCCCTCTGTTGGTCACCTTTAAGGGTTGGGAGATTATCCAGGAAATCAACATGGCGACGATGATATCTGAGGAAAAGTTGCTCATCGAACGGCCTGTGAAATAGTTTATTTCAGCTTCAATGAAACCATGTATTAACATAATAACGGTATGTAGCATTGGCTTGAGATATATTTGATTTACAAAAACCTTTTTATCTCCTTAGTTGAGAGACTGTTGAGACTGTTTTCGGTTTGGTAACATTTTTATAGAAATATTATTTTCGCTCAATTTTAACATTTCGCCTTGGGAGCAACTTTATCAGCTTGTCATGGAAGGGAAGGAGGGAATATTGTTCAAATTACCAACCAAAATAGTGACACAATGTTATTTGATATTGTTTGTAATTTATATCTAATTATAGGTCTACCTTACTGCATGTACAGTATGCTTTTATCTGTTTGAGTCATTGAATGATTGTTGGTACAATGCCAGGATGACAAATCTGACGATGTCTGACAGCACAAAACTCACTTGGGTCTAGACCCAGTAACTGGGGCGTTGTATTCCTTTTTCGAAATTTTGACAGTTTCTGTCATACTAGCATGTGACAGAAAATGTCAAAATTTGGAAAAAGGAATACAGCGCACCAGATGACAGAAAATGTCAATATTTTGAAAAAGGAATACAGCGCCCCAGTTACTGGGTCTAACTTGGGTCCTGCTAAAAAAAACCTGACATCAACAAGCCGAAAACGCCAACAACAAGTTGCCATGTTGTCGACACTCTTGACTTGTTGGCTTGTTGTTGGCTTGTACAGTAGGACTGCCTCAATCAAGTAATCAAAGCAATGATTTGGCGATTCATTGCAAAGAGTAAAGACCGTTCAGTATCGGCACTTCTGATCTCAACTTGACCAAGCTCAAGTTTGACTCCTTCATCCATTGCAACAGGCACTGACTAATTTAGCACTGACATCCTACCAATACCAGGTGACCCGTAGATTTAGTGATGATCATGAAGTTTTAAGCCCAATTGGTCATCGTACTCGCAAGTCAAATGTAGTGAAATCCACGATTGTTATAAACTCAAACTCAAACAGCATTTCAAGTAAAAATAGTTTATCATTAACCGACAAAAATATAATGTTACTTGCCCCCATTAGGTGCACATGATTTTCAATATCGCCAATAATTTTATTTGTTTATATGTACATATGGATTTTGATGTAATAAAAATGAGATACGTAATGAAGATTATCAAAATCCTATGTTCAGTTTTTAAATCCTTCACTGCACTTGAGAAGTTGAGATCAACATATTAGACAACTCTGGCCATTCAAAATCCATTTGGGGAAATATGTGTTACAAATCAAACAATTTTAATTTTATTTTTAAAAGAAAGAATTAAAACACTTTTCACATGAAGCATAAGTCTGTCAGTGTCAGCGTCAAATTTATGCCCAAATCATATAAATTATGGACAACTCAATTCCTCACTTGTACCACGAATCAAACAAGTTTGCAATAAAGTTATAAATTTATACAAATAATTCTGAATGTACCAATGTTAGGCTTTTTTTGTTCTGGCATACTGTTTAACTTGGTACAAACGTGTGACTTTGTTTTTAAATTTTATGGCAAAACAAAATGGCATTCATTTTGATTGTTAAATTAACACCTTTTTCTTCTCCTCGTGTTTGAATACAGGAAGTATAGTCCATTCAAATCAACATGATGTGAATTGAAAAGAAAGAGCAACTTTGTACAAATGCAGTAAATACCTCCCGAGACCCACACAGTACTTAACAAGGTCACCCACTACCCCAAGCTGGATTCCTAAATGCAAAAGGACTTCAGACTACCTCCTACAATTCAAATTGTCATGTGATTGCCAAAGACGTATTCTTCACCTTGTACCTTGTAAACCCAACCTTCCCCTGAGCTGAATCCAAGTGGGGATGCTAGACCACCATGACGGCGATTGCTGTCTTCACGTGCCACTCGAGCTCTCATCCATTCCAGGAGCGTAAGATCCCGCTCAAGGAACCGGTCAAGATCGGACGCTCAGTGGCCAAAGCGAGACCAACTGTTGAGAATGGAATATTTGACTGTAAGGTGCTGTCCAGGAACCACGCACTGATTTGGTATGACCAGGACACTCTCAAGGTGAGATTAAATTTTTGAATTTATATTCAAATGTTTTTGTTTTCGAGCTGGGTTCCCATTGGAATTTTTTTTCCACTGCCAGTGTCACGCTTGTGTGTAATCTACACTACGTTCCCACCTGGATACATTCCATGACATTTGCATAGTGTTTTACAGCGTAGTCGCCGTAGGTTTACAATACAGAGCTGTTCCCATTGGACCTTTAGGGGCCCTGATAATTTACTCTCTTTTGGCCTGTTGTTTTTACATTAGGGTCTTGTTAAATTGACAGGGAGATCAGTTTACCCTGCGACCCCATTGGATTTAATTTTAGAAAGTCTTTAAAAAGTTAAATTACAATGGGAGCGCAGCTTTAGTTAGACAATACTCGTCACAAACTCAATGGCCATCTCTTGAAAACTTGTTGATTGTGTTTTCATGGCGTTTTTGTAAACTAAATTATCGGCTCTCTACTCTCTAGTAAAGGATCTGTGCAAAGGGGTAACCGGGGACAATGCCTTTGGTCACCAACTTTTTCCCCCATGTGATTTGCTCGAAACATGGACCCTTGTATGATTCTGTTACTCAATACTGATTCAATCAAGTTGACTTTTTTTCTTTCTAAATAATTGTTTTCATAGTGAAAACTTGGTGTCTGTGCTCTGTGTGGATTTTCGGTGAAACAAAGTTGCACACCCTGTGTTTTGATTTGCACTCCCACTTTTCCAAATCCTCAACACTGTTTTCACAGTACTTTTTCACTCATTTCCTAATTTACTCATGAAAGTAACCATGAAGAAGAATCTGTACACCATTTTTCCAGTACATTGAAAGGTTACATGTACTTGCTTTTAACCCAGAGTGCAATGTACGTTAGGCTAGCCTTAAAGGCAGTGGACACTATTGGTAATTACTCAAAATAATTATTAGCATAAAACCTTACTTGGTAACAAGTAATGGGGAGAGGTTGGTAATATAAAACATTGTGACAAACGGCTCCCTCTGAAGTGGAGTAGTTTTCGAGAAAGAAGTAATTTTCCATGAATTTGATTTCGAGACCTCTAGTTTAGAATTTGAGGTCTTGAAATCAAGCATCTGAAAGCACACAACTTCGTGTGACAAGCGGCTTTTTTTTTTTTCTTTCATAGTTATCTAGCAACTCCGACGACCAATCAAGCTCAAATTTTCACAGGTTTGTTATTTTTTGCATATATGTTGAGATACAGCAAGTGAGAAGACTGGTCTTTGACATTTACCAATAGTGTCCACTGGCTTTAAGGTTGAGCCCTGAATAATTGAACAGTGAAGTTCCAACAGTGTACGAAACAAGTCCATGAAATCAATGATTTGTATAAATAAATCACACACTTTCTGTGCCCAAACAAATATGCGAAATGATCTTTGGTACATGTTGTAATTCATCGTTGAAGTGTAATTGTTCAAATGATCAACATGTGTGCTCACTGTAGCATTCACCCATACGTCCTTCTGTCATATTTAATCATTCACATGGCCCTCATCTTATCAAGGATTCTTCGTACACCCTGGACACCTACATGGAGTAGTCCTATGAACTAATGACTTCCTGGTTTGATATTACACATCAAAGTAATGAAGGGCAAATGTGGCCTGGTAGTAATGAATGGCAATGTGGCAGCATGCTTGAATATTGAGTTTATGGGTGCATGCATTAAAGGCAGTGGACACTATTGGTAATTGTCAAAGACTAGCCTTCACAGTTGGTGTATCTCAACATATATATGCATAAAATAACAAACCTGTGAAAATTTGAGCTCAATCGGTCATCGAACTTGCGAGATAATAATGAGAGGAAAAACACCATTGTCACACAGAGTTGTGTGCTTTCATATGCTTGATTTCGAGACCTCAAGTTCTAAACCTGAAGTCTCAAAATCAAGTTTGTGGAAAATTACTTCTTTCTCGAAAACTATGGCACTTCAGAGGGAGCCGTTTCTCATGATGTTTTATCAACCTCTCCCCATTACTCATTACAAGTAAGGTTTCGTGCTAATAATTAGTTTGAGTAATTACCAATAGTGTCCACTGCCTTTAACTCTGACTAGTGAAGGGTACAGGTGCTTGGAAAATAAACGTTAAGTCCTCAGTCATGCCACTTACCATTGTGAGCTGTTTTTATGTACAAATTACAGTAATAACATGTATGATACTCATACGAACAGTTTTTCCCGTAGCATTGTGCCTGTGGACTTTAGATCGCTACACGTACACACATTTGATTAGAGTAAATGATGTTGTAAGAAGCATCTGTTTCAAGACGATAGTGATGATAGATTGCATGCTGGAGAAGCATCTTCATCTTGTACTCTGTCTTAAAATAAATACCATTAACTGAGAGCATGCTCAGATCTCTTGATAATGGTATGCCAACAATTCTTCCAAATTTATTAATGAGAGGAAAGTTGCAAAAAATATTGTAACCCTTACACTCCGATTCCTTCTTTATTAAATTGCCAAGGTTAACACGGTTTAAGATTCAAAAGATCTGTGGCTAGTAAGTCCCCCCCCCCCCCAAAAAAAAAAAAGGAGAAGAAAGGCTTATGGTCAGGCATTCCAATCTACAGTACTTTAAGTCAAAACAATTTGGTGTGGAGCGACATCAGAGGAGGAAATCGAATGACTGAGGCCACACTCTAGCCAACTGCCAAGTCTGTAGGCCCGATCAGGTTTAAATGTTATGTTTTTCAGACTTTGTGTACGTATAGCTATAATTGATCAACTCCGGATGAGAATTTTACATTTAATGCATGAATTTTTTAAAGAATTATTCTACTTGTACGTAGGCTTATCCTGCAGTAGTGTGGACAAACCAAAGTCTTACGGTCTGAACCATCGCCACAATACATTATCATACTGTTGTACAGACATTGTACAAAGACATCTTTCTGGTACAGTAAAGAAATGAAAGAATCCTTGATACTGTGTACACGTTGCATTTTCCTCAGTATTGGGTAGTATTCCATTGAGTGCAGTTTTCAATGGTAGGAGCATGGAGGTAGAAGAGTAACCCTCCTCCAATGGAAGTGCACTCTTGTCTCCGACAATACATACTACAAAGTAAACATGTAACCCGGTCGGCTTTATTATGTCATTGGACAAGTCCACATTGCAAACATGCACACATGAACATGTACGTGACAAGTCATTTTTTGAGTCATGATGGTACATGTAGTACATGTAGCTGAGTGCTTGGTTGTTAAACTCTAGCCACATGTTACGGTTGCACACCAACTAAAGTAGCTCCTTGGGTATCGGGACTGTACCCGGCCTGGTAGTGTGGTACACCTTTTCTTAATTTAAGTAAAGCATCGATGCCCCCTTAAATATTGTTTGCCTCTATCGAGCACTCCTGGGAAAGCCTGTAAATGAATGAGATCACTCGTGACTAAATATGTATTCAGCTTCAATTATGGGAGGAAGGCCTCTTGGGGGAGGGGCTGATTGTGGCAGGTCAGGCGAGGGCCTAGGCAACAATTTCACTGGGTGTTTTATTTTTGCCATGCTACCTGTGTTTATGATGTACTTGCCTGGAATTTAAATTGTTAGAGGGCAAGGTCATGTTGATTTGGCATTTTTGGGGGGGAATTCTTGATATATATGTATGAGGGGAACTTTTGAAAGGGGCACCAAGGCCAAGATCAGGGCACAAAGGCAATTTGGCTTTCATGACCTTCATATAAATCCAGGCCTGAATGTATCCATGTTTATGAAGGACAAACTGGAAACTGATTTGCGCTTAATTAATCTAGAACTAGAAGTGACCTCCAATAACCGGTGAATAAATACTCTGTTCACATCAAGTCCTCTTAAAGGCAGTGGACACTATTGGTAATTACTCAAAATAATTATTAGCATAAAACCTTTCTTGGTAATGAGTAATGGGGAGAGGCTGATAGTATAAAACATTGTGAGAAACCGCCCCCTCTGAAGTGAGGTAGTTATCAAGAAATAAGGTATTTTCATCGAATTTGATTTTGAGACCTCAGATTTGGAATTTGAGGTCTCGAAATCAAGCATCTGAAAGCGCACAACTCCGTGTGACAAGGGTGTATTTTTCTTTCATTATTTTCTCCCAACTTTGATGACCGATTGAGCTCAAATTTTCACAGGTTTGTTATTTTAGGCATATGTTGAGATACAGCAAGTGAGAAGACTGGTCTTTGACAACTACCAATATTGTCCAGTGTCTTTAAGTCTTGAAACATGTATCTAGGCTCTTTGCCAAGGTGGGATTCAAACCCAAGTCCGCGAAGGGGAACACAGTTGTGTACGAAGCAACACTACTACACCCTGTGACCTTCTGATGGCCACATCAATGCATTTGTACCTCTATGTATTCAGGGCAACCGACACCAAACTGACAAAGGAAAGGATTGAGTGACATTGATTGATGGAGTTACTGTACTAGTAGAAGCCACTCATTGTACAAGAATAATATAATAATAAAATAGAGCTGTTGACCTTTAAGCCTGTTGAGATGCTTAAAGGGAGAACCTTTTAAATGTCACCCACCCAGACAGTGACAGCAAATTGAGTGGTTACTGTACATGGGTGTGCATACATTACTACGTACTCGTACACACACACTCTGCACTGTAGCCACAGACTCCACTAAAAAAGAATGCACCTATTATGTGAATGAATCCTCAAAAAGCACCCATTCGGCAACCAAATTCTTCCGTAAAATGCAAGAATTCAATTGATCACCAAATTCTACCCAAAACGCCACAAATTTGCCACAAATTGCTGTGGTGCCCTTTACATTTTCCTCATAGACATGATTGAGGTGCCCCTTACCAGAGGATAATTGCTGTGCCCCTTCAAGAGCAAAGGTCACGAGGCCTGCCTTTGATATAATAAACTTTTGTATTTCTTGAAAATTCTGAATTGTTTATAATAATAGGTTTGTCATTAGATTTCATAAAAGCTACATGTAGTTGATTGGAATGAATCACTCTGGGCCTCCACCTGCCTCCCACCATCTCCCTCTCTTAGATATGAAGGAAGGAAGTGCTTCCACCTTCTTGTGTAACACAGATTTGTTTTAATCTCTTTACTCATCCGTTTAGGTCATTTCTCAGACAGCTCTGCTGTCAATAGCACATATTGCTGTATTACGTAAAACATTACTGTCTGCAGAGATTTGAGAATAACTGGGAGGACATTGTGCTTACATGATGCGCGATGACAAAATGTACTCATTTAGGCATACATGTACATGTAATAGTTAAATGAATTGAAATGTACCAAGTTACAAAGATCTTGTCTTGACTCTACATTCTTTAAATGTAAGTTCCCTAAACTTTTTATCAAAGTACTATGAAAATCATACTATACGCCTGATACTTTGATTGCTTCCGTGTCCCCTGGTCATTGCCTTGGTGCCCATGAAATGCTCTGCAGTACAAATTTGCAATATTATCATAGGGTGCCTTTTACCTTGAGAAGAAAATGCCTTGGTGCCCTTGCTCTTTCAAAAAACGAAGCATACAGCCCTGATACTACATCATCAATGATCATGTACCCCAACCCCTAACTATCAATTTTAAATGCACGTTTCATGCAGTGTGTAAGCATCATGATTAGTCCAAGGGCAGACTGTCGCTGTCTTGGACTAATCCCCTCTTCCACTGGCTCATTCACTTTGACCTTCAACCTTTTCAGGTTGTTTGAGTGATACATCATTTATACCCAGTATCAAATACAAACATGTATTGTACATATAGTGAACTGTTGGCTCTGTCCATGGATTCTACAAAGTACCTCCATGCTCTGTCCCAGCGCCACATCCAATAAGCCGTAATAACGTGATAGGAGTGTACTGTTTGGTTTGGGTGTACATGTATACAGACAAATTTACCCAAACCTTATAGTGTTGTAGCATTGTGTCCGCCATATCTCAAAAAGGCTTATAGTGCTGGGATGGGCTGACGTAATGCACTATGCTCATTAGCCCATGACCCCCGACCTTATAACCCCCGGTCACCTCTTCCTGTTCAATATGATAGATTCAACCTCGGATGATAATGTAACTTTAATGTGTAAATCCATTGCAAATTATAGGGCTTGACCGTGCAATATTCTTTAAATTTTGCGTTAAAAGAGATCGTTTGCAATATCAATGGTGGTCTGCTTGCTTTGTCATATCTTGTGTGTACATGTTGTGATTGTGCGGAGTGCCGATCAGCAATACATCACTACTATCACTACACTCTGAACAGGAACTGTTACGTAGTCTTTGATGAGACTGGTGGGGGCCGAGCAAATGTGTAGTATACACATGTAGCATAAAAGCTAAAAGGGTCCACTGTGCATACTTTGTGTAATGTTATGTGTACCTCTACATTACTGACATGTACCAAAATAAAGAACACAGATTTGGTTATATGGAAACAGGGGTCGGTTTCTCAAAGATTAAGACTAGTCTTATCTCGAGTTAGGACAAGTTACTGGTCCTAACTTAGGACTAGCTATACATTTTGTATACCTCCTAGGACTTTGTGAAATCGACCCATGGACAGCATGGCATGCATTGGAGACAATCAATTTGTTGCTTCTTTACAATGTACTGTCATGTGTACTTGTGTGTGTTACATTAAGTGCAATAAGAGCTGTCTGGACTGTCTAACTTTTTAAAGTTGACACTTTTTTCTATGTTCAGTCATGTAATTCCTGTATTATGTACTATGTTGCTGAGTGCAATAATACAACTAGTATGATACTACTGTCTCATACTGCCAGCGCATCTCCACAATTTTATATTTTTATAGATTGAGAAAGTTACAGCTTTCATTGAAGTTATTGCACTAGAAACTGCCAGTTATTACCTGTAGTTAGTAGATGGGTACATTAGTTAATTAGAAACTAAAAATTAAGTGATGTTGTGATCTCAACGTCCATCAGACGTGTACAGTCTGCGGCAAGTGTTAAAAATTGTGTACGTTTTTCATCTCGTTTTTTGACACAGCATCACCTGTTAAAATTCATTCAGAGAACAACAAATAAATACCAAAGGAAATTGGGCAATGGAACTTGAATTGTACACTTCAGACTTCAGGTAGACACTACATACGTAGGAATTGGGTTCATGGTTTATTGATGACAACAGACGTATAATAATAGACACTACAAACTCATTTAATGTCAACTCTATTTAGACTGTCCTTGGGAGGATTAGCATTGATTAACTAGAGAAGTATCAGACAAAAACGAACATACCCAATGTGCAATGCACATGAAGGTTGTATAGTTCACAATAAAGTGCACATTATACGTAGACTGCACCACTCAATGCATGCATTGAGTGCGTTCGTTTAGCTCCCCTGGGTCGACCCCGGTGTGTGGCGTGTTTTTTTTCCCAGGACAAACGTGTGCAGATAATTACCCACGTTCGTCCGGGGTTGACCCAACGAAGCTAAACGAACGCACCCATTCTTAGCCATGAAAAAGGTGCATGCTGGTCTTGTTAACAACTAAATTTGACACTAACTAGACCAGCATGCACCTCACTCCGCGGCTAACGCATGCGTACCTACAATTACATGTTCGTACATGTAATTGTGAAGTTGTCCGTTATTATTATTATTATTATGGTTTATTAGAAAACTGCTCATTGCAGCCTACTGGCTGAATTACAAAACAGAATACATTTAAATTAAAAGGAATACAAAAAGTTGATTTAAAGGCACTGTTACACGTTTGGTAAAAAGAAGACCAGTGTTCTCACTTGGTGTATCCCATAAAAGCATAAAATAACAAGCCTGTGAAAATTTGGGTTCAATCGGTCATCAAAGTTGCCAGAAAATGATGAAAGAAAAAACACCCTTGTTGGACGAATTTGTGTGCTTTCAGATAGGAATAAAAGACTTCTAGCTAGAAGTCTTTTATATTTTAGTGAAAAAATACCTCTTTCTCAAAAACTATGTTACTTCAGAGGGAGTCGTTTCCCACAATGTTTTATACTATCAACAGCTCTCCAGTGCTCGTTACAAAGTCAGTTTTTAAGATAATATTTGTTTTGAGTAATTACCAAACGTGTACCTTCCCTTTAAAGTAAACCGTATAAATAAATCAAAGAGGCAGTTAGGAAATAAAGAATTGCACAAAGCACATACAAATATTGCACAGAAAGAAGCACACTGACCTTGGAGGACATGAAAAATCACAAGAAAGAAAGTTTCTCAATGGTCATGTTTTAAAAATCTAAAAACAAATTGCAGTGCCCTTTAAAAAACTGAGACGTCTACAAGCTGATAACCAACACACGTACTGTGTTTGAAACATGTGATTACTTTGAGCTTCGATTGAAGAAGATTCATTTCATTTACTTATCAGTGTACAGTGTGCACACACGTTTGTCCAACTATCCAAAGAAACAGTATGTATGGCCTGTGTTTGTTTTTAGATGATATTTAAACGTGATTCCAAATTTACTGTAAATTGAAGGAAACACAGGGACCAAATAACAATCCGCACTAATGCTAGACGCTCGGTACCTAGATGTCAGACAATGTGTTTGATGTCCAAGCTTTATGTTTACTCATGTGTTTTGACTACACTATAGTCTGGCACACCAATTAGGTGATTGTGTGAGAATTAGTGGTGGAATATTTGTCTGTTTGTCCGATATGAGTATTTTTTATCAAAAGTGACATCATAAGGGCTAAGTGCTAACCTGCTGGTTTCAAATATGTAGGCTACTTCTATTTTATGCAATACGAATAACAAAACAACAAGGTATCCAAAAACTGTCAACATTCCAGTTCAAAACAGAGGTGGCCTGTGTCCACTCAATGGCTATACACCTACTGCATACACATTTAAAGGAACACGTTGCCTTGGATCGGTCGAGTTGGTCCTTGAAAAGCGTTAATGTAACCGTTTGTTATAAAATGCATATGGGTAGAAAGATGTTGTAAAAGTAGAATACAATTATCTACACAAACATGCTTCGAAATTGCACGGTTTTTCGCTTACCTCGTCGACTAACACGGTCGCCATTTATGGGAGTCAAATTTTTGACTCCCATAAATGGCCGACCGTGTTAGTTAGCACAGTAAAAGGAAAACCATGCAATTTCGAGGCATGTTTGTGTGGATCATTGTATTCTACTTTTAAAACATCTTTCCAACCATATGAATTTTATAAAAAACGGTTACAAACGCTTTTTATAGACCAACTCGTCCGATCCCAGGCAACGTGTTCCTTTAAAGGAAGATGTTCATGGATCAAAATGCATTATGCCGAAAAAGTATCCAGATTCGTTTTTTGAAATGTTGTGCAACTGAAAGACGGTTACGTTGTCTCCTAAAGCTACACAAACAGTAGAATGTGCGTACTTGGACCTTGCTGATCATACACACACCTAATTGAACTCAATGGCTGTGAGGGCAGACAATCACCATCAATCACATTACAAGCTTGTGTAATATGTTCCACACATACAAAGTGACGCATTTCATACTGTACTATCGAGCTACATGTATTTATGGCTAGAGATAAATTTTGCCATCTCTTTGTGTAGGAGTCAGAGCATTGAGGAGGAAGGAGGTTAGGGTTATCTCCACGGAAGAAGCACAGAGGAGGAAAAATCTCCAAGGAGGAATTAAGGGACTGGGCCTGGAGGCATTTGTTTATAAACATGAGAAGGCAGGGTCAGATACTGATCTCTAAATTGATCTCTAAATTTTCCCGATGGGGATAACAGTTTGGAAAGGCGGCTTAAATCATAATTCTTTTATTACATCAGTTTGATCCGGCTTGTCTTTAGGGAATTTTCGCAGATCTGTGTCTGTAGACGAAACAACTTTGAATATTAACCACATTCCATTTGACTTCATGTATTAATTCTGGTTGTGAAGCCAAGGACTCTCAGGAAAGCGAACTTAATCACTATTTGAGGAACTAGCCAAGAACTCAGAATTAACATTGGGGATTAAATTGCTCCTCACAAGCCACGGGACCCAAACTTCTCTCATGTATTTGAATTTTTGCTGTCATCAACATAGCCTTGCTCAAGGCGGTCGCATTATTCACTCCGAAAAAGACGCTGTTGTAAACCCACCCGTATACACTGTGCGTGGTGTGTGCAATCACACCGCACGACACACCCGTATACACACTGTCACATCACTGAATACCCGTATGCGGATGTGTATGGGGCGTCGTGTCGTGCGGCGTTGCGCACAGTGTATATGGGTGGGTTTTGTACAACGGCGGTCTTTTTTCGAAGTGAATAATTCGACTGCCTTGAGCAAGGCTATCATCAACAATACTTATTTGCACCAGTTGGAAAATATTGACTGTCAAACTTATTGTCCACAGTACACTGTAGAGGTTTGTGTACTGTATGGATGTAATCTATGCCAGTGTAAAGATGTGTCATTGATGGATGCATGTAACAGGTGTAAGCGCAACAGGTACTGTATTTGCGCAAAGTATTTACTGTACAAAGTATTGTAAATAATACATCTATAGAGACAGATGGGCACAACAACTCATCTCGTCAAGTCATGATAATTACTGAAGAAATGTATGAATGAAATAACATGTTTTTGTTTTACCACTGCTGCATACATGTAGCTTTTAGTGGGATAGCTTTTCACCGGACGCGCCCTCATTCATATTCTAGGGTGTGTAATGTACTTTCTATATCTTTCTAAACCATCTTTGTGCAGCTTATAAATTGTTCAAACTTTTGTTACAATTTTACTGACACAGAGGTCATTCAGTCAGTGGGTATTGTTGATAAACATTAATACAGTCTGCATTGTTTGATTTCATAAAATACACTGTAGCCTACCACATGTTCATGTAAAGCTGCAGTGGACTGGATATGTTTGAATGCACTTCAGTTGTCCTCTCAGTTTAAATGTGTGGATGTTGTATTTTAAAAGTTATAACCGTGACACAGTCGTGACACAGTGTTGTGTATACGGTTTGCCATTTTGTGAGTTGAGTTGCATACTACATCTGTACGGAAAGTCGCACTCGTTGTCTAAAATGCTTACTGCCACAGTAACAATACACATGGAAAGTGAATCCCGAACTATGCATTATGATTTATCTAAACGTCAGGTGAACTGTGTCAACTGTACATGACCCAGGGTAGAGTGCACAAAGATACATGGCTGTAGTGCATACAGTGTTCCCTATGTAGAGTGTAATTTAAACAGAAAATCAGATTGAAGCACCCGTTAATTACAGTCCCTTTATGCGCTCACTGCGGCACTGACTGTTAGTGTTTACATGACCAATGAAGAGCCAAAAGACGTTGCTGAAATTGCAGGCTCTATATTTATACACCTAGACATGTGTTGTACATGAAAATGTACGTATGCAGGACCTCATAGGCACTAAAACAGAAACATCAAAGAACCAGTCGCTCAGCTTATCACCTGGTCACCACAAAATGGGAGGAGAAATAGGGGAACACAGAAGCTCAGCTATACAGATGTAGTTTGCTCATGTGATGAGACAGGGAGGCCTACCCAGCGCAGCTATAGATGGTCTGCCTACAGGCACAATTCGAGGCAGAGGCCGCCCTAAGCTGCGCTGGATAGACAACGTCACAAAGTGGAGTGGAAGAAGCGTCAAAGAACTGAGACGAGAAGTGATTGAAAGACACCAGGTGATTACGGCAACTCCAGGAGTGTGCCACCAGTACAACCTGAGGACGAGGCGGCCACGGACGCAAGTCTATGCCGAATGATGATGATCGTCGTGCTTCCAACTGATCTCCCAAACATAAAGAGGAATATAAGACAATGGGCAAATCTAAACATGATTCCGACCTCTGTCGACTATTGAGACAGAAACACATGCAGGCCATACAAAAATTGACAGTGTGTTCACAGGTTCGGTTGACATTCTACAATAGCCTCATACTGAAGTCAGAGTACAAGCTCAAATAGCAGAATGTCAGCTTATGTGGAGACAGATTTTGTTTTTTCCTCCATGGAATTTATAAACTCATCAAGGAATATTGTTATTTTCTTGGTGATGTGAATAGTGGTGTAACTAAACGCATTCCATTTTGGGGGGCGAGGGAAGGTGGGGACAATGAATCATTTTGGTTTTTGTTTACAAATGTATACTTTACCAATTACTAAAAATGTATTTGTTGCTGTGCCGTTGGAGCTGATGGTCTTGTTTAAAATGTTAGTTTATAAGCATGCACTGTCTAATGGAAGCATTTACAGGCAGGAACTACTGACAGTTTTAATGGCGCTGAGTGTTTCCTTACATTCATTGTGATTAGGTTGTAAAGTTCAGATTGATTTGAATAATAAGCACTTTTTGTGTTGCATTTAGAATTTTATACAGTAAGGCATACTGATCGATAACCACTGGTTTGTTTCTCTTTGAATTCCTTTGGGAGTTTTGGGGCAAGGTTCTAGAGAAGTTAGGCAAACAAGCCTGGACACGTTTTTTTAAAAGACTGAAATACCTTCAGATTCCTGCACTTTAATTGTCAACTGATCAAAATAAATGGATGGTGTTTTCCAATGAAAACTATATTATTTGATGGAAAATGAATGCTCTTTTAAAGACAGTGGACACTATTGGTAATTGTCAACGACTAGCCTTCACAGTTGGTGTATCTCAACATATGCATAAAATAACAAACCTGTGAAAATTTGAGCTCAATCGGTCATCGAACTTGCGAGATAATAATGAAAGAAAAAAACACCCTTGTCCCACACGAAGTTGTGTGCATTTAGATGGTTGATTTCGTGACCTCAAGTTCTAAATCTGAGGTCTCGAAATCAAATTCGGGGAAAATTACTTCTTTCTCGAAAACTATGGCACTTCAGAGGGAGCTGTTTCTCACAACGTTTTTTACCATCAACCTCTCTCCATTACTCGTCACCAAGAAAGGTTTTATGTTAATAATTATTTTGAGTAATTACCAATAGTGTCCACTGCCTTTAAAAACCAATCAATGTACATACTGTAGTAGACCTACACCTTTGCATGTATCTTGAGTCCCTAATTCCAGATAGTTTTCATAAATACGTCGATGTTAATGTTACCCACCCTAATACCCACTGATGAGTAAGGTTTTGTAAATTGCATGTCATTTATACGTTTGACAAGATCCTGTAATATGAAACTTATTGAATCAAGTCACTCCTATTGATGGCACAGATACATTGTACATGTACTTGTATCCGTGTGAGGTTGTTAATGTTACCAAGCGCTAAGTGTTTCTGCTGGAATCTTGATATCTTTGAGGAAAATAACTGCATCATGTACATGTAATTCATGCTACAAACCGGACAAGCTCTCTCTATTAACCCAATTCACCTGACGTCATCATCACAACAGTCTTGGTTGAGCTGCTTGAGGAGTCCGTGTCGCTGTGTGTTGTATAGTGTCAATGTGCATTTTAGGCGATGATATGTCTACATATTCAGCATAATTTTTAATGCAATTTGACTCCCATTATGTTGGAGGGGTCAGTCATACAAAGAGTTGTTGTTTGCATTCATGTAATGTAATGTATAGTGCATGGTTACGCTTGTGAAGCAAGACACTTAATTAACCCTCATTCCAGGCCGCCTTCGGATGGGATATAAAGCCGTTGGTCCCGTGTGTTGTGTAAAGCACGTAAAAGAACCCAGTGTACTTATCGTATGGAGAAGGGGTTCGCCCCGGTGTTCCTTGTTTGATTGGCTGCATATTGCACCACAGCACCTTCCCCTTGTGAGCCATTACATGGTGCTACGTAAAGGAATTTGTCTTGGACTTCAAAAACGTAGGGCTGCACAATATCTTGGAAGAAAATACTGAATGTTGAAGTGCTTTGAGTATCGCTGAGTGTGCGATAAGAACTGTAAACACTCATACACATTGCAGTTACATGTAGACGGACATACATTATGCTAAAGAGATATTTCTGGAGTGATGATTTGTTTTTCTTGGTTTGTAGGTATTTGACAAAATGAATGAAGTATTTTTTGTTTGTTATTTCTTCTTCTAGTTTTACCTCCAAGACACCAAAAGCAGTAATGGGACGTTTATCAATAATCAACGCCTCAGTAGAGGGGCGGAGGAGAGCCCCGCTCATGAGCTCAACTCCTGTGACATCATCCAGTTTGGTGTGGATGTCATGGAGAACTCCAGGAGGGGAGTAGGTGGGTACCAGTCTCTAGAATAAAGCCCGGTTCATACTACGAATACGAATGCGAATGCCAAGTGAATTTTGACAACACATATATAGCTTTTTTGGCAGCGAATGTTTCGCAGGAGTTGAGCACATTTCAACTGTTGCGAATTATTTGTTGCGAATATGTGACGTAAAAATTTGTATCACATTTACTTTCGCATGGAGTATGAACCGGGTTTAAGTGTGCATCAATGTATACATGTGTTTATTTAGTTGGTCTCCACGTCAAGGGAAATCATCTAAACTCCCACAAGGGGATATAAACGCCAAGCTGGCAACAGCTTATCTCTCACATACAAATCTTGGTTTAACGTCTATCATTATGAATCAAGAAATTGTGATTCAGTAATTAGACGACAACACTTTTTGTAGACACTGTGAAATCAGCGGTTACCTTGGTAGGATTCAAACCCACAACCTTGTGATTGCAATTCCTACAGTCTAACCATTTGACCACTGTGGGCACATGAATATGGGGGTTGAAACTGAGAAACTGTGACAGAAGGGTCACATCTTCCAAAATTACAAACAATGGAAGATTAAAGAGTAGTCCTTGATCTACAATGTGAGCGTACATTCACAATGCTACATGTGTACCTCTATCATTTATTGCTTTTATCTGTCAGACTATTACGCTATCTCTATCATTATTTACATACTATGTATTAACACACAATTGTCATGTAGACCAGTACATAGTTTTATATAGCTGCTAAAAGTATATGACACTATTAAGGCCTAACACAAAATAAAAACAGTTTCTCATACAGGATTCTTTGAAAACAGATACTGAGTCTCCCTTCCTCTTTTTTTAAAGTCCAGGGTTTCAGGATTTTCTCCCAAGAGCTTGTGGCTTGAATAGGCCAACTCCATATTATGACTCTATCTATTGGAAAATGAGCGCATCACAAAACTTCATTTGACCTTGGAGTCCATCTTTAAAGGGGCCTTCTCCTCATTATTAACCCAAATTCATTGCATTCTATTTCAGTTACCCACGGATGTATAGTGTCTCAGCTCACGTTGTACAACCCAGATGGTACAGAAGCCATCAGAAGGTACAGTACAGTAATAATTTTGACTGCTGATATTACTCGGGTGTATTATACGTGTGCAAACAAAATGTATTACCGTATTCTCAGTGTACTGATGTATTTGGAGCTTTGATGGAGGCCTGATACTTCACAGAGGCAATTGCCCCCACACTGCCCCTGGTCATTGCCTTGGTGCCCCTTGAAATGTTACAATAGATCCCTTTCATGTGACGTCAAACGCTCAAAAATGAGGCAAATGATTGGACGAAAGCTGTTCTTTTAGTGTAAAAACGTGGGCGTGATCTCAACGTCCCTGAAGCGTTTCACGTTATGCAAGGGGGTCTATAGTAACTAAACATTTTCCTCATGCCCTTTTAGCGACAATCCATGACCTCATTGAAAGACTGTGTTCACACTTATAGGTCTGTGTTGCCAGTGAGCATTCACAGCCGATCGCATACTGCTGACCCCACCCCATTTGTACCCTCACCTGTGTCCAATTGTGCCCCTTCCTGAACCCAGCCAGTATTTCCTTCCCCCTGCTCTCAAATAACCCTTTTCACAACCCTCACTGAACTTTTAGATCGATTGATCTCCTATGTATAGCATGTCAAACAAGATACGTGTACACTCTAAGAACGTATTGGGGCAGTTCAAATGCCTATTTACAATGTTATGCCCTGGAACGTAAGGAACAGCGTACAGGATGGTCCGGTTAGATTTCACCGTTCATAGTGGTGTCTCCGATAATGGTTTTAACAATAATTGAACTGATGCCGCAGGATGAAATTTGAGACGCGCATTCAGTGTCTGATTTTCTTCAAGGACTCTCCTAATGTACATTGTACATACGGTGCATAGTATAGGGATAGAATGTGTTAGTGTACATGTACATCTATCTACATTTTTCGCCTAAATTTTGTATTGCTTCCAGATATAACATACATCTGCAATTTGGTCAGCATTTTGCAAAACGACTTTTTCCAAACATCAAAACAAAAAACAAAAACATCATAATTAGATACGTGCAAGACAGTCTGCAATGTGAGCTTTGTCGGATTTAGAAAGTACATACGTTGTATTTGAGGTTGAATGACAGCCATTGATCTAGTTTGCCATGAATATGAATTAAACAGCCATTCAATTAGTTGGCGAAATTAAATTTATTTTTATTATTTCCTTTTTTTCTGCGAGGGTTGGGGGGGGGGGGGCGATGTTGCCCTGCATTTCCACAACTCCCTAGATCCAAACAGATTGGACCCTTGTCTTGGAAAGTGGCTTTGCCCCTACTAAGATAAAATTCCAATGTAGTTTACACTCGGTATTTTGTCACTGTTAAAATTGATCAAAATATGACACAGTTCTGAAGACCCTCAAATGGTTTGACAACAGGGAAATGTCCCGCTTGGTTGGTGTATCATAAAGATTTTCTTGGCTAGCAGCCGGTACAATGTTCCACACAGTGATCATGTTCATACAGTTTGCATTTCCTTTGGTGACTGAAAAGGAACACCAAGCTCAACTGGAATTCAGGAAATACATGTTTTTTTTTCTTGTATGCCCCTCCCTTTTTTGCAGAGCGTAAATAGATACATTTACTGATAGTTTATCCTCGCAATGGAAAGTGAAATCTTCACAAAAGGTGAAAATTAAAAGTCATAGAGGATTCTTAAAAGTTAAATAATTTGTTTATGTAGAGGGTTTCACTATTTCCTTGATTGGCACTACAAAGAGAACTATATGACATGAAAACTGATATGAAAACCTTGAAGTATTGCTTCTCAATTAATGTTTAAGTCGGGCAAAGCTTTTCAGGGGACCAGTGGCAAAGTCACTTTGCAGTTTCTTCTGATGACCTTTCAGCCCCAAAATGTTTTTTAAAGTTATATTTCTTCTCCATAAACTTACGATATCATTGTCATCAATTGCTAACTAAACATGGTGTAATCTAAAAAATATATTTATTTATGCCAGGTTGGGCAAACTGCTTTGAATAAAAATAAAAAAAAAAATCAAATTCAGTTGAGAAATTTTAAAATTTTATTGACAAAACAGCTATGCATTTGTGCACAAATGCAATCATGTCTAGTTTAAAGTTGTATTTCTGCTCCACAAACTTATGATATCATTGTGCACACTGCGCTAGAAATGCAAGGGTTGTGGGTTCGAGTTCCACCCGAGTAATATGCCTGTAGTATTTTTTCACAGGACATGTGCTATAAACACTGATGTGTATGGGTAAAAACCAAAATTAATATTCTTTGTCCCGATGCAAATTTAAAATCTATTATATTGTGCACATTTGGAGACTGCCTGGAACTAGATGCCTGTAAATTGCCTTATGTGACACAGCCTTAAATAGATTATGTTGTTGTAGAATCCTCAAAGGTTGACATTTGGTTGGAACGTAAAGTCGTTGGTCCCATTGTTGTGTAACGCATGTAAAAGAACCCAGTGCACTTATCGAAAAGAGATGGGGTTCGCCCCCGTGTTCCTGGCTGTGGCTTCATCACTGCAATAACCTATCTTTCTGAAAGTTTGTTTTTACTCAGCGCCTTGAGTACCTTGTTTGGTAGGTACATGTATATGTTTGCTATATAAGACTTTGATATTATTATTACTATTATAGATGCCTGTAAATATTGCATTATGTGGCACAGCCTAATAGATGATGTTGTTTTAGAATGCTATGTTTGACATTATTTATTCTATTTTCCATTTCTTTGCAGCACCCCTGCCCCATCATTGACCTACAATGCCACCAGTCCAACCAGTAACAATGTACCCTCTCAGGACCTCTACCAGTTATCACATTATCTCAAGGTAAGATAGCAATTTCATAACTCATATATCTGATAAGCAGAATGAGAAAACATTGCTTAACAATTTTCTGTTAAGCATAATTAAGCATAAATAAGCAGGGTACCAGTCACATGGTGCAAGTTATATGGTATTTTATGTCTGGTAACCGTATTTTCAGTAAGCATAATTTGGTTGTGCTTAATTAAAAAATATGTACCTGTTCTGCTCAGGTGTTGTTTAAAAAAAAATTATAAAACAGAATTTGGGTATTTTTAAAGAAAAATAGTACTATGTTAACATGGGACACATCAGAAAATGTAAATTTAGGATGTGACCTTTCAACTGACCTTTTTGGTTGAATGGAAGCTGTTCGTGGCCGCTATAGGCATTTAGGTACAAGTCAGTTCCGGCTGGTACAGCCTCTAGTCTAAGGATGCGATTGCACTGTTTCTAAGACACTAGGCACTACTGGTTATTGTCAAAGAACAGTCTCCTCACTTGGTGTATCTCAACATACGCATAAAATAACAAACCTGTGAAAATTTGAGCTTAATCGGTCGTCGAAGTTGCGAGATAATAATGAAAGAAAAAACACCCCGTTCACACGAAGTTGTGTGCTTTCAGATGCTTGATTTCGTGACCTCAAATTCTAAATCTGAGGTCCTGAAATCAAGTCAATATTTCTTTCTTGAAATCTAGGTTACATCAAAGGGAGCTGTTTCTCACAATGTTTTATACTATCAAAAGCTCCCCATTACTCGTTAAGTAAGGTTTTATGCTAATAATTATGTTGAGTAATTACCAACAGTTGTCCACTGCCTTTAACGATTGGTCATGTAACGATGACACTGTACAAGTAGCTCTATGTTTGAACATTACCTTTAATGTGAATGATGGATGACCCTCATGTATTGGAATGTCTCATGAACATGAAGGAGGAAGTATTAATAATAGTTAATTTGATGTACCATGTAAACACATGGCCATGAACCGTAACAATCAGCAGTTTTAATTAACTGTGTCACAACTTGACAGCTGCCAACCAGTTTGGTTTATTGAGCTGTCAAATCTTACACATCCCTTTGCACTGCGCACACGGATCTTCACGTGCACATGTAGCAAAAGGAGCCGTGATTTATTGACATTTCAATTAAAGCAACAAGTAAAGCAGTTCGAAAAAAAAATATATAAAAAAAGTATTTAAGTGAGAAATTACCTCTTTCTCAAAATCTATGCTATTTCAGAGGGAGCCGTTTCTCACAATGTTTTATACTATCAATAGCTCTCCAACGCTCATTACCAAGTCAGTTTTTAGGTTAAAACCTTCTATTCACATCGACGTTATTTGAGGCATTAAGTTAAAAAAATGCACTTTCTAAGTCATAGTTCTTGTGCCAAAAATAGACTGTCAGTAATTTAGTGTCTCTAAGCTGGCGTGACAGTTTTCTAGACCATGGTTTCTGATCACATTTCTGATTTATACCCAATGTTAATGTCATTGAATGCAAAGGGAAGTTGAGATTCACAAAACACACCTCCCAAGTAGTGCAACGGATCAGTGGGGCTAAATCCTTCACTGTGCATTAATGACATCAAAGTTGCTTGGAATTCCCTTTCCAAAACTTGGCTTAATATAGACTTGTGGACAAGTAATAGACTTCTGGACAAGTCGTTAATGGTCTGTCGTGGTGATAGTCGAGCTGTTGTGATGCTGTAATGATTCAGGTCTCCGCGTTCGAATACTTTGGGCAGCAGCGTCGGGAGAATATCGCTAGTGTCATGGGAAATTGCAGAGAGAGTCGGAACGCTATCACTGCAACAGACATTTAACGAACGACTTGTCCACAAGTCTAGGCGTTAGAGAGTGATTACATGTATTTACCATACAAGAAGGAAGGCGTTACTGAGTGCATAGTTGAGTGCTGTGTGATTGCTTTTGAAGGGCGCACCAAACTGACTGAACGTCAGTAGAATGGGCAAGTTCTGATGTC
The DNA here is from genome assembly GCF_032118995.1 of Asterias amurensis. NCBI lineage: Eukaryota > Metazoa > Echinodermata > Asteroidea > Forcipulatida > Asteriidae > Asterias > Asterias amurensis. The sequence goes on from NC_092649.1 coordinate 17,097,611, forward strand.
TAGTTGTTCAGACATATGCCTTATCATGCAGAAAGGTCATGGTCTTGCATCCCAACCAAGGCATCTCTGGACATATTTTGTTTTCTTCAGAATTCAGAGAACACTCATGATATGCAGTGGGTATCTGGGATGTTTCTTTAAACAATACTATATGTGGGCAAATAACTGTTCATTACCACTCCCACTAGGTTAGAGCACTGACAACATGACATTATTTTAAGGAGATGTTCTTTTAAGCACCTTTTTAACCTTTGAACCTCAGCTAGAACACCATTAAGTGGCTTGAAGTCACTAAAATACCAATTTAATTACATTCAATGTTCACTGTGGTTAAGAGATCAAACACAAGAAGAAGTCAACCCTTACAAGGTGTTACATAAATGGGTCCCATGTAATTTAAAACCTTTAAAACTTGTCTGGAAATACATTTGTAAATAACGAGAAGTGCTTTGAGTTTCAATAGATAAAGGGTTAAACAAAATTAGTTATTTTAGTTCTAAATATTTTGTGTACAGTTTAGTGGCTTGTCGTAGCCATTGGACTCCAGTTCTGATGGCTGAATAATTGAAGTGTGGGTTCAATTCTTGGTCATGACAGTTCTGTCCTTCAGCAAGGCACTTAACCATAATTGCTTCTCTTAATCCAAGTGTTTTAATTGGAACCTGAGGGTGTTGAGACAGTATTGTCTTGGATTAACCTCTTAACGCTAATTCAGGAAGCTTGGTGTTGTATGCTCCCCAGAGAGTTGAGAGGAATGGTTTGATATGCCAATGAACTGGGATAATAATGCTATAAAGTGCCTCGCTCTAGCTACTATAGGATGTGTGCGCTATAAGAACTAGGTCTCCTGACGATGACTAGAGCAAGCTAGTCGAAACGTTGAAACCAAACCCAAGAACTGACTCTGCAGTAGTACAGTTAATTACGATCCTATAAGCTAAAGTAGTAGTCCCAGCCTATTTCTATACCATCCGTCTAGGTAATAGTTAATAAGCAGGACAGTTCTTTTCAGAACTGAGAAGTCTCCCGATCACCCGAACAATCTACTCCGCGGTAGTAGAATTAAGCCAGACAGTTCTCTAAGAACAAACTCTACCTGGCAAGTAGATACACACATGGTGTTACTGCAAACCAAATATAACAACTACATGTAGGTTACTATTACAATTTGAAGTAAGCTGAAAATTGGGTACATGTATCTGTCAGAGCTGCCAGCCCTCCCTGATTCTGCAGAAATTTTCCGGAAATTAAATCTTTCCATTTGCCCCTTTTATGTTTAATGTAGTTCTAAATATCACCCTGATTGTTGTGCAAAATCTCCCTGATTGCGCCAACCTTATTAAGCAGTAAATGTATTTGCATTACTTTTGTCTTGTATGACAGTACATGTATACTTGCATTATTCTTGTCTTGTGTGTTAAAAACACTTAACCAAAATGGGACGATCCATACAGGAGGATGGATTCATGCTTTAACTGTGTTTAAGCACAGCTCATTGTAGTGTCACGTTCTGCATGCTATTGGCATTGACTGACACTCTTTTTCCCCTGGCCCAGGAGAGCCAGGCTAAGTGCCACTTGCAATGGTGCCCGTTTGAACTTTGATTTTCTCCAGTTTGTGTGGAAATCGATTCAAATCATCATGAGCAAAATGACTTGTTACAAAATGCTACAATTAGCCTCACGTCCTGGTGTGGGCAAAGCACATAATCCCCCACAGCAACAGATCCCTGCGCACAAGTCAACCCCCAAGAGCCCATTTCCAACAGTGTGTAATAAGATTGTAGTGTTCTAGTTGTAGGGTAAGTGTTTAAGCAGCTGTGGATCCCTCTTCCCATCCTGTCCGTCTCCTCGATGATCTCCTTCTTCTTGCATAAGTCTTATCCTCCGTTAGGATGAACTCTTAAATGCCAGCTAACATAACTACTTGACTAGACATAATTTTCTTCAAATATCCCTAGTGGCTGGGAAAGGTCTCTGAAATATAAGGTTGAGAGCTAAGCAAGCTGTGTTTTAAAGCCATTGGACCCTTTCGGTTCAGAAAAAATAATAAAAGTTCACAGATTTACAAATAACTTACAGGGTTTACAGAAGGCAATGGTAAAAGACTTCTCTTGAAATATTATTCCATGAAATACTTTACTTTTTGAGAAAACAGCAAAACAATATAAATGCTCGTTAACGAGAATTACGGATTTATTTTAAACACATGTCATGACACCGCGAAACGCGCGGAAACAAGGGTGGGTTTTTCCGTTGTTTTCTCCCGACACCGATGACCGATTGAGCCTAAATTTTCACAGGTTTGTTATTTGATATAGAAGTTGTGGTACACAAAGTGTGGGCCTTGGACAATTCTATTTACCGAAAGGGTCCAATGGCTTTAAAGGATTTGGGTACTTTTTCAAAATGTCCATAGATTTACATTAAACTTACAGGGTTTGAAGATAACGATAGTGGAAAGCTTCCCTTCAAATATTACTTACTGAGGTGTTGTAGTTTTTGAGAAATGAGTAAAACAATGTCATGAAAATACCTTTGTACATGATTAAAATAATTTTCGTCTCATGAGACGAAAAATTATATTCATGACATTGTTTTACTCATTTCCCAAAAACTACAGTACCTCAGCACGTAATATTTTCAGGGAAGCTTTCTACTATCATTATCTTCAAACTGTGTAAGTTTAGTGTAAATCTGTGGACATTGTGTTTTTTGTCCTACAAAAGTTACATAGACCCTTTAAGTAGCTCATACTGTACATATAAACTCAAGTATGTATGGCTGGACAATGCTAATTGAAAAAACTTTGTTAAGAGAGTAAGATATTTACACATCAGGCCATTTCATGGTAGGGCAAGACCATTTTCATTTTGCAAATGGCACTTCCAATGGAAAAGGCTATGGGATAGTTTTAAAAGGGCACCAAGGCCAACACCAGGGCAACAGAGGACGTGGCTTCCGTGAAAAGTGACCAGTGATTCATTTCAAACCATGTGTTATGACTTCATGTTAAGGCAGAGAATACTTCCCCTTTTGACCAAATAAGGTTCAGTGTAGCTTATGTGTATTTCCCTCTAGCATCAGCAGTTTTCTTGACAGAGTGTTATTATAAACATTGCCATAGAATGAAGTTTAGAATGAAAGAACTATGGAAACCTTTAGCTTGATAATACACATAGTTGACAGATACTATGGTCACTTTTTAATGTCATGTAATAATAATAATAATAATAATAATAATAATAATAATAATAATAATAATAATAATAATAACAATAATAATAACAGTATTTATAAAGCGCCAAATTGCCAAAGGATACAAGGCGCTGTGCCCAATTTCATAGAGCTGCTTAAGCAAATAATATTGCTTAAATCAAAATAAGCATGATACCACTTAAAATTGGTCATGTGACATGGGCGTTGAAGCACAAAAGGTTGCTAAGCACAACAAACCGTTGCTTAGTCAAAAAATATGTTACCGGCTAGAACACCAAACTGTTATCATTGCTGTGACTGATAACCCGGTCATTTCTTTGCTTAAAGCATAATTTTCTGTTTGAATTATTATAGCTTTATGAAATTGGGCCCAGGTAAATTGGCCAGAAAAACTTATTCTGATAAGCCCAATTTTGCTGTGCTCAGCTACTCCTCTGTGCTGTTAGCAGCTAATACATGTATGAAATTGGGTCCAGTGTAAAAGACCCTAATGTATATAACACTTTGTCTTGAATTTCTCCTCTCTTCTATTTCACCTTGTAGGAGGCATTACACAGAGAGCAGATGCTGGAGCAGAAGTTGGCCGGCTTACAGCGTCTCCTCACATCAACCCAAGAAGCATCTGAGAACAGCTGGCAGGCACTCATCGATGAAGACAGACTCCTCTCAAGATTAGAGGTCCTTGAGAGTCAACTTAGAGCATATTCAAAGGTGACCAGTTCACTTCCCTTGGTTTGTGTCCCCATCACCCCTCCCTAAAATGAGGCGATGATTTTCCCCAAAAAAGAAAAATGATGAAAAAATAAGTCATTTGAACAGGCTTCCTTTATATGGGCAGGGAAAGTATCGGGTTGTCGTCATTTGTTACATGATTCTTGTAGGTTTGTTACTCAATACTTCCGTAAGGCAGTAACATAAATATCAGGGGTCTCCATAAAACAAGCTTGCTTCGGCATGTTAGGAGACTCCCACCTTTTAATCATTACATTGTATAAAGTAATAATAATAATAATAACCGTATTTATAACACGCCTTTTTGCCAAAGGATACAAAGCGCCAGGTATTATTACTGCAAGGAGTGGGACGAAGTTTGAGATATAAGACCTAATATGCAGCAGTTCAGTTATGGAACAGTCTTCCAGAGGTTGTTAAACAGGCTGAGACATCAGAACAATTCAAAACCCGGTTGAAAACACATCTGTTTACTTTGTACAATAATTGTTGATTTCCTTTTACAGCGCATAGGGACCTCATGGTGATATGTGCTATATAAGAATGGTATTATTATTATTATTATTATATTATCCTTAGCACCATGTAATGGTTCACAATGTATCTGATGTGTATTGTTGTGTAAGCAAACTGATTGAGTGGAAATAAACTGAACTGAATTTGAACGTTTATTTTATATTTCTTCTACAGGCCAACTCTGAGGAGAGTATACGTAAGGAGCTTGTAGCTTTACAGGAAGATAAACATAACTATGAGTCTACTGCCAAGGAGTCTCTCAAGACAGCGCTAGAAGAGAAGTTAGAAGCATGTCGCAAACTCTCCAACATGGAGGTGAGGGTTTCTCACTAAATAGTTTACTTACTCCAGAAACTGCAGCACATTGGCAGAGAGGTCTACTGTCCTCTGGTGTAGTAAATTCATTTGCAGAATGGCAGTTTGAATCCCAGCCTGACACGTGGTCGTGTAGCTTGTATGTAAAAGTGTTCACCATACTACGGACCGTGTAACCTGTGACATTACATGTTTACAAAAGAGCCACTGAGCCTAGACTTCCAGAAGGCATGATTTGAACGCAGTTGTAAGGGAACAAATCTATAAAATATCACCTGTGCACCAAGATTGCACTACTGTTTTTTTCATTGTTATATTTTCTACAGAAATGGACACATCTCAAAACTTGTTCAGCCGTTACTTTTAAAACTCTTGATTAAGTTTCCCATATGACAGTGTGGTATCTCACCTGCCAGAAATTCCCATTCTTGCCATTCTTCTCTATTCCTTGCTGTTTGGTCCATACTGTTATATCTTATGCCATCCCTCCATCTTCGTCTTTGTCTGCCTGTTCTCCTTTTCCTTGTCCTTCAGAGGGAGCCGTTTCTCACAATATTTTATACTATCAACAGCTCCCTGTTGCTCATTACCAAGTAAGTTTTAACGCTAACAACTATTTTGAGTAATTGCCAATGGTGTCCAGTGTCCTTAAAAACTTTCCCATCTTATTTTTTGACAGAGGATGCTGAGCAACTCTGAGGATGAGTGTGCGCACTCTAAGGAGGAAGTGGAACGTCTTCAGGAGGAGCAGCAGACATTGATAACCAAACATTCAGAGGTGGTAGCTGAGCTCAAGGAGGTGGCAGAGAAACTTGCAGAGGCAGAGAAACTGCATGCAGATGAGGTTAGTTTCATTTAGTAAGGGGTAGAGGTTAATATTGTGTATGAAAAAGCCTTTGGAGTGCTACGGTTGCCCAGGTTGTATACTCCCCAGGGAGCTGAGAAAGCTTGAAGGAATGTTGTTGGCACAATGACTAGGGCACTACTGTAAAGCGCATCAAAATGGTTGTTGTGAAATGTGCCATATACATGTAAGAGCTTGTAACTATTATTACTAGTGTGTTTATAATGTGTCCAGATGAATAGTTCACTTTGTGTCTGTAAACCAGTTAACATTTGGGAGGTACCAGGGGTGGATTTCACAAAGAGTTAAGAATAGTCTTATCTTGAGTTTATGAGTTATTCGCGCTAACTTTGGACTAGCTATAAGTTTGTAATAACCCCTAGGACTAGTCCTAAGTTAAGACTATTTTTTTGAAATCTGTATTAAGGGGAACCTAGGGCCGCAAGCCATTTTCAGGAATTTTTACAGACATTAACTCTCTTTTCTGATTCTGAGGCAAAGATACAGCGTCTTTGCATAGAGCCTCTCCGGTGTGATTAAGACATTATTACAAAATCAAGGTCCAACACTTCCGATAGTTTGCTTTATCTCTGACCATTCAGGAAATCTTGATAATTCATTGCTGGAACTTTATGGGATCAGATACGCACCTGCCAATCTACTCATATTTAGCCTGAGGCAAGGAGTACCTACCCTATCAGAGTCCAAACATCTGGGCCATATTTCATAGAGCTACTTTAAGCACAAAAAGTAGCTAAACACAATATAATTATGCTTACCAGAACAGGGTTACCAGCAAAAATGCCATGTCACATGTACAATTTTTGACTGGTATTCTGCTCATTTCTGCTAAGCATAAAATTGTTTACCAATATTTTCTGCCTAAGCCGTTCCTTGAAATTTGCCCCAGGGTATTAAGTAGAAGCGTAGGCTGGAGGACTGGAGGTGGTCAAGTAGACTGGAGGATACTGTTCATTTAATAAAAAAAGCTCATTGCAAGAATATTCCACAGTACACTCGATGCTCAATATTTACAGCTATTCAAAATCGGGGGGTTATTTTACTACCCTTTATTGCAGGTGGAGAGATTAACGATCGAGAAGACGGAGTTAGAGCGGAAGGTAGACATCGCATCTCGTGAGGAGATCGCCTTGGCAACGAGGATCGAAGAGATGCAGGCCGAGTGTGACTTTGCCAGGGAGCAACTTATGGCTGTTAAACGTGAGTCTGGTATAGTAGATGTTCCTCAATCTGAATCTGAATTATATAGACGACAAAGCATCATAACGAAAAACATCACACCAACTTTTTGTAGAGAAGACATTGAAGAAATTTCAGTTTGAGAGTGGGAGGAAAACAATCCTAGTAGGGAAAACCCATGCAACTAGGGCCCAATTTCATAGAGCTGCTTAAGCTCTAAATTTTGTTTAAGCAAAAAAATCCTTGCTTCGTAAAATCAGATTACCAGCCAAGACTCCACTCAATTGTTATGCTAAGTAAACAATAGCCACATACCAGTCACAAGCAATGTATCTGACATGAAATTTTGGCCAGTAACATGTATAAAAAAAGCAAGCTATTTTCGTGCTTAAGCAATTTTTTTTGGCTTAAGCAGCTCTATGAAATTGGCCCCAGGTAGGGACTGAAAAACCCAATCCACATGCAAGTGTCTATGTGTCAGACATCAATAACAGGTGAAGAAAAAATGGTAAAGTGTGGTTCATACATGTAGCTCATTGAAAGGTGAATTGTGATGCAAAAGCTCACAGCAAACAAAGCGCTCATGTTAAAATGTGCTTAATTTTTGCTTTTCATATTAACTCCACCCAGGTACGTATTTCAAGTATTGGTCATGTGACATTTCTACCACTCAATCTTAGATCTTGTCTTTGTACCACAAAATTAAAATCTATTCTCTAAACTCATCTTATGTCACAGGTTTTCAAGGACTTATTTTTATGTGTCTGTTTTCCCCCCCCCCCGTTTTTTGTTTGTTTTTACTGCCCAGCAGGGTGGATATTTGTTTGTTTGTTTGTTTAGATGATCTTCCCATCAAGGGAACTCGGCAAACTCCCACAAATGGGATATAAACACCAAGCTGGCAACAACCAATCACTCTCATTCAAACATTGGTTTTATGTCAATAATTAAGTATTGCACAAATCAAGAAATTGTGATCCAGTAACTAGACGACAATACTTTTTCTAGTCATTGTGAAATCAGCAGTTCGCTTGGGGATTCAAACACACATTTGCATTACAAATTATTTATTATTATTATTGTTATTTCCTCCTTTCAGTTCGTTATGAAGAGGCTCAAGAGCAGCTCAGCCACTACGTCAAGGAGAAGGAGAACCCAGAAGAGAAAGAAGGACTGGCGAAGGACAAAAACCGGAAGATCATCCAAGAAAATGAAGATGACTCAAGACAGATCAGCAATAAAGATGAGACGGATTCCTCTGATACCAAGGATAATACTATAGGTGAGTTCTTAGTTGGGTAAATTCTTATCTGGGAGTGAGATGGATAACAAAGGATAATACTATAGGTGAGTTCTTAGTTGGGTAAATTCTCATCTGGGAGTGAGATGGATAACAAAGGATAATACTTATAGGTGAGTTCTTAGTTGGGTAAATTCTTATCTGGCAGTGAGATGGATAACAAAGGATAATACTATAGGTGAGTTCTTAGTTGGGTAAATTCTCATCTGGGAGTGAGATGGATAACAAAGGATAATACTATAGGTGAGTTCTTAGTTGGGTAAATTCTTATCTGGGAGTGGGACGGATAACAAAGGATAATACTGTTAGAGAGTTCTTAGTTGTGTAAACTCTTATCTGGGCCTGAGTTCATAGTGAGATTGATACAAGGATAATACTATAGGTGAGTTCTTAGTTGGGTAAATTCTTATCTGGGAGTGAGACAGATAACAAAAAATTTATGTGAGTTTTTTTATTGGGTAAACTGAGTTCATAGCGAGACGAATTCCTCAGATACCAAGGATAATACTGTTCGTGAGTTCTTAGTTGGAGAAATTCTTATCTGGCCCCTAGTTCATAGTGAGATGGATATCTCAAACACCAAGGATAACGCTACGTTGAGTTCTTTGTTGGGTAAACTCTTATCTGGGCCTGATTTAATAGTGCTGCTTTAACACCTTAATGTCAGTATTTTAAAGAATTGTACGTGCTCATCTGCAATGTTTTTTCCCCAAGAATTTTTTTGGAGCTGCCTGTATTTGAGTTATCGTTTTCTTTGAAGAGGTTGTTGCCAAAGTGAAACCCTAACTTGACAACTTGAAATAAATCAAAGTTTCTCTTAACTAGCTCTGGATTTGATTTTTTATTGTGAGAAAATTGAGTAGGCACTCACAGCGATTCGCAGAATCTTGGCCTTGAGTCACTGTCGAAAATCTGCAATTGTATGCTGGAACCTCAGGTTTTGTGTGTTCAATCAAGATAATTCAAGTTAGATACACCATTTGTTGGTTTCTTAAACCCACATGTAGTATAAATGTTATTTAGGGAGATGCTTAGCAAAGTTGTTGCTCACTTAGCTGATTGGCAAGAATGGTGGCTCAGATTGAATGAAATGGTCTACACTTTTGAGCTTTGTGTAATATTCCACAAGAAGATGTTGACATTGTCTTTTTTTGTTGCATTGGTTTCAGAGAACAGTAGCAAATCTCTGAAGGAGGATGATGAGAGCCTTGAGAAGGACTTAAAAGAGGGGGCAGACGAGAATGTGAAGGTCAATGGGGATGCCACACCCAAAGGTAATAATAATAAAAGTGTCTTCTTATATAGAGCTTCTCATATCCGTCACTCACTGACACTCAAGGTGCTTCAACATTCAGTGTCTTTCTGCAAGGTATGTGAGACCACGTTTGAATTATGAGACCTACTCCTTTTACATGTATGTAGCACCATGTAGTGTTTTACAAGGTGGTACAATATGCATTATAAGAGTGATAACTGAACCTTCCCTTTGGGTAGAGCCATTAAAGGAACACGTTGCCTTGGATCGGATGAGTTGGTCTTTAAAAAGCGTTTGTAACCGTTTGTTATAAAATGCGTACGATTACAAACATTTTTAAATACCAACTCAACCGAACCAAGGCAACGTGTTCATTTTAATTTTGCCTTGATGTGTTGATCCAACTGCTATAATTCTTTTACAGATGTGTCTCCTACAGAGCATAACAGGCTACCTGGTCAAAGGTCATTGGAAGAGGAGCTCGAAGAATATAGAGGTATGAATACACATGTTTTGGAAACTTGCGACCTGATATCGAGTAGTTGAAAAACTACTAGGCAGTCAATAGTCGCGAATTCCACATTAGTCGCCCAGGCATACTTCTTTAACCTGTAGCACTTTCTTACCTCAAGCTACTTTAGTCAACTGCATTCATTATCTAAGGTGGTTGTTGTCAACAAAGGCCTAAAATAATTATTTAAAAAAATACACTCGAGATCGAGCACAAAGGCCATTGTTTATTTTATGAAGCTGTACTTATGGTGGCATGGTTGGCGTGTGCCTAAAGCGCTCGCCTCTCACCAAGGTGACCCTGGTTCGATTCCCGGACGGGGCCATATGTGAGTTGAGTTGTGCGTTGGTTCTCTGCTGTGCCACAAGGGTTTTCCAGAACATCCGGTTTCCTCCCTCGGGAAAAATCAAACACTTTCGATCTTGGCTGTGCTCCGTGGTCATAATGGGTTGATGTGGTTGGCAGCCAAAGGCGCCCTTGCATGCCTGCTTCTCGAACACGTTGTAGCCGCGTCCTACGCAATTCAGCTCTTAGCTGCGAGTAAGGATGATTAGCCCCCCAAATTGTTATTATTTTGTGCCATAAAAAAACTGAGATGAACTGTAAAAAGTTTTACTTGGTCTCCAGTTTTCTGAGATGGGATTTCAAGAAGCTTGGTGTTGGATAAAGGAGATGTAGTCATGATTATAAAATCATATTTGTGTATTTCTAGGTCAGCTAGTAGAATCTGAGAACAGGTTACAGGAGAGTCAAGACCAGGTGAACAGTCTACAACTTCAGCTTAAACAGGCTCAGCTGGAGGCTATTGAGAATATAGCCAAGGCGAATGCTATCCAAGGTATTTAGTTAACTACTGTTCCAACCTCGCTACCATGGGCAGCGCGCCGTATCACGCTAGCTCTGCGTACGTCTCTAACCCCTGGGAGGGAAACTCCAATCCGTGTCTTTGATTGGCTATCATATATGCGCAAAATTTGAATTTGAAACGCCGTGCATCTCCAAAAAGCTCTATACGCCAAAACGCGTGCGTAAAAAGATGTACGTGTTCACTTTTTTTTGGTCGCGCAACGCTGAACGCCAAGGCAAGTTTATGACTTTTATTACACACAGCGCATCCAGCGTGTGCGCAACTAACGCCCAACACGGAATGGATCAACCACAGGACTAGATGTAATATCCATTATATTTTGATATTTTCGAGTTACACTTCCAGGGGTTATGATCGAGCAAGGCATGCTGGTAAAAAATGGTGCGGCGAGATCGATCACCTCTGGGAACGAGGTTGCTACTGTTCTGATTGGTTTGGTTGTTGTTGTTGTTTTTGTTTGTTTCTGTTGTTGTTGTGTTGTTTCTTTTGTTGTAGAGAAAGCTCATGCAATCAAGTAGGGAGTGAAAACTCAAGCCATGTTTACTTTATATTGCAGAAAAACTACAAGACGCTGAGAAAACGATGGAAGAAGCCATAAATAGTGCAACAGCCAACCTTAGAGAGCGAATTGGTAAGGAAAATTTGTTTACTTTTAAGGAAACTTCAGTCAGATCTATGGAAGTTTGTCAATTGTTTTCCGCCATTAAGTCATGGGGTACATCAACAAAGAAAGTCGGTATCTTCTTCCTCACTCTAGAATTTTTGTGCATTGTGCGAACGGGTTCTTAATGCTTGTTGATTTCAAAGTCTTGTATAAAACATGCCACCTTCTGGCAATTTCTATGAAATGTAAGATTTTATTTGGTATTTCTTTGAGCTGTGTACGAATTGTGACTTTATAAAGTTTGTGTTTGATACCACAGGTAGTATGGTCTGTACACTGTAGAATTATCTATAATTTCTGCATTTGTTTAGCAATTGTAATTTTAACTGTATTGCTTACATGTATTTGTTACTGTGTTTACAATTTTTATGTATTTCTCATGTGCATTTTAAACTTTTGTGGGAATGTCTTGTGTACATTTTGTGCTATTTTCATGTGTTTCTGTCATAAAAAAAACAACTTGAATTGAACCAAGGGGTAGTTACAATGACCTTAAACGCAGAGGTCAATACCAAAGTACATGTAACGGCTTGATAGATTTTGTTTGGATTTGAATTGGGACTGTTGAGTGTGTGAATAATAAATTGATTTGGTTGTGTTTTTGTAATCAGCTGAGATGGAGGCGTCAGAGAGAAGTCCCGTGATTGAAACAATTCATGGTAAGTATCATGTTAGTACATGTAGTTCAACGCGCCATACGCCAATGTGCCACATTTGGCCGAGTAGCGCATATTAATGTTGGACAGGCTGCATACTCCCCACCGGGGAGCTGAGATGGTTTAAGGAGTGATTAGGGGCCCAGTGACCAGGGGTAATAATGTGAAGCGCTTTGGGACGCCCTCCGGGTGTGAAAAGCGCTATATAAAAACGGGTTATTATTATTATTATTAACAAATCTGCTGCTCGGCAGATTATAAATATTTTTTTTTAATATTACTTTTGCCTTGTCATGGACGGGCTCTGCTTGTTGTAACTATTGTATTGTCCAAAAAAAAAGAATAAATATTTAAATATCTGATGCAGAACCAATCTTTGCCAAGTCGGAGGAGCGAGTTTTGACTGCTGCTGCACCGGATGCCAGGAATAATCTTCTGAACACCATGTTACCGGAGCAGCTTGCAGATCTACATAACCACATCGGGGAAGAGTCTGGTAAGTCTTAAGGCCGAGTTATAGTCGTTCGCGCGATGGTCGGGCATCTGAAATATTGACGCGCGATCATAAAAAGACACGGTTTTTAGGCCTCAGTCTTAGGATTGCGCGCAAGATTCTCGTCGCGCGACCATTGCGCGACCGACTATAAACCGGCCTTTACTAGGACTGTGTCTTTGGATTTGTTTCTAGGTGGTTTGCTTAGATCTCATTTTGTTTGTATTTTTGCATCAGACATGTTTATTGCGTAAAACAGTTTCTTGGTTGTGGAATTTGACCAAGAAACCATTTTGGTCAAGTGAATTCTATGGGCCTTGTCACACGAGGCAATTTTAACAGGCAACAAGGAGGCGACCAACTGCAGTGCCATGCTACAGGACCACTTTGCTAGTAGCACATCAGTCATTTTTTAAACCATGTCTAATGACCCTCAAGAATAATATGTGATCATTCAAATGTGAGCAGTCTACCCGCAGGTCACTCGATATAATAAGTTTTTCTTCGTGATTTATCTGCACGAGCGGGTGTGATTTTTTCGCGTGTGACCTCTGTGTGAATATATAATTAGTCAAAAGGGCTTTTGGAATTTGGCAATTTTCAGCCTTTTCTGAAAAGTCTCGACCAAAATAATGTACCAGTAAATTGAAACGAAGAGCATATCTGTCGTTTTGTATGAAAAAAATTGGTGCAACTCAAATTTTAAAAAGAGAAATTTGTATGTAAAAAATGGCTTCAAATTCCAAATTTCAGAAGCCCTTTTGACTAATGATATATTTACACAGAGGTCATGCACGAAAAAAACGATGCATACTCTGCAGATAAATCACAAAGGAAATTAGTGACCTGCGGGTAGACTGTGAATGGATTCTCTTCTTGGAGATTGCCTGGAACTGGTTGCCTGTACATTGCCTCATGTAGCATGACCTTTTTGTTATAGTCTTTATTATATGTTGATTTGGGCTGAAAAAACTTGCATGAAAATTTATGTTTTCTTCTGTTTGCTTCACTGTTGCTTTTGTTTTGATTTTATGGTGTATAGATTTTCCTTGTGGTTCATCAGATACTTCCCTGTCAGAAACATTGCATGAAGATTCCTCAGGTGAGCGGGGTCTCTTTTTATTTATTTATTTATTGTTGTTTTTTCGGGGTGGGGGAGGGGGTTATTTATTGTATAGCACTACTCATTTGTGCATTTTAAAGAAATCTTATTCGGGAGGGCGGAATGGATTCTGACTGAGGGGGGTTACGATCTCCTCGCCCCTTCCCCCTCTGCAAAAATGAGCAGGATACCAGTCACAGATGGTACAAATGTCATGGTATTCAAACTGGTAACCTTAATTTGGTAAGCAAAATTTGATTTTGCTGAGTTTATGTTTGTGCTTAACCAGCTACATATGAGCCCAGGTTTTATTTCTCAAGCTTTGCAGAGCCTGACAAACAAGCATTTTAACTTGTTATACCGCGGTAATAAACTGTGAAGTTTGATTGGTCGAGAACCAATCATGTGACCCGCATCAAAAACGCATGTTACATGGCTCGACGGGCCGGGTAACATGAAAAGTGATGTACACCGGTGTACATCACCTTGATCGTTCCCAGCGTTGGTCGATTTCCAGGGCTGTGTACAAAACAACTGCGGGTTCGAGGGAATTGTTTCTCGTTTGTCTGTTTATTAAACAATGAATAGTCCGTCGTAATAATGTTTGAAGACACAACAGAACTTCGAAAAGAGTAATAACAATTATACAAAGGTATAACAAAACAATTGTTACTTGCTGTGACTGGGGTCCATGGGTTTTGTACACCCTTGAGGGGAAATGGCACCCTCGGGTGCCATTTCCCCCCTCGAGTGTACAAAACGCCATGGAACCCAGTCACAGCGTGCATTAATTGTATAATGTATACAGCATGAAACCTTTTCACACTGAAACTTCCACGTAGTTTTGTGTCCTAAATGCTCCTTGTAAACCCTTATCAGGTGCTGAATAAATCAATCTCATGAAAACCCCCCACTTCAGAACCTGTCTTAGAGATTGTTAGAGATTGTCTCTCCTGGTTCAAGCGCCCTGAGCACCTTATTGTTGGATGTGTGCGTTACATAATACTACATTATTATTATCCAAATCATGAGGAACGGAATCAATGGTTGAAACCATTGACGTGTACCTTTAAAACGCCTCATCAGGAAGTTCATTTGCTGATGAGGTCGATGACAGATGCACAGCCGTTTCCATGTACCCCTTTCACCGGCTCGTAACATCCACTTATAATTCGTTTCTTCCCCCATTACCAAGCTGCAAAACAACACAGTTAGTCATTGAATCTGTCCGCACTCGATAAGTCTAGAAAGCATCGTTGGCTGAAACAATCAAGCCCCGATTGGAATCACTGATGTTTGATTATGACTCTATTCGAATGTGGTTTTGATAGGAGGGATTTTGTTTGTGTTACAGCGTCCTTTGATGACAGGCTGGAAGATGCTCTACATCTGACTGCCAAAGAAATTGAGACGTTGAAAGGTAAGAGTAAGAAGCCGAATCTCTCCAAGTATTGTAAAGTACTGGCCTGTATGCTTCGTTTTTGAAAGGGCAAGGGCACTAAGGCATTTTCTCCTCGAAAAAGGGCACCCTATGTACATTTCAAGGGCACCTTTGCAATGACCAGGGCCCAATTTCATAGAGATGCCAAGCACAAAAATTTGCTGAGCATGAAATTTCTTTCTTGATAAAAACAGGATTACCAACCAAATTTCCATGTGATTTTTCAGGATATGCAAACAACAGCTGAATACCAGTAAAACGCAATATGCAAGAAATGAAAATTTGGTTGGTAATCCTGTTTTTATCAAGGAAGAAATTTCATGCTATCAGATTTTCCTGCTTAGCAGCTCTATGAAATTGGGCCCATGAGGCTTGGAGGCAGTCGCCTTCAATGCCTCAGTGAAGCATCAGGCTTTAGAGTAGGCCAATGTATTTGTATCTCGTAGTACATTAGGGATGAGAAATTACGGACTGGAATCCTGATTTTTTTTAAAGTCTGCCTAGTAAACTAAGTGATGTATGTTTCTCCCATGTATAAAACTGTGTGTGCATTTTAGGTAATGCTTACAAGTGAACTCCCACAATGTCTGTTTTTTTTGATAACCATGATTTCTTTGGTAAATTATTGCTATTGACATGATTTCTATGAACCATTCTTATTGTCATGGTTAACCTGATTTCTATTTGTATGGACATTTTCCTTTGATACAATGGATATCTATATTGATATGATTTCTGTGATTCATTCTGATTTCTATATTGACATGATTTTTATGCACAATCTGATTGCTATATTGACATGATTTCTGTGCTATGTTCTGATTTCTATATTGATATGATTTCTGTGCTACGTTCTGATTTCTATGTTGGTATAATTTCTTTCGTACTTTGTGATTTCTATATTGACATGATTTCTATGTGCATTCTAATTTCTACATTAATATGATTTTTGTGCTACATTCTGATTTCTATATTGGTATAACTTCTATGGCAAATTCTGATTTATCTAATGTGCCAAATTTCTATGCACATTCCAATTTCTACATTGATATGATTTCTGTGCTACGTTCTGATTTCCATAATTTCTTTCGTACTTTGTGATTTCTATATTGACATGATTTCTATGCACATTCTGATTTCTACATTTATATGATTTCTGTGCTACGTTCTGATTTCTATATTGGTTTAATTTCTTTCGTACTTTGTGATTTCTATATTGATACGATTCATTCTGATTGCTATATTGACATGATTTCTATGCACATTCTGATTTCTTCATTGATATGATTTCTGTGCTACGTTCTGATTTCTATATTTCTATAATTTCTTTCGTACTTTGTGATTTCTATACTGACATGATTTCTATGCACATTTTAATTTATATATTGATATGATTTTTATGCTGCATTCTGATTTCTATATCGATATGATTTGTATGATACTTTCTGGTTTCTACATAGATATGATTTCCATGACACTTTCTGATTTCTACATTGTTGTAATTTCTATATTGATATGATTTCTTTTATGCATTCTGATTTCTATGATAAACATAATTTTTATGGGAAACATAATTTCTGCAATAAACATTATTTCTATGATAAACATTGCATGTTTACTAGAATTAATAGTATACCCCCCTCCCCAACTTCACCACCCTCTTAGGGTCTCCCAATATCCCTTCCAGCCACTCAATCCCGCTAGCTATAATTAGTCACATCCCTGTATCCTACTCATGATGCACTGCCTATATCCCTTCAGGGGAAATTGACCATCTAGCAACTGACTGTGATTAGGTTTTGTGTATATTAAGGCCCCTTCCACCTATCACCTCTTTCCATTAATTCCTAAATACACAGAGAAACTGAAGGAGTCGCAGAGCAAGCAACAGTCATATGAGGAGCAGTTGGATAAATTAAGAGGTGAGTTTGGGGATGTTTTTTCAAATGTTTTCTGCCAGCCTATAATATGAGACAACTTGTTGTTGGTGTTGTCATGGCTGAGTGGTTAAGAGCACCGGATTCAAGCTCTGCTGTTTGATCAGCAGGGTGTGGGTTTGAGTCCCGGTTGTGACACTTGCTACATGAAATTTGGGAGGTAGTGCTTTCTGCTCTACCGGCTAGGCTTCGGACTGATGATACCCAAGCCTACATCCGTATGGACTGTAAAAGGGGTAACCCTGTTTCAGCCCTAGGAGTAGGTGGCAACGGCATTTGAAAAAAAAAAACCACACCTTGAAGTGGCCTTTGGGCCTTGTGTGTCTGGCGACTTGCATAAGTTTTTAAATATTTTTTTAAATCAGTTGGCATGTGCTGAACTCCTGTGAAACAATTGCTGTGAAAACAGGGCTGTGACATCAAAATTGAACCGGGCTTTAGTGTGCTGCCACCAAGCGTTCCAAAGTCTCCGGTTGCATCATGGTTTGTTTATTTACTATCCTTAGGAGACTTGAAGGAGATGCAGGTACGTCACGAAGTCTTGACAGAGAAGAACGAAGAACTAAAAGAGAGACTGATGGAGAGTCAAGACGAGGCTAGAGAGGCGGTGGATAGAGTTGACGATTTGCAAGGTACGTCTTGGGCCGGACAATCTTGACTTGTGGCCGACGCAAATACTGTTGATCAGTTTTAGGTTGTTGTCTCCATGGCGAAGTAAAACCTTCAAAATATAGTCTAAAAGTGATTTAAGCCCCAAAGCAAACATTTAGATGATTTTGTCAGTGTACTATTTATTGTCGGTGTATAATGTTTTGTTTTAAAGACATTGGACACTATTGGTCATTGTCAAAGACCAGTCTTATTACCTGGTGTATCTCAACATATGCATAAAATAACAAACCGGTGAAAATTTGAGCTCAATTGGTCATCGAAGTTGCACGATAAAAATGTAAGAAAAAACACCCATGTCACACGAAGTTGTGTGCATTCAGATGCTTGATTTTGTGTCCTCAAATTCAAAATCTGGGGTCTTGAAATCAAATTCGTGGAAAATTACTTGTTTCTCAAAAACTACGCCATTTCAGAAAGAGCCAATTCTCACACAATGTTTTATACCATCAACCTCTTCCCATTACTCGTTACCAAGTAAGGTTTTATGCTAATAATTATTTTGACTAATTACCAAGAGTTTCCTCTGCCTTTAATTCTGTTTCACTTTTGTACTATTTTCTCATATCCACCACAAGCCCAGTTAGTCTCTATTGTAATATTTTCTTTAAGATATTATACCCATTTTGTGTAGTAGAAACTAATGCTATTAGAGTTTTAAAATAAATTTTCTATAGAAAATGTAATATAAAAAAACTTCAATTACTTATTTAATACACATGCCATGTGCATATTTTAGTATTTTCATTGACATTAACAGTAATATAAATAAAATTAATAATTCTTGTTTTATTTATTTAGAGCAACTTGACAGAGCTGAGAATTCTGCCAAGGAGGTCAATGATCAGATTTTAGAACTCAGAGGTGAGAGAAAAAAAGTGCCAATAAAACTAGTGTGGAAAAAAAAACCATTGGGTAGCACAACAGTTGAACATCGCATGCAAATTGACCCCTCACAAAATTGAGGACATGAAAGATAGAATTAATAGATATTTGTTAACAGATTTTCCATCATTCAAACGCTTTTTAAAGCAATCGCACAACATCGGTAAACAGTATTTTCCAAAGGCCAACACTTTGTGTATCACAACTTATATAAAGAATAACAAACCTGTGAAAGTTTAGGCTCAATCGGTCATCGGAGATGGGAGAAAATAACGGAATACCCACCCTTGTTTCCACACGTTTTACCATCTCATGACACGTGGTTAAAATAAATCCGTTATCTGCGATATCAAGAATGGATAACTGTTTTAATGTTTTCTCAAAAAAGTAAAGCATTTCATGGACTAATATTTCAAGGGAAGTCTTTCACCATTACCTTCTGTAAACCTTGTAAGTTAATTGTAAATCTGTGAACTTTTAATGTTCGTTCTGTTCAGGAAGTGTCCAATGGTTTTAACAAAGGAGAACTCAGTCCATTATGGCCTTGCCACGACCCTGCTGGTTTTCCCTTCTTAGTCGTATTAAGGAGCATTTGGTTATTATTGATACATACTTTCTTAGTGCATTTTGTTATTAATAATTGTTTGTGTTCTGCTTACTTAGATCAACTGATGGAAGAGCAGCACACAGCCAAAGCCAGCGTAGCAGATGCAACGCAGGCAAAGCGTAAGTCAATTCAATTTGCAGGCAAATCCTCAATCAACCAGAGATTACCAGGTGGCACGGTTGGCTTGTGCGTATTACGTTTTAAAAGCGCTCGCCTCTCACCAAGGTGACCCCGGTTCGATTCCCGGTCGGGGCCATATGTGAGTTGAGTTGTGCGTTGGTTCTCTGCTGTGCCACTAGGGTTTTCCAGACTATCCGGTTTTCCTCCCTCAGGAAAAAAAATCAAACACTTTCGATACTGGCTGTGCTCCGTGATCGTAATGGGTTGATGTGGCTTGCAGCTGAATGCGCCCTTGCATGCCTGCTTCTCGAACACGTTGTAGCCGCGTCCTTCGCAATTCAGCTCTTAGCTGCGAGTAAGGATGATTAGCCCCCCAAATTATTATTATTATTATTATTATTATTATTATTATTATTATTATTATTATTATTATTATTATTATTATATTTTATTGACATTGCTAGGTACATGTACTTTCTTTAACATGTTTCTACTTTGCTTGTAAATGAAGAGTTCATCTGCCGACAAAACACTCTCTTTGTGTAATTCTATGAGGTAGCCTTCAAAAAAAGACTCTGCTAGGGTCTAAACCAGTGTTGTAGCTACACAAATTTCAGTGGTTGGCTCTAAATCCAATTTAGTCCAGATCTCATATTTGTTTTCTCTGCCCCTTTAATCGTATACAGAGCAGCTAAACAAAGAGCAAGAGGCCTTGAAGCGACAGGGAAGTCTCCTGGAACAGATTCAGAGTAAGGGTTCACATTCTTGTCAGAGCTTTCTTGTTTTCTTTCCCCTTTATAATTTAGAATATATCTATTAAATAATAAAAACTCCATTCATTTTTTGTTGATATCAGAGGGTTTCAATGACTAACTGCCTGATAATTTTTCCCACACCAGAACAATTAACGACTGTGGAGGCGAAAAGTTTGCAGACTGAAGCCCAGATAGAGGAATACACAGGTAGATATTTCTTTTTAATGATAATATATTTTTATACAGCGCATTTCACGATAAATCGTATCAATGCGCTTTACATTAGTCCCCTGGTCATTGGGCCAATAACGTCCCTCTAATCTTTCTCAGCTCCCAATAGGCAGTATACAACCCCGAGCTCCCGTGGCGCTCCGAAGGCTTTTTCATTCACAATATCAACCTTTACCCTCGCAGGTACCCATTTATACCAGGGGTGAAGTGAAGCAACTATTGTTAAGCATCTTGCTCCAGGACACAAGTGTCACGACCGGGATTCGAACCCTCACTCTGGTGACTTAGCATCAGAACTTGCTCTTAACCACTCGGCCGTGACACTCAAACACTCTAAGTTCATAATGAACTATTGCTAAAGTAACACATGATGACTAAGGGCCTTACCACACGAGGCGACTTTTACAGGCAACGTGTTGGCAACCAAATATAGTTCATGCTACAGGACCACTTTGACAGCACGTGGGTCTTTTTTTGAACAGTAAATGTGAACATTGAAATCTGAATGTCTGTTTCATGAGTATTGCTTGGAAATGGTTGCCTGTTTCATGAATATTGCTTTGAAATGGTTGCCTGTAATTATGCCTCTTGTGAGATGGCCCTTAGACAGTGGTTTTGAAAATATAGGCAGTGTTCATTCAGAGTACGATTTAGCACTCCTTGTGAATACACCATTCATCTCTGTTCCCTGCTGTCCTTGTCCATACAGGGTGCCTTCGATTAGCTTCCCTGGGTCTACCCCGCGCTGCTCACTCGGCTGAGCCCCTTACAAGAGCTAAACGATCACTCATCGTTCTCGTAGTGACGTCATGTACTTGGGGCCAGCCCCCAAGTGACCCACGCCACAAGCCGGGCACTGGGGGCTGACCCGGGTGAGCCCTGGAATGACGTCAAAGCTATTTGAACGCACCGGGGGAAGGCCTGGGTCGACCCAGGGAAGCTAAATGAACGCACTCACTATTAGATCTTATGTCATCCCCCCATCTTCTTCGTTGTCTGTGATTGCTCCTTGTCTCTGTCCTTGGTTGCCAATCCCACTAGTCTTGTTGTCCATCTTTATATATTCCTCAAGCAGTATGTACAGCCTACCTTTATCTAGCATTTAGCAGGAGACTGCCAGCATAGGGCTAGGTAACTTAGTTGGTAGAGCGCCAGCACATTAATCTTGAGGTCGTTGGTTCAAAACTCAAATCAAGTTTTAGTTCACTTTTTTACTTTCTTATCTTTCAGTTTTTTATCTTTCATAGTTCTGTAGAGGTGACATATCTGATTAAGGTGTAGTAAATAGACTACATTTCATACACAGTCAATACTCTGGCATTTACCTGAAAGGATAGTATGTAGTGTTTGAATCAGATCGTGTATTTGTTTTCTTGTCTGGCAAATTTGATGTGGAAGAGATTTTTGTAGAAGAGGTTTTGGAAGAGATTTATAATAGTTTTCCTAAAATTACTTACCCATCATGTTTGGAATCTCTTCAGATGAAATAAAACACCTAAAGGAAGAGTTAGAAAAGGAGAGACAAGTAAGATTACGGCTTGAGAAGGAGTCTAAAGGGGCGCAACAAGCACAAAGAAAAAGTAAAGAAGTGGAAGCCCAGAAACAAGGTAGTAGTCTACTTACAAGTGGCTCATAGAATATATTTTTTGGTATGGCCTAATTGCTTTATAACCACATTGTTATGACATTTAATACAAATTTATGAGTACTATCAACTCTTCTTAAAGAGGAATATTAAATGAAAACGTTGCCTTGGATCGGTCGAGTTGGTCTTTGAAAAGCGTTTGTAACAAGTTGTTATAAAATGCATATGGTTAGATGTTTTAAAAGTTGAGTACAACGATCTACACACATTTGCCTCGAAATTGCGTGGTTTTCTTTTTACTTTGCGAACTAACACGGTCGGCCATTAATGGGAGTCAAAAATTTGACTCCAATAAATGGCCGACCGTGTTTGTTCGACGAGGTTAAATGAAAACCAAGCAATTTCGAGTGATTCTGGTGTGGATCATTATATTCTACTTTTAAAATATGTTTCCAATCATATCGTTGTATAACAAACGGTTATAAATGCTTTTCAAAGACCAACTCGACCCATCCAGGCAACGTGTTCCTTTAAAATAAAATCATCTGTGTTTGTGTTGTTTGAGATGGTAACTTTGTTTCTGCTTTCATTTGTAGGAAATTGTGGGTAGCTATTGTGAAATTAGTCAACTTTATGGTGCAATTTGTCTTTATCAATAATAATTTTGCATTATATATTCTTGTGTTATGGTTATCCCATCCTGGTAATGAGGGTTAACTGTTGGATGTGACAAGACAACCATTAGAAATTGGATTTCACAACATTTGTTTTTGATTTTTCTCAGGATTTTGTCAAATGCACTATACTACATAAGAACTGTTTTTTTTTTAATATATTATTATTTTTATTGTTGAATAGATGTTGCCTCGAAAAAGAATATTACTTTTGGCTCTACTCTTTTTACACCGATATGTGTTAGCACTGTATACTCAGTACTTTCCTGAGTTCAGTATTTCCCGAGTTATATGCCTGTGATTTTTTTCACAGAAACAGGGAAAGTACTGAGTATACAGTGCTAAAACACATCGGTGTATGGGTAAAAACTAAAATTAATACTGTTATATTTGTTAATTACATATTGGTCTTTCATTGCAGGAGCTGTTCAGGCATCCCCCAAGATGGGCCAGATAAACTCTGCCTCTTCTAAAGGTATGCTGATATTTTATTTTGTTTTATTCAGGTTTTTATAAACATTTCTGAAAGTGCAGATTTCAAGATGGAACTGAATTGATCTGTTTGGAATACCAGGGGTTGATTTCACAAAGAGCTAGGCCTAGTCGTAACTTAGGACTAGTCCTAGTCCTAGGAGGTATACAAGGATGTATGGCTAGTCCTAAGTTAGGACGAGTAACTCGGCCTTACTCAAGATAAGACTAGGCTTAAAGGCAGTGGACACTATTGGTAATTACTCAAAATAATTATCAGCATAAAATCTCACTTTGTAACGAGTAATAGGGAGAGGTTGATAGTATAAAACATTGTGAGAAACGGGCTCCCTCTGAAGTAACGTTGATTTTGAGAAAGAAGTAATTTTGCGCAAATTTGATTTTGAGACCTCAGATTTAGGATTTGGGGTCTCGAAATCAAGCATCTGAAAGCACACAACTTTATTTGATAAGGGTGTTTTTTTTCTTTCATTATTATCTCGCAACTCCGGCGACCAATCGAGCTCAAATTTTCACAGGTTCTTTATTTTATGCCTATGTTGAGATACACCAAGTAAGAAGACTGGTCTTTAACAATCACCAATAGAGTCCAGTGTCTTTAACTCTTTGTGAAACCGACCCCACGCCTTGAATTATAAAAAAAGCCATGGACAGCATAGCCTGTGGTTTCTCTTTGTCTCTGTCTTCACTTCATGCACCTTCAACAGTTTCCCATAGACTAAGATTTTCCAATGAAAAATCCCTTTGTAAATTGAAAATGGCCTTGACTGGAATTTTGTGATTCTACTTCTATTGAATTTCCAATTTTATGTGTTTATACATATATCTAGGTCTGTTGTTTCTAATGTTTTAAATTTGTATCTTCTTTTGTGCGCTTTGTTGAATCTTTTTATGTCGGTTATTTTCGGTTTACTTAGTATTTAGCTTATATTTTAATTGGTCTTGTGTTTTGCCTTTTAGTTTTTTATTTTAGGCGCATTGAGGAATCTGTGATTCATAATGCGCCTTATAAATGCTGTTTATTATTTATAATTATTATTGAATTACAATATTATGACATGTCTGATATTTTGCAGTGTATTTCAGTGTGACTTCATTACTTCTTACACTCAGTGTATTATCATCATGCATTGTAGTTAACTGGTTGATATTGATGTTTGTCAGTTTCCCATGACTTCTGTGAAATTTTGATAACCGCTTTGTTCTGATTTATTTACTCTCTACCGTAATGCATCATGGCCCTATTGAACAGCAGCTGTATTGGTTGAAATAACGCCATTTTTAGCAACGGCTCCACTGGACTCCTTGCAGCTGCCGGTGTCATTTTGGGAAATCGGGCAGATATCGAGCTACTTTTAACTCGGACCTAAAGCCTCAGGCGCAGCATATCGCATCGCAAATTAATCTGCCAATAAATCGGTAGATGCCTGGCTGTCAGGGCATCGCACACATTGGGTGGGTGCCGGGCAAACAGAAGGTACCAAGCTTACACACAGTTTATCACACATAGGAAGGACTTTCAACAAGTGCCTGTCGGACACCGGCTAATGAACGGGCCAATAATTCAAAACCCATTTCCGTCATGGCAGCTTTCGGGACACTTGTGGCTTTGACTGCCCTATGCGCCGACCTCTACACGCCGGTCACTGCTAGCTTTTGCACGCGCCGCCCAGCCTTCGCATTTAATGTAGCTTGGATTTAATGCCAGTACAATTTGTTTTTATGGTACATGTAAAACTTGAATTGGTCTTGTTGTTATTTTGGGTTTGTCTTTTGTTCCAAAGTGCAATATTTAATTTTTTTCTATTTCCATTTTTTCCAACTCTTCTGGCTGGCTCAGATAATTTGGTTTAAATTTTTGTGGAGGTTTACTGTCATTTTATGACTTTATCAACCTAATGACTTTACCAACTTGTCTTTGTGATGTTTCATACAATTTTCTATTTTGATATTAATGATCGTTTGTAAGTGTTTTCACATAGAAGTTCCCTAAGGATAGACAGTTATATAAAAAAATATATAAAATAATCACTGTGTATAAAAAATCATAAGTACAATAAGTTAAAGTTGTTTTATAAGTTTTCATGTGGATATTTGTGCAAATTTATATTTTGTGTGTAATATTAAGTTTTGAATTAATGTAAGTAGAGTTGCCAGTAACTATAACTTTAACGAGTAGTTGCCTAAAAATGTCATTGTTTATAATTTCCACCCTTATGGAAATTCAAGATCTTGTTTATGAATATCCCTTTTGACATGTTTTATGCTTATTTTCTTTGCAGAAAACCTTGTACTTCAAAGTGAATGCAGTGCTCTGAAAGTAAAGCTAACAGAAACAGAGGCCAAACTGACATTGTAAGCCCATTTTCCCCAAACTTGATTACAATATTAATAATTATGACAATTTATATAGCTTCCACACATGAAATATGCTCCTGGGCGCTTTAACAAAACAACCAAACAATCCATACAGTTTTACTTAAGAGAAAATACAGTAAAAAGGTAAATATAGACCTCTCCCCCAAACCCGGGCTAGCCATTTCAGACTTTGATGGCTTTATTCCTGTTGTACCCCAAACAAGTGGGCCTACCCCCCCCCCCCCCACTCGGGAAATAATAACCACCCCTGAGTAGGGGTAAGCGGTAAAACATGGGGTATTCTTAAAACGTGCAACCATAGTTTATATATTAAGATTATTCAGAAGTTTTGAGGATTGGTTGTATCACCTGTCTTGTAGATAAGGGTAGCAAAACTATTTGTTGCTCATTTCCATTTCTCTTGGTGTTTATGTCTTGCGTATATTTTTGCCATATCTGCCCTGCACTCTACCATGGCCAACTCTGTTGACCATGATAAATGACCTGGGGTCGATTTCACAAAGAGTTAGGACTCGTCTTATCTCGAGTTAGGACGAGTAACTGGTCTTGACTGAGGATTAATCTTAAGGTTTGCATGCTACAGTGCAGGGTTGGGACTCGTCCTAAGTCCTAAGATTAGTTTTAAGTTAGGAAGAGTTTTGTGAAATCAACAGCTGGGCTTAAGTGTGTTTTCTTTATCCTCTGCCTATTGATATTTTGTATATATTGATTTGCTCAATAAAGATTGACTTACACATGGAATAAGGACCTCGGCAGGGACAGGTGAAAGTATGCTAGGGAAACATTTTGGTACAAAAACTCCCAATGCCTCCCCAGGGCTGTATTCCACGGGGATAAGAGATACATTATGAAAAGTGTGTTGGCTCAGGCTAGGGCTGAGGCATGGGCTCTGCCTTGGGGCGTTGTCGTCATTGTTACGTAGTGTGCATTTTTCATGCTACTTCAAACCAAGTCTGGAGCCAGAGTTAAAGGCAGTGGACACTATTGGTATTTACCCAAAATAATTATTATCATAAAACCTCACTGGGTACTGAGTAATGGGGAGAGGTATACGGCTCCCTCTGAAGTGACGTAGTTTTTGAGAAGGAAGTAATTTTCCACGAATTTGATTTTTAGACCTCAAGTTTAGAATTCGAGGTCCTGAAATCAAGCGCCAGAAAGTACACAACTAAGTGTGACAACAGTGTTTTTTTCACAAGTTCGACGACCAATTGAGCTCAAATTTTCAAAGGTTTGTTATTTTATGCATATGTTGAGATACACCGAGTGAGAAGACTGGTCTTTGACAATTACCAATAGTGTCCAGTGTCTTTAAAAAGCCTAGGTCAATGGTTTGTAAAACCATCATTCAATGAAGAAAACTACTATGATTTTCCTCAATATACAGGACTAGAAAAGAAAGTGGCAAGTTGGGTCAGGACACCAATAAGTTACAAATCTTACTGAAGGAGGCGGAGGCGCGGAGGAATAAGCTGACTGAAGATGAGTTCAGATGGAAGAAAGAAACTAAAGAAATGACCAAGGAACTGGAGAGACAAAAACAACTGGTGAGTTGAATAGGAATCATTATATGGTATTATTATAATCAGGCATGATATTATTCCTACTTGAGTGCAATTTTAGATTTTTGTGCCATCAGATAAATCAGAAAAATTTGCAGTAGACCAACGGTTTTCCTTCCCGTCTGAAGAAGATAGTACAGCACCTTGTAAAACAATTACACGGTGCTATCAGAATTAGGTCTCATAATTCAAAACGTAGTCCCACATCTGGCAGGAAATACTGTATGTTACAGCGCCAGGAGCGTCACTGGGTGACGGACATGTGCGGCTATATAAGAAGCGACAATTATTATTATTGTCATCTTATTTCATCCTCGTTTACTATTTTTATATATATTTTTTTACAGCTGTCAGCAGCGAAGGAAGAGAGGCATGTTTTGACGGAAAGGATCAGAGTAGCAGAGGAAGACAAGTTGAGACTTCAGAGAGAGCTCAAGCAGACACCTACAAGTCAAGAAACAGGTGTCGCTGCGGCTCATTCAGTAAGTCCCTCACTCTATCATAGACCATGTAACCTTTGTGTACAAAAGAGTCATAGAGCCTTGGCCCAATTTGATAGAGTTGCTTAAGCAGAAAACTTTGCTGAACAGTTTTCTGCTAAGCAGAAATGTGGAGGATACCAGTCACAAATTGTACATGAGGCATGGTAGTTTTAGCTGGTATCCTTATTTTGGTAAGCATAAGTTAGTTGTGCTTAGCTCCTTTTTTTTTATTAAGCAGCGATATGAAATTGGGCCATTGACTTCCTACATGACTTCCTGGTAAGCATAATTTAGTTAGTTGTGCTTAGCTACTATTTTTTATTAAGCAGCGATATGAAATTGGGCCCTTGACTTCCTACATGACTTCCTGGTAAGCATAATTTAGTTAGTTGTGCTTAGCTACACGTACTATTTTTTATTAAGCAGGGATGTGAAATTGGGCCATTGACTTCCTACATAACTTCCTGGTAAGCATAATTTAGTTAGTCGTGCTTGGCTAATTTTGTGCTTAAGTAGCTACATGAAATTGGGCCCTTGGTTTCCTGCAGGCACAATTCGTAATGTTCAATGGGGAAAAAAAACACGCAAAATGTTTCATATTGTGAAAATTGCACTCTAAACTTTTTTTTTGTGTTATTTACTAGTTTGCTAGTCATTATTTTACAAGGTTATCTCTACAATGCTTCTATTCCAACCACAAATTAAAACTGATGCTTTATTGAAATAAAGGATCTAAATGTTTAATTGAGTGCAGAATTTTCAAATGCAGTTTTGGTTCTCTTTCCTTCTCCTTAGATGTCTCAGATGAAGTACGTTCCCATCATAGTCATCTTGATTGCCATCATTGCAGCTGTTGTACAGTTCTTTGTCGCCATGTCTTCCTCTGTATGACAATGCTCCTGCTAGCTGCACTGTATGAATCCAAGCAAACACACTTTATGAAAGTTTTGCAAAAACCTCTTGATTAGGATCGTAGCATTTCTGTAGCACAATGGTGATTTGGGTATCCCAAAAGAAAATGTTGGTCAAAAAGTCAAACATTTGTGCAATTCAATTCAGTTTTTTCATCTGGTGAATGATCTGTTGGGGCTACTTTTGGAAAACATGTTTTCAAGGCTGTTTTGTTTTGTCTCGTGTTTGACACACTCACATACCATGATAATGATGATGATGATGTCGTCTGCTATATTTATTTCTTATCTCTGTGTCAGCTAGGCAACTGTGTCAGCTAGGCACAGCCTTGATGTAGGGACTTCGATGCCACCATTAAGGCCAAAGCATCGGGTATCATGTAGGGTCCATAACAGTCATAAAGCGGGTAGTTGCCGAATGATAGTCCCACCTGTGCTGACACCCACACCATGTACTTAGCCTGGGCAATTGACTTTACCATCACAATCTCAGTCCCGTAATGTAAGGTCAAATACCTCAAGCATGATTCTGTGGCCTTCTAGCATTTTCTCAGCAACTTCCCACTATCAAAAACTCTTCAAATTCATGAGAGAGACACGACTCAGATTAACATCTGTAATTTAACTCCCCAATGACTTTTAAATTGAAAATATACCATTGGTTTTTTAAGGGGTGGATTCACTCCATATCCTGTGGTTGCTCCAACAAACAGCTAGTTTAAACCAACCTACACAACTTTCTTTCTAAATTAAGTGGTCATAAAATGGGCATAAATCGTTTTCTTTTGTATGGGCGTTCTAATCCTGTTCATTTGGGGCTTACTCTGGTTGGTGCAACTGAAATACACACTTGTGGTTTTAAGGGTTTTCAAATGCTAATTCCTCATTTTTGACAGTATTTCATACCTAAACCAAAAGTTTCAACAGAATTGGTATTGATATTGGAGGGGGAAGGGGGGTTTATTACACATCATATTCACCTTAAATAATATTAATAATAATAAGAATAATAAGAACACTTATAGTGCGCCGGTATCCACCACAAGTGATGCTCATACAAAGGCATGAAAAGCAGCTGTGGGTTTTGAGGGCCTCTTTGAACTCATGATTAGAAGACATGTTACGGATATTTAGAAGCAGATTATTCCAAGGTAAAGGACCAGCATGAGAAAAAGCCCTGTCACCCCATTTGTTGTGGGTTTGGGAAAACAATTTAACAGTTTTGTCGTTATTGACAATAATCATAAAATGTACTTTGATGAAAAAGGACTATGGGAAAGTGAGTTGTAAAAGTACTTGAATTTCAAAGTGAGAAAGTGAACACACACAAAATCTATTAGTTTTAGAAAATAATACGATTCAAAAAGCTGAAATTCTGGGATGGGTTCATGCATGGTCTACTAGGTATGGTCGCTGCTTTAAGATGGTCTGATTTTGTGCAGTTACCTTGGCCATCAGTGCAATTTCCAGACCGTTGTTCTTTTATTAAGAATGAATTAGGTCCCGATAGAGCGAGAGGGATTGGAATTACTGCACGGACATATCCAAACCATAATAGGTTACTAACTACCACTCTTGCTAACGTCTCAAAGCACCCAGAATACGACACCCGACCGCAATATGGTATGTGCTTTTCTTGAGACTGGCTCCTTTGAAGTTTTTTTGTTTTATTCTATAATCTGCAAAGTCAACTTTCAAATCCCCACGAAAAAAATTGTTTTGATTTACATAATAAGAACCACAACTTTGTATCCCAGTATCATATTGCCTAAGATTTGACGCTCATTTTGACCCAGTGTTTGCTATGATCCTAGTAAAAGGGGTAACCCATTCATACAGTGCAGCTTTATGTACATTATCTGTACATATTTAATTTGTATACCATGATACGTTCTTTTGATACATCAGGTAAATACTTATCATGTAAATATCAGAGGGATAAGAGAAATCTTTCAGGTACCATGTGAAAGGCACATGGATACTCAATCCCTGTGTTTTTTTTTTTAGGTCCGAACAGACGGTTTCCCTTTATTTCTGTTGCAAGGTTTTAGGAAAATGTTGCTGTATTTTTGAGTTTTCAAAGAAGGTGGTTGTTTCGATACTAGAAGTTTAACATTTAAGAATGTTTTGGAGAAGAAACAGTCCGTGTATTTAAACCAATGTCTGAGTTTATAGTTTTTCATATCATTAGCATAGTTGTAAAATTGCAAAATCAACCACCCAAAAACTGCTGGGGTATGATTTAGTGATGCAGGCGCAGAGTAACGGGGATGACCACCCCTCTGTTTGTCCATGTTGGGTAGATTAAAGAATTCAGACATGATGAACATTTCAAACCAAACTAGCCCCAGCCAAGTGGCAGTGGTGAGTCTGGATCTTCTTAAAGGCACTGGACACTATTGGTCATTACTCAAAATAATTATTAGCCTTGCTTGTAAACGGAGAGCTGTCGATAGTATAAACTATAGTGAGAAACAGCTCCCTCTGAAGTAACGTAGTTTTTGAAAAAAAGGTAATTTATTTCAAAAGACTTTAGGCCCGAAGCCTTTTTATAGGCATATGAAAGTACACAAATTTTGTGCAACAAGGGTGTTTTTTCTTGCATTATTCTCTTGCAACTTTGATGACCAATTGAGCTCAAATTTTCAAGTGAGAATTCTGACTTTTAACAATCACCAGGTGTGCAGTGCCTTTAAGTCTTCCTGAAAAATAGATCTTAGCCCATCAGATCTGTCAAGAAATGTAGGTAAAGATGAAAAAAGCTTTGTAAGCCTACAGTGTGATTCTTATGCTACTTTTTTACGGTGCCTGCTCATGACTTGATATTCATACCAACAAGTAGAACTAATACATACCCCTCCCAACCACTGCCAGGGTTGATGGATACTATTGTCAAGATTTGTATTAAGATTAGCACCACTGCTTGCATGGGTTGTAACAAAATGGCCATCCCACTTTTAAACACCATGCTATGCGCCTGTATTGATGCGATTACCAACTGTAGATTCACTGCACTGTGTAGATTCATTAGCCACATTAGATAATTACAGCCGACTGGTATAAAGTATAAATCCTATACATGCATTTGAGTTTGATTGATGAATAAGTCCACGGCCGGGTTGAATCAAATTTTTCATATAAAAAAATAATGACAGGAGAATTGTAGCCTGACAACGCTTTGACAAAGAAGCCAGTTGACGATCAGAAGGGTGTGGGGTTTCTTTTGGAACTTCATGCTGTACTAGTGCAACTGCTCTCATTAGTTCAAACCAGATGGTAGGACTTCAAACTTCAAATCAGAATCGAGTACTCAATATTACTGGACCCCCCCCCCCCCCAGTGGATATTATGTTACTTGTCAGTTACTATAGCAACTGGTCAGTTTATGGAATCACTGCGTTGAATTGTTTATAAAATAATAAAGTGGACTCTTTCTCATTAACACCAAGGTACGGGAACGAGGGACTCACAAATTTTTCTTGTATAGCCCAAACCTCATCCCAAGGTGCACAGCGCATTAGAACTATATTATTATTATTATTATTTATTGAATGTTTCCTGATTTTGCTCCAAAAATATGAAAAACTACATTAATTGCAATTGGGGATTGCAAAATGACCTTGTTTAATCCGTGTTTTTAAAGAAATTGAATTACCCATGGTACAATTTGGGAGTGATCAAAAACTGTGTACAACCAAAGGGACATGTATGTTTCTAGCTTGGATTAGGAATTTCAAAGAAAAGTCAACTGAAATGTGAGCTGTTAAAGGCGGGTTTTGTTAAGTTAATGCTGCAAAACCTTGATCTCTATTCAAGTTTCATGAATATCAGTGGCCAAGTTTGGATTTGAACCCATGACCTTGTGTTTAAAGCCAAGCCTTATCAGACAGGTAACGGCCTATGAATTTAGTAAGAGTGGTGGCTCTGAAAAGAGCCGGTTTGGTCTCGACGTTTCAAACAGTATACTCGTCTTCAGGAGAAAGAGAGTAGAGTATATTGTTCGAAGCTTTGTGACCAAACCGGCTCTTTTCAGAGCCACCACTCCCTCAAAAGAATTTTTACCCATGGTTGTACCCGCAAGTTTACTATTAATATTTATATTTATAGTTGCTCTTATTCTCCACACCAGGCAAAGCTTCAAACACCATTTATGAATTGAGTGTTTGCACCTTGCACCCAGTATGAAACACCCATCACTCACAGGGTCAACTCTGTGATAAGATCATATCTTGGTGAAATTACCTCTGTCTTTTCTTGTTCACATGGAGGGAAAAATAGCCTAGGTCAGATTGTGGTTGAGTACAATTGTAATGTGACATGTTTCATCAGTTTTTTTGGTCACAACGGTCATTTTGAGGTCATGTGGTGTTTTGTAACCAATACAAGCGTGTTATAAATAGGGTCGATTTGATTGGCCCATCTAATACAACAAAATGTTGCTGAAAAAAATCTTCTGCTAAGCAGAAATGAGCAGGATACCAGTCATAATATGTACATGTGACATGGTAGTTTGACCGGTAACATAATTCTAGTAAGCATATTTTGTTGTACTTTTTGTGCTTACGCAGCTCTTTGAAAAAAATGTTGTCCCGTTTGTCAGATGATGTATGGTTGTATCCAAACTCTCAGTACTATTAGTAACCCGTTTGCAAATAGGTCTGGAAAAAAAACTGGAAGTTTTGTTGTTCCCTTCAACTCTTTTGTTCTTATATGACCCTTGACCCTTGAAGAATTTGTTGCTGACCCTTGACATTGTAGTCCCCGAAAGGTATAATTTGTATACAATCTGCAATGTGAGCTCCCTATTCGGATGCTCTCTTTGTAATTTGACAGTTGGGTGTGGCTCCCACTCCCAGTGACCTCACCCATCATCAAGCCCAACTCCGCTTTCTTGTCCCAACAACTATTCACCTTGTCTTCCATTCTGTATAACATTTTAACCTCTGATGTTTGATTAATACGGACCAAAAGCAAAATATATGCTAAAGTGTATACATGTCTGATAGCAGTTTAAACCCCATTTGACACAAAATACCCCTGGCAAATTAATGGGGCATAGTGCTGTGTGATCCCCGCTTTGACCATTCTGCAATTCAGTTTCGTTTGTATGTGCCCCTTTCTCTGTTCGACCATTTCTAGACCAACCCTTTACAAGTTAACCCACTTTTGACCTTTCTACCAGTTAACCCATAGACCTCGATCGATGCTGTACATGACACCTCCAACTTATTCAGTGTTTGAATTGACCAATCGAGAATTCCTTTTTTTTTTATATACCACACTTAGGCAACAGGATTCAAAAGGTCAAAATTAGTGCAAGTTACATCCTCGAGTTTTACCAACCTTTAAAAATTTGCATAATTTGAGTTAAATTGATCGCAAAACTGTCTGATATGGTAGCTAGGTGGTCACAAATACCATGTATTTTAAAATCTTCTGTTTTGGATATTTATTTGGTTTTGTTATAAATTCATCCAAGACAGTTGTTGAAACTTAAAAAGATGGAAATTATTTGATATTTTTGTATTTTGTAAATGTGTAATTGGCAAGAGGACATTGTTGGATAGGGGCAGCAGAGTTTAGGCATCCATGTTGTTGGTTATAGCAAGTGTAAATAAATACTTTTTGTTGCTGTTGTATATTAGATGCTGTTCATATGGAGAGTCAAACGCTTTTTATCTCCTGGTTAATTTATTTGTTTGTAGTTACTCTAATACGGTTGTTTTGTCTCGCAAGATAAAACGCAGTTACCCTAAAAAGCTCTTTGGTAGAGATCCGTTGAAACAAACAAACAAACAAACAAACAAACAAACAAACAAACAAACAAACACCACAACAAATAAACACCACAACAAATAAACACCACAACAAACAAACAAACGAACACCCTGAGCCTATTGATGGATTGCTCATGCTGTCATTGACCACCATCGTTAATGTAAAACAATGGACAAGTGCACGCGTGGTACGCGCTGCACACGACTCTCGGCCAATGATAGCCTTTCACGCGTGCACG
Source organism: Asterias amurensis (assembly GCF_032118995.1). Taxonomy (NCBI): domain Eukaryota; kingdom Metazoa; phylum Echinodermata; class Asteroidea; order Forcipulatida; family Asteriidae; genus Asterias; species Asterias amurensis. The sequence continues at coordinate 17,132,031 of NC_092649.1, forward strand.
ATTCATCAAAGATAGCGGCCAATGCAAGCGGTTAATATACGCCAAAGTTGTAGCCTTTAAAATACTGTTTTCTCATTGAGTTGATATGTGGACCTTTTCTGAACCCTCATTTCTCCTTGTAACTGTATCAATTTCTGAATTACTACACAAGTATTTTTTTTCTTTCTTAAAAAGAGTAAGACTATATTTGGAGTATCCTCAATCAATAATCAGTTAGTAATGTGTTTCTGAATAGATAATTCAGCCAGTATATTCCAGAGTTCCTGGTCCAACAACCTTTATCTTCAAAGCTTTAGTGTGCATTTGTTTTGCTTTGAAGCTACATACAACTGTTTTTGTGTAAATACTTGTATCCTTTAGTTTTCTTGTATGTGCCTATTTATGTGCATATAGGCTCACTTTGTACAGAAAGATTGAGTTTGAATTGAGGAATATAAATGATAATTACTGAAGGTTAATTACACAGTACTGGAATTCAATGTGTGTGAATAATTGTATAAATCTTGAGACTTTCTCCCCGTTGTCCATCCAGGGGTCATGTTTGTTTATCACCCAAGCATAAAATGTAGGATTTGTTTAATTTCATACCATGCCCAAAATTGAGCAAAGGGTGCATCCCCTTTTTTCTTTGGGGGGGGGGGGGGGGTAAATACTTTTTGTAGTTACTTCAAAATGAATTACAATACAAACTTACTGGGTATGCTGATGCACACCACAGCAGATGTTGTTAATGTCAACATTTTGAGCGACGATTCCCTTCTAAGTGATGTGGTTTTTAGAGAAAAGGTATCTTCAAAGAATTGTTAAACTGAGACACGTTTCTCAGATTGTGTATTACAACTACGGATTATTGGTCCTGCGTGACATTATTTTCGGCTCCAGATTTTCGGCGAAATCTCAGAAAAGCTTCACACCTTTTCATTTGAAATTTTAAGGATTAAAACGTTCAAACTGGTCCATTTGAAAACCAAAGGATATACTTTGCATAAAACACCATTTTCCTAGTGTTCGGAAACAGGACAATACCACCTACATTGTAAATTCATGTAAAGAGGTCTTGAGATTCCACGCACCAAATGAAGGGGGAAATGGTGGGGGGGGGGGGTGGGTGGGGGGGGGGGGGAGAGGACAGCAAAACAGAGAAATACAAAGCAGAAATACGATTGTCGGTTCAACATGTATTCTTTTATAAGCAGGATCTCCATTTTGGGGGGCAATGATCTTTATAACGAGAGCTGACTGAATTCACTTTTCACAATCACCATAGAGATGTTGTGACGTCACGTTTTGCTTAGTAATTAAGATCGTTTCATTGGCTTGCTCATTTAAGAAGGATGAAATCGACCCCGGGTTGTCTGATAGCTTTTCACGTGAAGACAAAAAAGACCTGTCAAATTGCCAGGAGAGAAAGTCAGTTATGTAGTTATTAAAGTAACAAATAAGACGACCTACCGTCTGACACGTGTCTTTGCAGGCTCACGTGCATCCCTAGCACGTGTATAATTACTTGGGATATAGGGAGTGTATCACATGCTTTGGACTGCGGGGATGGCCCATACGCCCCACCCCCCCCCCCCCCCCCCCCCCCACCGGTCCCCCGCCCCAACACCCTTCTCCGCACTTTCTGCCATTTTCTGTGCGGTCGGAAAAAAATTAGTACAAATAAAAACATTTATATTTGTAGCAAAAGACGAGCAAATGATTAAGGGGAGGTATCAAGAAAAAGCGGGAAAATTACAGCCAATCAAAGTAACTAAAAGAGGAAAATTTGTGAAAAAGACAAGTTGTACATAACTAGAGACAGGCCATATTATGAGAAGACCGAGTTTACGAAGAACTACAGTCATAGTGTTTCTTTTTTATATCATTGAGGAACTTCCTCCATGTTAATATATATAGTTGACCGTGCCTTCAATTTGATAAAAGGGGTGATGAGTAGCAGGTATAGTTGCCTAACGAGCAAACTCTCCTTGGTGGGTGCTTTTTTTTAGTAGGAATGAAATGTCACGTGTCGCATCATCTTAATATGCCCGAGTTGAGCTCTAATGTCAAATGGTAATCAATTTATAGCCATTTTATCTTCGAACACAATTTGATTTCCTTGGTGGTTTAAAATAGGAATTATTTGAGACTTTGGTGCTCTGTGGCTGAGCGGTCTGCTGGGGCGGTGGATTCAAGTTCTGTAATTTTACAGAATGTATGTTCGAATCCTGGCCTATTCAGTCGCGATGTCCCTGAGCAAGGCACTTTATCATAATTGATTCTCTCCACCAAGGAGTGCAAATGAGTACCGGCGAGAGCTGACAGTCAACCTGCCATGGAAACTTGTTATAAACACCGGCCTGGTGAGCCATATTGACAAGGGGAAGACTTAACTTTACTTTTACATTAATTGGTGGTGTGTGGGAACCAGGTTATAAACAAATAGTTTATGGGTGACTGCCGAGTTGTTGTAGCTCTTCTCAAACAGTTGTTTGAAATGGTCTAAAAAAACGGCATGCCTTGATGTTCATCTGGAGATTGGTCTTCTACTACCATGCTTAGACTTCATAATTTTCGCCTGAAACACTGTGCCAAACAATAATTAGTATCTAATTTACTCAAAATGATATTACCTTTTTGGGGGAAAAAAAGTTGAAAAGTGGCAGCAAGGATTCGGAAATCTTTCCTTCGATCGCATCATTTGAATCTAGCATGCGTAAATGAACATACGAAGCAAAGTGCGATCCTTGCGGGCAGTATAGTCTCAGGTGACGAAACTTGCAGACGTTGATTCGAGATGCTCAGTCTTTTCTCTAGGTTTGGCAATGAAAGAACCGCTGGTTTGAAGACTATTAACAGCGATTTCTATCTATTGCCAAAAATAGAGTTAAGCTCTTTTTGATATTCTGGCAGTGGGAGAGATTGCAGTTTCGTTTTGGATGTTCGTAATAACTTCAAGTAGAACTATAAACTACTCAAGTGATACCTGTGGGTCAAACCGTTTAAAAGGCACTGTTGGACACTATTGGTAATTACTAAAAATAACTGTTAGCATAAAAACTTACTTGGTAACGAGCAATGGAGAGCTGTTGATAGTATAAAACATTGTGAGAAACGGCTCCTCTGAAGTAACGTAGTTTTTTTAGAAAGAGAGCCTCTTTTAGGCATTTGAAACCACACAAATTTGTGCACCAAGGGTGTCTTTCTTTCGCAACTTCGATGACCAATAATTGAGTCCAAATGTTCACCAATTTGTTATTTCATGCGTATGTTGGGAAACACCAAGTGAGGATACTGGTCTTCTGACAATTACCAGATGTGTCAAGTGCCTTTAAACCATGAAATATATTTAGAAATGCGGCGTATTTTAGGCAGGTTATTACGCAAGCCTTGGGTCCACATTATACCAATAAGCAACTACCTCTGTAATTGAAATATAATTGGAAAATCTTCAGTAATTTGCGCCTCGTTTACCTGTCACTGTTGTTCATTACAACGTTGCGGGCAAGCACTTTACTGCACGATACCAGTCCGATGACTAATGAGTGAATAATTTATTCACTTGTTTTAATTGCGTGACACGTAATAGATGGATTGCAATGCGAGTCATTGACCGCCATCTTTGAAGTAAAACAATGGAAAGGTGTACTTAGTGTTCGCGCTGTGCGCGACTCTTACTTCATCAAAGATGGCGGCCGATGACGTCTATCGCAATCCATCTACATGTAGCCTTTCCCATTCATTCGGGGACCCAGTAGTCCGGCCAGTCTCATTGTATTTCATATGTGGGGAAAGCACGTCGATAGTTTATCATTTTAAATATTTGACTTCTTTCAAAAAGCAAAACATATAATTAACAACAAATTGGATTGTATTCAAAACGATTTTCCGTTATGCAATTTTGAACTTATAAGTAAAAAGGCCTTCACTTATTAAATAATATAAATAACATATTTATCAGCGATTTATAAATCAAAGGATGTCTATTGTTTGTAATTCCTTTCAGTTATTTACGGTTTATCATGCACATACTCCGATTGGGAAAACTGGTCTTCAGTTTATACTCTGGTTAATTTCTATGTAAATGATAACGGCATGCATGAACATACCCTTAAAGTGTTGACTTAATACCGTAGAATCAATACAAAAGACAAAATCTGTATTCCCACCGACTTCATTCAGCCACTTCAAAAATTAACATAAACAAAAAGTGCATGCATCTATAAACATAGGCCTCCTCGTTAAACCCTGCATGGAGAAAAAAAAGACATCACATGCATCAGAAAACTTACGTAACATGGAGTAATAATTAGGTTCATTAATCTCTATTAACGTGCATGTAGGCTACTCACCGCCGCAGTACGTGTAATGAATTACAACTATAGTTTCCCCCTTCGGTTGTTTTTTTTTTCTCCATGAGCGGGCGAGTCTCCTTGGGCAGTGAGAGAAGATCTTTGCTGGTTGGTTTCAACCAACGCCTTGCTTGCCACTAGCAGAAATTGCTGGCTTGATGTTTGATAGCAAAATGTGCTAGTGCCAAATAAGGCGAGGGCGAGCAAGAGGAGCAACATGTTTAGGCGACGTCCAAGCCAACTGTAGACCTCTCTGTACAGCGATGTTATAATGTAGACTACGATATGCAGGTCTGTGCAAGCCATATTCATCCCATGCACAGGCCAATTGCATCCATACACAAGCCACATTCCACCATGCACAAGCCACTTTTCTCCATGCGAACAACCTGCCTCTATGAACAAGCCACCTTGTGCCGAAATGAGGCAATATCACAACAGTCACTATCGATAGCAAACATCAAAAAACGCATTTTGCAAAAGGACAGTTCGATATTAAATTGGAAAACGTTACCAATCCTTTAAAATTACATCGAAATACTCCCATATTTCGAAGAAAAACTTCCAACTGTTATATTCACGTATGAGGATGCTACGAGTGTAAGTTTAAGTTTATTTAGTTGTCATTTTCATTTCTTGTCACGACTACTCCATGGTGTGTTTACGATTAGGATTACAATTATGATTGACTTGTACCAGTTATATAAAACAACCCTTATATCATGAAATGTATTAAAAGGGCACTGTCAAACAGTAGTTTCAAAATGTCTGACCATCTTTTGAATGGAAATCACACACGCCCCTTTATCTCCGAGTTGTACTTAGTACATCCTTCAGCTAGACTACAACAAATATCTGGAGTGGCCGTACAGATTGGCGCTCTTCGATGAAGAGCAGTGACGTCAGGATGGGAGGGGGAAGTTACGCCCATTATTCCGGGGATGATCCATTACTTCATGAAACGGCACCACAGACCCCACCGAGTGTGATGAATAACAGTGAATTCTACAGTGCCATACACGAAATAAGGAATTCAGCAACAAAAGAGTCCAAATTACGTACAGACCACTTTAAACCTGACCACCTGAAAACGGGAATCATTCCCGATACATACAGTCTACCAGTGGAGGCAGTCACTGCAACAGAGCTGGAAGAGTTCCAGAGAGAAGCACTGCCAGCTATAAAGAGGGATAGAGCTTCCAATCTCTCTCTCAGGATAAATTGACAACATCATATTCTGATAATCACAATATTAACACCAAAAGCACAAAATGATTTTTGCAACCCACCCTCTCCAGCTATGGACAGCAGCAATGCTTTTATGGGAGTATACCAATTCAAGATTCAAGATGTTGCCTGAGGATTTAGATGCTAACAGCATACTATAAACGTTTTGGGTGTTTTCATTTCTGACCTCTGGTTATTCGGCTCTTTTGGGTGTGTTTTTTTTTTTTGCACTAAAACGCGACAGTAATAATATCAGGATGGTTGGATGGTGAGTTTATTAAACACTAGATGTACTTTTTCACTAGCCAATGGTGGAGTGTAAATAACTTCAAAACTACCCGCAGACTCACCCCTCACATTTATTTTGAGAGTGTATGTCCATCCTTCATCCATACTACGTTCCACCACTAACTTCAAAATAACTTCAAAACTACCCGCAGACTCACCCCTCACATTTATTTTGAGAGTGTATGTCCATCCTTCATCCATACTACGTTCCACCACTCATCCAACTGCCAGGGAGGGTGTGCAAACATCTCCACAAACTATCCTCAACTGCTCGCTCCCTCATTTATCCAACAAGTGCTCACTATTCTGCCCATCCATAACTCCTCCCAAAACACATATCCCTTCATCAGAAGAGGGGGCTGTTTACGTCAAATCATGATTTTGTTTCAATTCTTCTATTTGGTGCGTGGTTTCTGGACAAAATGTTCGTACTGATTCAAAAAAGTACAATACGTTCATCCCAGAGGATGGCAGGATTAGTTCAGAACCACAGTATCCATGTGATTACGTCAAATTCCTGAGCCCCGTAGTGACCGTTATAGCTTAAAATGTAAAGCAAGCAAATTGATCTCGTCAATTTAGGTAGAAATATAAATAAATGATCTCCATTCTCTTTGGGTACGGTGATCGTGTCTTGACTCCTGTAACGTACTTCTCCCTAAATTATTTATTATTTATGTACATTGCAATCTAGTGAGATTTAATGATGAAATTGAGTCACTAGGGAGCTTATTGCGACGCACCACGGAAAAGTTAGCGCCGCGTTGGCGTTTAGGTTAGCCCGGGAATACAGTGTAGTGAACGGTCGTTTGATTGGCGTCCTAATGACACCGTGGCGTACTTTATACAGTAAAATCGGCGCCCCATCTGTCTTAGAATTCATTTTTAAAGAGATTCGTTTTGAGATATGTTTTTCTTTGAACTGAAATTGAAGTTTATGTCCGTGGATTTGACGTTTGGAATATAAAATTAGAACAGCCAGTTTTGAAATTTTTCGAATTAAGTATAGGCAGGGCCTGAGTCACGTGTTTGTGCCTCAATGTCACGGGTCAACAGTAGTTTATATTTTGTATCCATTACAATTACAAATTAATCTTTTTTACTGCGAACTGTGTTCTGAACCTTTGTACATTTGGGGTTTTATTAATTGTCACAAGTTACCATAAACTCCCACTGGTGCCTGGTGCAATCGGTGTTTTTATGCAGGGCTGTGAATTGTTGAGCTTTTATGGTTGGATTCATGGGTGGCCAATCCACTGAAGGGATAATTTTGAAAACATTATAAGCTTGAAGATCATAAACAGGTTGTCTTAATTTATTAATTAAAACGCACCACTGTAAGTATGCCCTTTAAACAATGAAGCAAGGACAGAACCAAAAATGCTCATAAAACAGGACCATGCACAGACGGTTTATTTTTTAGCATCACTTTGGCTGTATACTGGATCTAAGGAAGTAAAAGCAAGATGGCACACGAAGGTCTATTTATCTAACTTACTTCATCACCAGCTGCTATTTATGCATAGAAAATACCCGTCCTCATTGACTTACCACACGGGTCTCTTGACAAGTCTGCCATCTCAACTCACTGAGGCGGCTCGTTGACTGCCTTCATGAATAATGCTCAGGACTTCCCCCTGAAGGATGACCCGTAGCACCCCGCTCTCTCTCTCTCCCTCTCTCTTTCCCCCAGCCTGTAATAAAACCAAGACAAGACAAATGGTCTTATTCTGAAGAAGACAACATCTCGGCTGATTCCAGATGCGGCTCTTTTTCACTACCCTCCTCTATCCATCCACCTTCTTCTACTGCTCCTCCTCCTCTTCTCGAGACTCCCTGGGGGATGTAGAAGGACGGGCCTTAATGATGCATTTACATCTTGCCCCATACAGGGACTAAACCCCTTCACTGAGGGGAGACTCCGTGTACGTACCCCGGCCATCCACCGGCATCAGGCCGTGGGTATGTACTCACTCTCCCATCAGGCCCCTTGGCCCGTGTCTGCCGAGTACGGCCGTATAATATTTAAGTCAATTTGAGAATCGGTTTAGTCAAAACGATATGAATATGGATTTAGAGACACCCGGGGCTGAAAAATGATCCGACTGCCATTTTTAATTGTGGTTCTTAGTTTTGTTGATCAATCCGGTGGCGAGCATGTATAAATGCATTCCTAGAAAATTGTTTTAGATCATAATGTGTGTATGGCCATACTGGTATAGTTTAAGATACGTATTAGACAAATAAATAAAGCATCTTACAAATTTACGCCATATTGAGCGGTAGCCTATGGCATTTTACTCAATGATTATTATTTTTTCATTCCAAAGCAGGCGCTAACAGTCTTTAAAAGAAATATCAGCATAATTATTCTGAAGATTGTACTGGTTTTTCTTTCTTTCAATATTCCAGCAAATTTGATTTTAAGAGGACTACCCAACTTTGATCCAGTGTCTGTCGTTTTACTAAACTTAGGATGCAAACTAAAAGAAAAACCTATGCAACTGGTTTTCAGAAACGTAAATATTCAAATTAAATTTTCAATTCAGACGATACCAAAAACCGAATATTTTTTCAAATTTGGTAGTTTAGCATTTTAAGGGTCGTATTTTGAAGAAGTCGGGACCGGCTTGACAATTTTTTTTTAAAGTGGCAGCAAAAATAGCCCTGATAATTATTTTCAGACGCTAAACCATAGAGGGTTAAACCAACTTATCACTATTGGATTTGTAATGTCATACCTTGTAAGAGCTTATCTTCCAATTTTAGAGTCTTTAACGGCTTGCAATAAATTCAAATGACGCTCTATATTGGAGACTCAGACGTCCCACACCAACAACCATATCTGCTTCCCAAGTCTTGCCAGTTGACGCACACCTTCTTGAACCAAATATGCTATGCGAACTGGTAGTGGACCAATGCTGTGCAGATCGCAAAGCACACGTACATTACATACGCAACAAAAGCCACGAACCAAAAATCTACAATGAAATGGAGCAGCTCCACTATGCAGGTATTTGTAGTCCGGTCACTCAGCCGTTCTCTTCTCGCCTCAGCAAGTACCGCGAACACCCCAGACGCGCGCACTCAGCTGCCGAAAGTACCCAAGCTAGCTTCTTCTCCCATTAGTTCCACACGCTGGACTCGCTAAAGAAAAACTCACAACAGTTTGAGTAACACTCGAGTCTGTCCTAATCCAGCCGGTTTTGGGTTTGACCGGTCTACCGTGGTGTCCGTCGGGGTAAATGCCCGGAGTGAATGTCCGAACGACCCTGAAGATGGTCTCACATCGATCGCCAATTGTCTGGCCCCATTCAACTCTTTCCCGTGGTGGTAGCACGGTCAAACAAATTCCACCAACAAATTCCACAAAATGTAAATTTCAGAGCAAGGATGTATTCATATATGTCAAACTTGTTGGTAAGCTTTCCATAGTATCCATGATATGAGTCTGCTCTATAGTATGGTACCGTTGAAATCTAAAAAATTAATGTTCATTGCTCCTCATCAGCTGACCAAACTCGTATAGAAAGATAATGTGTTGGCATTGTTCTATGCTTTGTTTTATTCTTTTATACAATAAAGGCGAATAATGTATTCGTGTTCCATTGATTACTTAATGGGTAATACTATGTTATTAAACTGTCCACACCGAAATGATAGAGGTTCAGAGTGAAGATGGCAGAAAACACACAGCTCCAATTTATAGACAAATCTGTATCTCTCGAATCATCTGCATAGTTGCACATGTCCATAGGGTCCATGGTATGTGGTATGTCCGAACACGGGGCACATACTGTGCGTGTAGGCCTACTGGAAACCATATGTTGTACACAAAGTATTTGGCCACAATGATGAATCAGGAGGAATGGTTTGGCATGGCCCAAGCAGGACATCCATGTAGGTTAACCAGACGTAGGCCTATATTGGTCACTTTATTGTACTCTCTCATGCTAATAATTACGTTCATTTTAGAAGAATGATGTATACTTTTGGCGTTATCAAAATATGCCAGTATTTATATCAAACGTCAGGCAATTAACCAAGTTTTTGCAAACTATTTCCAATCACACAATTTCGCCTCAACTTTAATGAATGGAAATCACAGCGTTTTCGAGGCACCCTCAACAAAGTCCTTATGACAATTACAATCCCAAAGCTTCACATACTTCCCTTGCTCAAACATAGAGAAAGGACCACACTCTTTTCCTCTTGTACAGAAAGTATACTCTTCAATCCTCGGAAGAATTCCTAAGATTCCCCGAACAAGAACATAACGAAGACACAATAGGAGGGGGACGCCTCGCCACTTATATAATTTAGAATATGTAGTAGATAGCCGACCAGTTCAACTTCCAGGCCATTTTAATACCTAAGGAAAATGCACAAATACACTGTTACTGTCCTTGTCAAGGGTTCTTATAAAACGTGATTCAAAAGAGAACAAAATGTTAAGTGATTTTTTTTGTGCCGAATTTGGGCATAAGGTATTTTTATTTGGTTCTGATTGTGATGCTTCAACAACTTTTTACCCCAATGAGACACGTGGTTGTATAAATGGCGGTCAAAAATGGTGGCAAAATTTAGGGAAGGGGAAGAAGAAAAACAGCAACAACAACAACAACAACAACAACAACAACAACCACAACAACAACCACAACAACAACAACAACAACAACAACAACAACAACAACAACAACAACAACAACAACAACAACAACAACAACAACAAACATCAGAACAACAACAACCACAGCTAGAAGATAACACCAACTCATCATCGAATAATCAATCATCTCAGTAAATAATGTATAATACATTTATATCGAACAATTGAATCACACTTGCCTTCACTTTCCTCTTTGCCGACATTGTTCTCTACCACCATTGGATAGTTCTGTGACAACCAATCAGCAGGCAGTAATGTTCCATACAAACCTGATACAAAGAAACAAGCAATACTACATTATATAAAGATATATTACTGCTCGTTTGCATACGTTATTAGTCACCAGGTAGGCCTACCCAATCACCAAACACGGTATTAAAACTGCAATGGTGTTACAGGCCATATAAACGGATGGAAATCAGTGTTAACATATATTGTTTTACTGTTACCCAACTGATACGTGTTCCAACTCGGTAATATGTTTGGAACTTATAAGACTGGAGTCAGTCTGACCCGATTAGCAGATCACATTGACCAACTGTGGGTCCCAGACCTCTGGAAACCGGGTCCATGTTTTAAGACTTGGAGACCGGTTGTAATGCATGTTACGTCCTGGTAACTCGACAGTGTACAAGACTGGAGTCAGTCTGACCCGGTTAATGGATCACATTGACCAACTGTGGGTCCCAGACCTCTGGAGTCCGAGTCAATGTTTAAAACTGAAAGTTCAGCCTAATTTCGGTTTATGTCCCGGTAACTACACAACACATATTAAACTTGGTTTCTTAGCCTTTGATGTTGTCATAATAGAAGCATTTGGCCACAAAAAATGTTTGATATAATTTAAAAGAAGATGTCAAATGACCAACGTCATCACGATGCTTTAATCAGCGTGCTGATGTCACCGCAAATCCCACATTGTGTTTTATAATTATAGGTTGATCAAAGCATGGAAGTAGAATCAAAGTAACATGAAATAAGTAGTAGCCTACCCCCAAGAGTAACATGGATATCCTTATGTACGGGTGATCCCAATGTAATGGCTGCGATTTTTAAAAGTCCTCTTGATTCCTCAACCTACACAGCGGTATAGTCACGGGTAATCAGCTGATGTTTTAATGAGTACTAGGCTGAAACACACCCAATATAAAGCACGAGAGACAACAGTACAGTGACTAACACTGCATCGAGGTGTTAACACACAGTACATCTCATTACGCCGGGGAAACTGATGGTGGAAGGTAACGGTGTGGAACGGGGGGAGAAGGTTGATGAAGTACGGTCGCATCGTATCGAATCAGACACGGTCAAGCTGCTCGGTCAGATGATGACAATCTCCCCCTTAAACGCATATAGAGAATTTCGCTTTATGGTGGGTATCCCGGACTTATATGAAACATGACTTGACTTTGGTGCCATTTTGATATCATGGAAACAGTCAGTTATCCATGACATCAAACACCAAAAGCTCAACCGGAGTCTAGGTTACAGACGTTTTGAGAAATATAAACATGATTGTCACAAGGCTTGCTTGCTTGTAAAGAAAAGACAAGAAAAAACCCAAACTAATTTCAAAGATGGAATAATATTAAATTTATCATAAAACGGTGATGAGTCACCATTTGACTCCCAAACAATCTGAACGATTCTCGTAAACTTGGTTGCCAATCACAAATACATGATAACTTTTTGAAGATATAAACCTACAATCCAAGCACATAAAAACCGGTTGAAGGGACCCTATCTAGACGAATATCCTGACCCAATCAGGGGGTTGAGGAGTCGAGGTTCAAGATCGTCCATGACTTTACTCAAGGGAGACCTTCGACACAAGAGTGAATTCGCAGAACTGGCTCCTGCTCCATTATTTATAAGCATATTTTAAAACTGTTTTAACGAATCAATTGTTAAAGGGAAACAACCTTTCTAAGAGGGTAATTCATTTACTAATACTCTGTTGTTTGCAACAAACGAAAATAAACAACAGCGTGTAAAACAAACGAAAATAAACAACAGCGTGTAAAGAAAGAGCTCATCAAAAACGACAATCATGTTATGGGGAAAGCACCGCACACGGTTTCGTGCATGTTTAAGCTGGGCAATGGCAACAGTCGTTGTAAATAACGGTTATTGAGTTTCAAATGCTATTTCATCGACTGTGACAGTGTTCCATACAAATATGTATTTTCCTGTGGAGGATTGGTAGGATATGAATTTGATATCAATGATTTTTTTTAATGAAACCAAATGTTCTTTTTGATAATTACCTATTATGTAGATCTGCTTTCGTCTTCTAGCAGCCATACCTTTTTGGTGTTGAAAGTAGCTTATTGGCACTACTCACGTGTTGTTAACTCACGATCACTAATTCAAACCAATCCATCCACAAGACCATAGCAAGGTGTACTCACTCGACGCACTCAGCGGTTCGACCACGATGACCAACCTCACGCGAGTTTCGTTTCTCGGTGAACAATAATCCTCAGTGAGTCTTAGATCATTCAGGACAAACATATCTCCTGGTTCTGTTATAATGTACAAATCTTCTGGTTCTAATCTCCACCCTCGAGCATCAATGCAGTGTGTACCAATGGACACGCTCATGCACCTCGACCGCCAACGTTCGACCTCCACGACTCGTTGAGAGCGTCTGAGGACCGTATCCTATTACCTTCTTCACACCAACCCCACCGTCCGTCCGTCCAGCAGTCAAAAATGCAGCGGCTGCGACCGGCCCACGGACCAGGAAGGGGAAGACACCCCGCAGACGTCCCATCCGTTGATGGTAGAGACAAGATGCTTGATGAAATAGATTTTTTTGAAACTCAGATAGATACCATATTGTGGCGCTGCACTGTGACCTTTCTCACGCACACGTGTATGCCTCTAAAAAAACCATGCTATTCCTGTGTATTACACATGAGCAACTGCCTATAACAACCTTCCTCCATGCTATAACCATAGGTCCTTCATAAACTGAGAGCCATTGCGTGTGTGACACTGGTTGTGCGAACCTACTCTGCCAGTGGACTCGTCACAGATCGAAGCACATGGCTGCATTTACTTGATTATCTCAAGTCATATACACATGCCATAGCCGCTGCTGTATAATAATTGTTATAATATTTTATTCAAACAGTGAACAATCACAAAGAGTGTTAGTTATGGATTTAACAATAAAAGTTTAGTTGTGGTCAGGCGTTATGCAGGCCCCATTTAAATCACACTTAGATTTGATTTGATGGAGAAAAATATTGCAGTTCCGTGATAAGCTCACTAGTTGATAACTATGTAGTATTCAACCGAACAAAATTAACAATATTGATTAAAATAATCAAAACATTTTAACATTTTGAATAAAAAATGACAATTTGTTTTTTAGATTTTGAAAGGTTTACTCGACTTTCGACCAATCATGTGTTTTGCACCGGTGGGTGATAAAATAGTCGGTGACTGGCATCCTGACTGTTGCGTGACCAATGGACGAGATAATGGCCAAGCACACAACTCGAATAGTATAACTTTCTGCCATTATCGTGCGTATTTCCTGTATTCAATACGGGCTATGCATACTAGTTATCGCTACACCAAACATGGGCCAGACTATGAACCTTCCCAACCTCGTTTTGAAGAGCCATGGCAAGAATGATCAACATTCATATTGCTCAGTCGCATCTTGTGCCTGCCGTGTGTGTTCTGTGCGATGGTTGCCCTTACCTCATAACGGGCAACCATCTTACGACATCTTCAGTCTTCACTCCAAATGGTAAGAGCATCCATAGAGCAAGAAACATAGAGCAAGGAACCTTGCTCTATTATGATTAAAGCTTTGATCCCGTGATAGGAACTTCCAGCAAAATTGTCAATATCCATTTTCATTATCGTTGATGACGGTGTAAGTAAGACTGTCTGTGTTATTACCGTGTACTAAAAGCCGACCCTTTTACGACGATATCCCGCCACGTCTACATAGCTGAAAACTACCATTTATAGCGGGCCTGACCCGGACAGGAAGTAATAATCACGCGAGAATACATCAAAATGAGAACCCCTTTTTCCATTAACTTCAGTGATGAGACACGTTTGAATCACTGTGGCGTGTATACGGAGCATGTGATGAGACTAGAATCAGATGAGGTTATTTTCAGTCTTGTGTCGCTTGGGTTCGTCGACGGAGCGTGTCTCCCCAGCTGGTGCAGCACGGTGGGATCGCTGCGAGACACGGCGTGCCAGTTGACGCCATCTTCGATCAGCCTGTCCGTTTATCTCCATCTAAAGACTAAGCCGCATCCAAGAGTGTTAAACTTTAAATTCGTGATTATATTATCAGAAAGACAATAGCATACTTTGTTGTTATCTAAACTGAGTACGGCTTTAGTTTCAGGAAAATCGTCAACATTTATCGTACAAATTGCCGTATGGTTGTATGGCCGCCCAATAATTTTTTTTCCTTAATTAATCACTATCTAAAATTTACCATCGTCATTTCGCTGTGCCACCGACGCACATCGCTCACTGAAAGCACACTCTAAATAAACGGGTCTTCAGGGGGCCTCAACCTTCTGCGTCAGTTTAACCCATTTCTGGGTCACATTGACCCTGATGTAAAATCCATGGAACCCGGAACCGAGTAATTTCTGATATGGGCGTTTTTACGAAATGTTTTACATACAGAAATCACGGTCACGTTTCTTGAAAACGAAAACATACATTACACCTTACAAAAAAAATGAGCAAACAAGACCATCTCCTGCTAAGCATGGCTTTTATACACATCATGTGATTAGGCTGCACGTGGCACGGACACTGTCCTTGTATGGAGTCCCACCTTCTCTTGTCCTCGCTTGTTATTTTGTTTTCGAAACCTACGCGCTCGTATCCGAATAATGGCTACGACGACTGTTGCTGAGTGTTGCATAGGAAGTCCTATGTTTTAAAGCATGACGACGGGGCGACCCAGCCATAGCCGTATAGCCGTAGCTGAAGCCGCCAATTCGGCCACGGCTTGAACCTCATGGCTACAGCATAATGGGCATTACTTTTTGAGCCAGCCGATGTATCATTGTATAGCCAACATGTGTTAGTCTCGTGTTGAAACGAGACCGATACCGATTTATACACAGAAGCAATCAACTCATCATTACCCCTCGAAGCAATCAAGAACACATCAAGCAATCAGAGTCCAGTTAAAATCCCACATATATTATGTTTGATCTGCGAAGCGAGGCCAATGAAAGGGGTTTACCCTACTTGTGTTTGTTTGTTTGTTTGTTGTTGTTGTTGTTGTTGTTGTTGTTTTTTGATAGGCCCAAGTTCTCGTTTGAAAACTTCCACACATTAAATTAGGCCCCAAAGCCACACTATTAACATTGAAATCGACATGCAATCTCTAGAGGGCGCTCTATTTTCTTAGTGACTCAAATTTCTGACCGATAGTACTATGATTAATTGAGAGTTATTAATTTCCTCTGATTAAGACCGCTACAAAAATGTGTTTGCGATCCAGGATGTGGCAAATACAAGCAGAAACAATCACACATCGGTTTTAATTTTGCTTTAAACAGAATGTATAATTTGGGCCTAGACATACTGCAAAAACTTATTGAAAAATCTCAATCAAACGGCTTCTTTTGTTACTAAAGAAAGGCGCGCAATGCAGCAGTGACGTCACAACGTCACAACTTGAAATTAACGATTACAAAAAAACCGATTTGTTCCTACAAACTGAACACTAAAGTTATGATGAGATTGGAAAATACTGTTTCTTCATTCACAATAATATGTTATGACTTTATTTGACGAAATAGATACCAGGAAAAAAATATTACGTCACTTTGAGTTTGGCGCTTTAACAGCCGAAACCGTTCTGAACTGGAGAAAAGGTGTGGCTGTACAGTGTTAAACTGTGAAGTCAATACGTGTTACAAGTTTTCCATCAGCACCTATCCGTTGACCTGGATG
This sequence comes from Asterias amurensis, assembly GCF_032118995.1. Classification (NCBI taxonomy): domain Eukaryota; kingdom Metazoa; phylum Echinodermata; class Asteroidea; order Forcipulatida; family Asteriidae; genus Asterias; species Asterias amurensis. Next base: position 17,148,510 of record NC_092649.1, read on the forward strand.
ACCTTAGCAGACTATACATTCATGTTAATACAAAGGAAAGTATACAATTTATCAATACATATTGGCGGTTCCTGTGAAGAAGTTTATTGGACAAGTAGGATTAGTTTTTTGTCAAAGTCCCTATTATATCCTAATCTATTCTGTCTTGATTTTAGCTGAGGTAGAATGGGTTATGCAATTCGCCAATTATGAATGGACGACTGAATACAAGTCATAAACTCCCGGTCATTCCCCCTTTAAGTCACCGGGTGACCAAGTGAAACATACCCCAACAGTGCACATTCATAACGCCAAAACCCATGCCAAAGCCCAATTGATAATCCTTCTGCCCAGGTTCGAATGCCCACGCTTGACATTCAAATGAGATACATGTACATCTTCTCTAACAGGTCATGAACCCAACGAGTCAAAATTGTCTCAAAGGCAGCTACGTTGCCTTCTTTCTTTCATACACTCTCTTCATACTCTCAGGGACTCCGTCCGTTTCCCTGACCCGTTTCTGGAACGGACTGACCCGAAACTGGTTTAAGTTTGGGATTTTGACTCGGTTTCTATAAGTCAGTTTGAACCAGCTCCTGGCCAAACTCTCCAAAAAGCTCAACGGGATCTGTAGGCCATTCAATTTAATTCGGAGATCTAAAGTTGAGATAATCACAACGCAGAAGACGCGAAGTGGTCCAGTGGTTATACTGCATGACTTATAAATTATTGTAGGTTCGAATCCCCAAGCTTACCGCCGAGTTCACTTGACGTCTAGGTACTGAATCATAATCTCTTGATTTGTGCAATTCATAACCATAGACGTAAACCAATATTTGTATGAGAGGGATTGGCTGTTGCGAGCCTTGAGTAAGTTTTAAAATAATACATTTTAAAATAACCAATCGCCATTTCTCGCGAATAGCATTTCAACGTCTTTGCTTAATATATTTATACTCTTATATGGACTTTTATGAGGTAAATGTGGTTTACAGAAAGTCGTACAAATCAAAGAATACTTTCTGAATGTTTTTTAAAACTTTTGAAGAAAAAAAAGATGACTTATCACCATAGATTGTCAGGAATGCCTTATGAATATTACACCACAATGGCTTAAACCCCTATACTGGCCTCCCACACACTCCCCTCTCAGCAGTGGGTCTACACCCCCCTATAGCCCCCATTGACTTCCTCATCCCTGGTTCCTCTCCACTACCAGCATCCAGCATGGCGCTTTGTCTGTGAGTGTGAGCACCAAGCCCTAGCCTTGTTTTCGACACCACACTGATGGCGAACTTAAGCCCTCTCTTGTCTTCCTCTCACCCGACGAAGAAAGGGATCGGGGTGTCTCGATGTGTGGTGAGCCATGGTACGCTAATCTCCAATGGCTTCTCTGTGAGTTACGATAGTTTCTTACAAGAGCCAGACCAGATTAAGACTCGAGCAGCCACTCACTCTTTGAATGACGCAAGACGTTGACAAAATCCTACTTGACAGATTCACAAGAATTTCAATTTTGTTTTATTATATAATTTTAACAAGTTAAAGTTTGAGGATGGCAAGTTCTGTTGTCGAAATACATGTATCTGTTCAATTATGTGCGAATAAAATGTTCAATCACACTTAACTTTTGTACAGTGATTTTCAGTTTTCTATTGCACTGTTTTAAAAAGAAAACGAAGTAATCGGCTAATAAGTTGAAAAGTTCCATGCCTGCGGTGTCAAAACTTCCCATGCACGATTAGCATCACAATTTGCCTCCAGTTCTACTGGCCTCAAACTGGTTAATAGACCCTGGTCGAAACGTCGAGTTCAGCCACCACAACTTCACTGAAGATTTATGGTGTCACATAGTCTACTCTAGGTTGTATTTGCACCTAGCAAAGTTTCAAATCCTACTTAGTGCAGATTTTGTTGACACTAAGTAAATAATAACACTTAGAACTGTATTGGTTCTGACAAGAATAGTTGGTACACGACCATTCTCTTTTCAAAGCGTGACAAAGTGTTCCATAATCGTATGGCCGTGGTAACACCATAGAGCAAGGACACACCATAGAGCAATGACAGATGCTCTATGGACACACCAAGCAAAGTTTCGTTCCTGTAGTCAATTTCAAACCTAAAATGAATCTAGTTCCACATTTCTCTTTTAGAGGAAATTAGTGTAAATTGTTATGATGGGTTTGGGACTTGGGTCTCACTGTCTATTGTATCCTGAGGAATTGTATCATGAGGATGTGTCCATGAACTGAGGGGCCGATTGGAGGGGTGAGGGACCCCATGAGGCACGGCCTTGAGTAATCCAACCAAAAAATTGTATCACACAAAAGAACTTTTCTGAGATGCTGCAGTACAAAGTTACCGAATTTCTCCTAGACCATGGGACGGCTCTCCTTGAGCAAAATGCCCGAACAGTACAAAATGTTAGCAGGGTTCTTTACATTGATCAGCCATGGATTGATTGGTGAATCCAAGCGGAAAATCTTGGTTTAATTCTCCTCAGAGCATCAGATAAACCCACGGACAATGAGAATTGATCCAGGCCTTCAGATCTTCCACAACTATACCGGTATGAATAGCGGGGCATGGGGGATGAAAGACATACCATGGACACATACCAGTGTAACAAACAGCACAGTCCAACGGTTGATCAAACAAAGGCAGCGGATAAAAGAGGCAGCTGTCTCCAAGAGCCTCTTCTCGTTTATACGAAAAGGAAATAAACCTCGGCTTTGAATTCCTAGTATATCTAGACTTAAAGAAGACAGGATGTTGCCTCCTCCCTAAAAAAGAAGAAGAAGTCCTTCAATAGTTCAACATCTTATTTATACCACCCTTCTTTTGCTACTTCCCTACCCTTCTTGAGCTCTGAAGATGATTCTTAAAATCAGAAACTTGATTTTGGTAAAAGCTCAAGACATTCACCCTTTCTTTGTTAAGACGCAACAGCATTCAATGAACATCCAAGTTAAAATATTATCTCATCCTCTTTACAAGGAGAAATATTTTAAGTTCCTCATTATGCTCACTTGGTAGACTGGCCAACACTAATAGGGCCCATATCTAACGCATCAGTTTGATATCACTGGATGCAGCGAAACAGATGTCCTGTCAAATTGGTTTCAGTTCGGCTGGTGATTCACAAACGGGCAGACTAAAGCACAGATTTATGGATACCGAAAAACAAAGCTGATTCAAAAAGTGTTCAGCCGATGATTCACAAATGGGCAAACTGATGCACATTATCTATTATGGACATTGAAAACAAAGACCGTGTAATGGACAATGCCAATTAGTCTTCGTTATGCAAATACTTAATATTCATGAGCAGAGCAAGATGCGGGATGTATGTAAATAATGTGTTCATGTTTATTAATGGTATGCCCGCATGAAAATGTCAACAACAGTCATACGACACAATGGCAAATAACTCATAGATCTTTCTTTGCTTAATGGTCAAATATTCAAAAGTATTATCTGCAAGTAAGAATGAAAAACAATCGTTTTCCTTACCATCTACCATTAAAACTATCTTCAAGAATATCATAGCCGCTATAGTAAACTCCACATACTCAAATCTTGTTTTCTTAGTGATTAAGGTAAATTGTTTAATTGATAACGACGAATCAAAACATAATAAGTCTAGTATCGTGCAGGGGGGCAGGTTTCATTGTTACAGACTATAATTCATTTGTTGTTTAACACAAATAATTCTTATAATTTGAATTTCTTATGATTTGTGAAAGTAGAAGAAAATTGGAAAACCGTCAACTAACCTGCTGATGAATTGTCTTTGCTTATGACCACGCACTTTCGTATTATTATCAAACGTATTATTACACAAATGCTCTTAAGAACGTTTTCAAAGTTTTCGAGCTGCCTAATGATCGACTTAAAAAAAAAGGCGCTATAAAATAATATATTATAACCTGGGCTACAATATTCATTCTACTTTTAAAACACAACGTTATCTTGTTGGACAATCTTATGCAGTCACTCGTTTTATTACTGATTGAGGAAACAGCTTGTGGGAGAAGATTGTTAATATTTAAAGAAAGTTTTGGATATGTTGTTAAATCACATCTAAATATCTTTGGAAACGAAATCTAACGTTAAAAGTTACCTGGATAAACTTACAAAAAGCCGAAGACTCAAGCAAAGATTCGTGGAGTTTTTTTTCATCTTCGTCCTCTTGTTCAAGACGGAGTGATGGAGTAGAGGGAGGACACTTAATTACATTAACTGAGTTGATCCTTCAAGACAAAAAGGTTCGTCACAAACACCTTCCCTATTTTATGTCCTTTGTTGTCGCCACTGAGTAAACAATTTACAGTTTAGTGTCAAACCAATCGCAAACAAGAGCCGGGTGGGAAAAAATCAGTGTGCCAAATCGGTTTTAAATGTATTCCCTTGATCACATTCTATTTAAATCAAATCATTTCATACTTACATGATCCGTCTTTGGGCGGTACTCAGGAGCGGCGGTATTGGTTGATGGAATTGGAGTTCTATAGTTGTTGTTTGGGAGGATTCTTCGGTGAGTTGACCCAGCAGACCAGGGGGAGAGTAAACCGAATTCACATCTTTTCTTGCAGCTATTCTTTGATGATAATACATCAAAACGTAAAGGTAGCATCGCGGTGAGCGAGGTTGGCCCATAACAAAAGACATACGAGGGTGTATGTTATAAGCCGCCAGGCTTGGCCGCCATTGGACGGTAGGGCTGTTAAAGCCTTTCGCATGCTAATCACCCCGTCCTCGCACTGTCCACGGCCTGGCCAGAATGTACAGTCATGAGTGTATACATTAGTCCTACATAGAAGTAGAAACGCATGTGGATGGATGGAGGCAGATAAATAGTAACATTTACATAAAAATAATTATCCATCGTCCACGTAGCCACGGCCATATTTTATGAGGTTGTTACGTAATGTTACGTAATATCCACGGAGATCTTTTCATTAGACATCCCTGAACTTGTGAAATTAAGCATGTGGTCGGAATAAAACATTTCATTTTATATACCACATTGTGTGAATTCATCATTGAAAAAAACAAAAAACCGTCGGCATTTTCTAAAATATATCTACAATTCGAAGGACCAACATATGGCAATGGTTGTCGAACAAAGGATTATGCGAATTTGATTCAATACAATTTTGATTTCGGATTTCGTCATGTAAATTATAAGTGCGGTGTTCAGTACAAAAGATGTGATTTAGTGTTCCTTTTACATATTCTTTTTCATGCGTGGAAATTACCTCTCCATATTTTCGGCGAAATCTATAATAATAATTTTAAAAAATATATAAAAAATCCTGTTTTGGACCTGCAACTTCATCGGGTTATAGTTGTATTATATATTTATATGCTTAAAACAATTGAACGGTTAAAAAAAAAATCAAAGGTAAGATTTGGGTGTGTTTGTCGAAAATTTAAAACAAAGCAGTCCCTTTATAAGCACAAACCGCTGACCATTACCTATAGAAATTGATTAGGGCATACTCAAACAAAATACCATTTAAGTTAGTTGTGACTGACTCGACATGCATTTTAATTCAACTAAAAAATAAATAAGTAACACAAGTTTTTGTAGTAGTTGTCAAAGACCGGTCTTCTCACTTGCTGTATCTCAACTTAATAAGCATTAAAATAACAAACTTGTGAAAATTTGAGCTCAATCGGTAATCGAAGTTGCGAGATAATAATGTTAAAAAAAAAAAAAACAGTTGTGTGCTTTCAGATGCTTGATTTCGAGACCTCAAGTTCTTAATCTGAGGTTTTTCTTGAAATCGAATTCGTGGAATATTACTTCTTTCTCGAAAAGTACTCCACTTCAGAGGGAGCCGTTTCTCACAATGTTTTATACTACAACCTCTCCCCATTACTCATCACCAAGTGAGGTTTTTATGCTAATGACTATTTTGATTAATACCAGTAGTGTCCACTGCCTTTAACGCACGATAACGCAAAACTCTTGCCGTAATCGTAGTTTTAACAACAAAAACGCATCAGACCCCTACTTTGCAATAGCATTGGGTGCGTTCGTTTAGCTTCCCTGGGTCGACCCCGGTGTGTGGCGGTTTTTCCCCAGGACGAACGTGTGCAGATAAGTACCCACGTTCGTCATGGCAAAAGAAAACCGCCACACACCGGGGTAGACCCAGGGAAGCTAAACGAACGCACCCATTATAAGCTCAAACAGCGCCCTCAGAGCGGTCAAGGAAGCCATTAGAAGATCTTTCATTGGCTGAGAGTTGGGCACGGCGCGGTACACAAGTGTGCACACCGTTTCCCTAGTTCTCCTTCGAGAAATACTCTGCTAGGGTCAGGCATATTTTTTTTTAAAGAGTTTCCCTTTAAAAGGGATCTATTTATTGTTTTCTCAATATAGTACAATTAACGTCATCACCCCAATGATTTTGACTGCTCCATAGCCATCACTTACTAAATTGGTTTCGGAAGAGTAAATTGACGCCATTTCAGACGGCATCGGTTCTGATATGATGGCCTAATAACAAATGAGAGTACCACCTGCTGAGCCGGTGTTAAGTATTAATTTTGTGATCGGTTTAATTTGATGGTAGGAGATCTACCCCCCCCCCCCCCCCCTCCACCGGAGATTCAGGGCCCCCGGCCACCAACTGTGTACAAACCTCTTCCTCCTCCAGGAGCAGTGTTTAACCTCCCAGGGGGGGGGGGCCGCAACTCCCTGACAGAATTCCCTGGACACCGGTCCATCTGAATATCGACTAAGCAATACCGCCTACATATAATTTTTATATTTGCATGGCTAAAATAAATGAGTAATCCCCGGTTCATACGCCCCGCGCCTTTGGCCTGTTTTTATGTTAACAAAACAGTGTTGAACTGAAACAAGTCTAACATTCTTAACTCTAGTACGGCGCGAGAGGGCGCTGTTTACTAATCAGATTTATGTTTTTGTGGATCAATCGTTGTGGATGGAACTGTTGAAAATGGACGAAATTTCCGACGTTTTAGATGACTCAGATGAGATTTCTGAAGTTGATATCGCTGATATCAATTGGTGTGAATGTTGCCCTTCAAGTAGCCAAGAAGGAAGCCTCAAGTCATTACAGGTAATCGAAGCTAATGAGCTCAATCCAAAGTCCAATTACTTACCGACTATTTTTACTAAACTAATGTTAACACTATAAGTTATAGTATAACACTACAGTCACAATGGCAACAGTACAGTGTTTGTATAATATAATGCCCCCTTCTAGTTCTTGTAATAATACTGGGAATAGCTTAGCCTGTTTAGCCATGACTTTCTCCTTATTTTTGGTGGTTGTTTGGGCTTCTGAGGGAGGCAGGTTTTGGGAAGTGGCGGAAGTTTGCCCGCTGTCTTTAAAAATAATATAATTTATAAAAAATATGGAAAAGTTTCCGTATGGCGCCACCACTTTTTCATTTGAAATAAAATAATATAGTATCTAATTTACCTGATTGATATATCCCTTTTTGTAAAAATGAGTGAAAAGGTGGTGGCGCCACCACTTTTTCATTTGAAATAAAATAATATAGTATCTAATTTACCTGATTGATATATCCCTTTTTGTAAAAATGAGTGAAAAGGTGGTGGCGCCATACGGAAAGTTATCCTAAAATATTACTTGTTTAGGAATCTAGGATAACATTTTTAAAACGTGTATGAAATTGAAGGCATACCGGATAACTTTCCGTATGGCGATGCCACCTTTTCACTCATTTTTACATAAAGGGATATCTCATTGAGGTAAATTAGATACTAAATTATTTCATATTGAATGAAAAAGTGGTGGCGCCATACGGAAACTTTTCTGGCATACCAGACATAGGTCTACCAATCCAATCCCATCCCATGGAAGTAAATATGGCTCCGTAGTAGTGTAGAATCATGAAAGCACACTCATGTTTACAATTAGTTACGAAAAACCAACTTTCCATTGTCCTGATGGTTGTATACCGGATCATATAGTCTTGTACACTACACACGTGCATCCATATTTGTAAAAAACGAAGACGTTGGTAAGGTATTAGCAGTACTGACCTTGCAAGTTACGCACAATGTCTAGGCTTTAGTATAAAAATGTCTTGAGACTAAATGAAAAGTTTACCAATACCCTTTTACACTAGTCATAGCAATTGGCCTAGTAGTCAATTTGTAAAAGTCTAAAACGCTGTAATTGTTTAAAGCTTTTCTTTTTGTTCCCTTTTCTTTGCAGGAGACATTACCTCAAGGTTTTAGCTACATATGTTGCAGGCAATCGACCCAAGCAAACTGCCCAAGAGTTGAATTTAGAATAAACATCACAGATGAATTGTCAGCGAAAGATTGGATAAAAAAGTATCAAGACAAAACTCTCGCTACTTGGAGGATATCGAGGACCTATCCAAATCGTGGAAGAAGGACACTCTGCCGTGTAAGAGATGCTCATGCTCATTTTCTGATTCTTAGTAATGATAATAATTGTTAAAGGGAAGATACACGTTTGGTAATTGTCAAAGACCAGTTTTCTCACTTGGTGTATCCCATCATAAGCATAACATAACAAGCCTGTGAAAATTTGGGCTCAATCGGTCATGGAAATTGCGAGAAAATGATGAAAAAAAAATGAAAAAAAACTTGTTGGACGAATTTGTGTACTTTCAGATAGGAATAAAAGACTTCTAGCTAGAAGTCTTTGATTGTTTTAGTGAGAAATTATCTCTTTCTAAAATTAAAAACTACGTTACTTCAGAGGGAGTCGTTTCCCACAATGTTTTATACTATCAACAGCTCTCCAATGCTCGTTATTAAGTCAGTTTTAGAGTTAATATTTGTTTTGAGTAATTACCAAACATGTACCTTCCCTATGAAGGCAGTGGACACTATTGGTAATCACTCAAATTAATTATTAGCATAAAACTTTACTTGACATCGAGTAATGGGGAGCTGTTGATAGTACATGTAAAACCTTGTGAGAAACGGCTCCCTCTGAACTAATCTAGTTTTCGAGAAAGAAGTAATTTTCCACGAATTTGGTTTTTGAGACCTCAGAATTAGATTTTGAGGTCTCGAAATCAACCATCTGAGAGCACACAACCCACAACTTTGTGTGACAAGTTTTTTTTTTCCTTTCACTATTAACTTCAACGACTAATTGAATTATTTTATGCGTATTTGTTGAGATACACCAAGTGAGAAGACTGGTCTTTGGCAATTACCAACAGTGTCCAGTTACGCATTGAACCCATCCTAAGTTAGGACGGTTTACTCGTCCTAACTCGAGTTAGGATTAATCCTAGCGTTTTGTGAAATTGGCTGCAGGGTTCTTTAAGTGTGGATTACACAACACACTGGACCAACGGCTTTACGCCCCGTTCAAAGGAAGAAGCAGCAATGGACAGGTGTCTTGCTTTTAAAGGACACAAGTGTCGTGTCCGGGACTTGAACCCACACGGATCAGAAAGAGACTTGAGTCCAGTGTTTCTATTCACTCTGCCATAGCACGCCACTAACAAACAACAAAGTATACATATTTTTTTTAGATCATATTTTTAATAAACATTATTTCAATTTCTCAAAACAGCTGGAGAGGAGATGTCAACACATGACATGCCCAAGAACGACGTCAGCTAACAAGAGGAAGAGCTCCAAGAACACCAACTGCCCAGCCATACTCGTTCTAATCGTCAGGAAGACAGAGTTCAAACGTCTCGATGGAACGGACAGAGTGATGAGGTATGATTGTCAGAGATCTTTTCTGTAAATTTGTGTTAGTCTCTAAATCTATTTTTATTTTGGGGTTTGTCCCCCATATACTATGTGTGGTTGCATTGTAAACTCAGTTCTTACCCAAGTCCTGTGAAAAAAAATCACAGGCATTTTATTCCTCGTGTGGAATTCTAACCCACAACCTTTGCAATTCTAGATACAGTGCTAACACACATCGGTGTAACTGGGTGAAAATGAATGTTCTTTATCTCTGATCCAAGTTTTTGTATTTTTGTATTTTTTGTTTTTTGTTTTTATACTATCATTACCGTGCCACATACACAAAAATAAAGCAGAGGATCATGTTTGTTCTCATGCATTGTGTTTTTCCAATGGGAAACCATGTGGGGCCACATAAAACCGTAGGCCAGGAAGCCTGCTGAATTATGTATCCTTAAGTTTGCGGCCTCCCTATTATGTCAATATCTTTGTTTGGGGGTACCATTCAGAAGCCACAAAACCAATTTACACCAAAGTTTACAATACAACCCGGGAAGACAGCAAACTCGTTTCTGATATGTGTACTCGGTTGTTTAAAGGTTTTGGTTTCTTTTCGTAACACAAAACACAATGTCCACAGATTTACATTAAACTTACAGTTTGAAGATAATGATAGTAGAAAGTGTACCTTAAAATATAAGGTGCTAAGGTGCTGTAGTTTTTGAGAAATGAGTACAACAATGTCATGAAAATACGTTTTTACATGCTGAAATTATTTTCAACTCATGATCACTGAGACAAAAATTAATTTCATGACATTGTTTTACTCATTTTGCAAAAACTACAGCACTTCAGCAAGTAATATTTTCAGGGAAGCTTTCTACTACCATTAACTGTTAAGTTTAGTGTAAATCTGTAGACATTGTGTTTGTTGTCCTACAAGTCATATACACTTTAATGGCATTACTTAAGACACAGGACCAAATGTACGGCTTTATGTCTCAACTGAAGGAAGCTGCAATAATGGATAAGTGTTGCTTTAATACAAAGTGTCATGGCCGGAACTCGAACCCACACTCTGCTGAATAGAAACACCAGAGCTTGGGTTCGATGTTCCTATCCGCTCGGCCACAACACCCCGTGTAAACTTTGCTCTCCTGAAATAAAATATAGCTTTTTATTTCTACTGTAAGATTGTCATCATAGGCCATTCACAATTCACTCAATGTCTTGATTTCAGATCTGAGGATCAGCATCTTCCAACTTGGCCAGCAAGAGTGACCCTTAAGTATGAGCACAACCACCCACTGAAGGCTGCCGATGTGCTGCGACACAGAGACGTCTCCAAAGGGGTGCGAAAGAAGTTGATAAAACTCTTCAGGGCAGGACACAATGCTTCTAGTGCACTCAACATGCACCAGTATGACTTGCAGATGGAACATGGGAATGACTACGTGTTTCTCAGTGAAGACAGACATCACAATCCTGATCTCAACTTCACTTGGAGGTACGTATATTTATCTATTAGTGGTGTGCCCTGACCAAGCGGTCTAGTTCACCAGACCCAAGCTCTGGTGTTCGTCAGCAGCAGAGTGTAGGATTGAATCTCTGTCATGATACTTGTGCCCTTGAGCAAGGCACTTAATTATAATTGCTTAGAACAAGTTGGGGAGGTAGTGCATTCTGCTATACCAGCCAGGCTCCTAGTGGATGATATCCATGCCCAAATTCTACATCCTTACATACTGTGCAGGGGGTAACCCTGTTTCAGCCCCAGGAGTAGGTGGCAATGTACTCCTGGTGGTAGTTTGGTTCGGTCGATGGCCCAAATCAGTTAAAGACAGTGTACACTATTGGTAATTGCCAAAGACCAGTCTTCTCAGTAGGTGTATCTAAACATGCGTAAAATAACAAACCTGTGAAAATTTGAGCTCGATCGGCCGTCGGAGTTGCGAGATAACTATGAAAGAAAAAAACAACCTTGTCACACGAAGTTGTGTACTTTCAGATGCTTGATTTGGAGACCTCAAGTTCTAAACTTGAGGTCTCAAAATCAAATTCGTGGAAAATTACTTCTTTCTCCAAAACTACGACACTTCAGAGGGAGCCGTTTCTCACAATGTTTCACCCTCAGGGGCAATTGACACCCTCAGCTTGCTTTGACTCGGTGCCGCTTTCCCAATCGGGGGTACAAAACACCATGGATTCCGTCACAGTGTGCAACAATTGTTTAATGAACTCTCAGTCTCAGTTAAAAATCATAAACTCTCTTGCGAGTCCACTTCAGCTCAAGGCATAGTCAGATTGGGAATAATATTTATGTTTGTGTCATTTTCAACCAACTCTTAATTGATGTTCCAGATTGAATGAAAATTTGTTGTGTTTTTTTTACCCTAGGTTGTACAACCAGATTTGGGGGAAGACCAGTGGTGGTAGCCGCAAAAAGAGATTAAAACTGATGTCTGACATGGAAGACATGAGTGAGGAAATAGGGAAAGGTCCCAAGGATAAGAAGGCATTCTGTGTCAGCACCAACACAGAGATGGTGGAGATGTTGAGGGAGAAGATTAACAAGTATAACCTGGAGAACGGCGACTGCGTTAGGATGGTCGTCGAAGATGATCAACTGGTAATGGCCATCATCACCCCGCTCATGAAGCGAGCCCACTCGATGGTTAAGTATTCCGGTGAGATGGTCTTCATGGATGCTTCGGGAAACATCAGTGGACAGAACAGCCATGTTTTCCTGATGATGACGCCAAGCTTTGCTGGAGGCTTGCCTCTTGGTGCTTACATCACAACGAATGACTCTAAGGCACATCTTGAAGCAGCCATTCGGCTTGGTCAAGAAATCGTTGGCGACACTGCCTTTTACGGTAGAGGTTCAATCGGTCCTGAAGTCTTCTTTACAGATGACTTAGAAGAAGAAAGGCTCGCTTTAAGTACTATCTACCCCCAGTCAACGCTGATACTTTGCATTTATCAAGTGTTACAGTCGTTCTGGAGACATCTGTTTGATCCCAAACTCAAGAACCAACGAGAAGATGGGCCATACCTCTTCCAGTTGATGAAATCCATGCTATATTCCTCCACAGCTGACGAGATAGAAGCAGTTTATGCAAGCATCATTCATGACTCAATCGTTGATAAATATCCCTTAATGATGAGCATATATGTGAAAATGTATGAAAGGAAACACGAATGGGCGCTTTGCTACTTGGACAGCTTGTCGTTAAGAGGTAATAACACCAGTAACTACTGCGAGTCAGCCATGCGAATTCTCAAGGATAAAATCTTCCACCGCGCAAAAACATACAGTGCTGTCCAGCTGGTGGATTTCTTACTGACTCGAATGGACCAGTACTACCAAACACGCTTGCTGGATGTTAGCCACAACAGACTGGAAAAGGCACTGGGTTCTAGGTACATCTCAGCCGGGGGCCCAGCCGGGTGCACCCCAAAGAGCCAGATAGTTCAGGAGTCGGCGATGGTGTTTCTTGTACCCCATGAGAAGCCCGAGGAGCCTCCCTTCAGGGTGGACATGACTGTGGGTCTCTGCACCTGCAAGGTGGGAAGTTCGGGAGGTCCCTGTTGCCATCAGAAGGCTGTCCTGACCGGCTTCTACATCCCCTCCTGGAACTTCATTCCTGTCAACGACGATGCCATGAGTAAACTTTTGTTTGAAATCTCAGGGGCACTGGCGGAGGATAGCAACTCAAGAAGGAAGCGCCATAGGGAGGAATCAGACGTCAATGATGTTGAAGGTTGTGCACGTGTAGCATTAGAGGAAGATGTATCTCTGGAGACCAGAAGGTCGAAGGTCACCCCAGTGGGGAAACCTTACAAAGCCCATCAGAAGAAAGTCCTGGAAGACTTGGATGCTTTCGTTACAAGGATCAAGAATGGTTTCCTCAATAACCCTGGTATTTATAGAGATGCGTTAGAAGATTTTGTTCAACGTACGAAGAGATTTACTTCTGAGGCCGAACTGGTTTGTTCTTTGTACACATTCGGAGAATAGATTTTTGAGATGTTCTTATAACATGAGGGTTTGTCGTGCTCACCTTGTGTGTTTTGTAGAATGTGAAACTTGTTCAGGAACTGCCAATATTATAATTGTTAAGTAGCACATGCACAGATCCTTGTCATGCGATTGATGGAACGTGAGTTTTAGTGTCATCCTTCAAGTTGACAGGGTTAAGTCCGCTCAAGGACCAATGGTTAACAAGTTGTTGTTTAGAGACATACGTAGGCCATTTGCACATAAGTTGTAGTGCAAACGCCTTGAGCCATGTCATTTTGATGCAGCTCTTGACTTATTGCACCTTATCATTTTGTTTTAACTGTTGTGCTATGGAAACGGCTGTTGATAACCAGTAAAGTTAGTCAAACTACCATTGACTAGACATAGTTTGGGCAAACTTGGTCGAACTATGGCCAATGATGTTCCTTGTGCAAGTTTGGTCCAGGTGTACTGCTGCGATACTCCAAAATTCTATATTGGAGCCCTATATGGATAATTAAAGGATGCTTTAGACATTTTGCAGTACCCTTACCAAAATGATTGTTCCCAACTTGTTGGTCCAAACTAGGAAAGACCATGTCAAGGTGGACAAGGTTGATGACTTTATGGAGTCATCCACATTGTTTATTAACAAGTTTTTAAAATTTATTTTCAATAGTTTTGAATGGACGAGTTTCCATGTCTATTTTGTGTTTATGGTGGCAACATTTTACAAAACAAGGGTCTACATGTATGTGTGAGCTATATAAAACATATACTGCATACAATTTGTGTTTGCATTATTATATAGAATACAATCACTCTGTGAAGTCTGACTCTTCCAGTTTCATTTGGCTTTGCCTTGTAAAATGGAATAGTTCGATTTCACCTCATGATTATGTTCTGCATATTCTCATTTATATGCCTCATTTATATGCATCCAATATGTGTATTCTGTTTTCACTAGCAAGTACCGAAATTTGAGGTTGGTGTATTTTTTGTACATACAAAGTAAATATATAATCAGTGTGCTTGCTACCTTTTTTTGTTTTTTTTAGGGGGCTGCCTGGCACTAAACATGGGTCTACTGATCTGTTTTTTATTTAAACTGGCTAAATAGTTATATTTGTATGCACTCACATTTGAACCACTGGATGACATGTTGCTGCACAAATGAGCCACATTATGACATAAAAGGTGTGTTCGATTAGCTTTCCCTGGTCGTCCAACTTTTTGAGCGATTTACTTTGGGCTGACCTGGGTGCAATGATGTAACAATGAAAAAGTGTTCTCAATGGGCAATAGTTTTTGTAATTCAGGGGGCATTTTCAGAGAGTTTGGCAAGTATTTTCACCCTAAAATAGAGAATTTGTGAGCACTAGTTATTTTTATATTCATAGACTTTTTTAGCCTGCACACCCAAGTGCTGCCGGCCGGTCCACCATTGCTGGAATGCTGGCACAAATACAAGTGTCTTTCTCTTAATCTAAGTCAGTGCAGTTTCTGTGTAAAATCACACATAGACTCACTTATGGTCTGCACCGTTTTCCATTTGGTGTTTTTCATTGAGAAAAACACCTACAAGATGCTGGTTTTCCCATGTCTTTGTATACAAGGGGTGCATTTTATGCGATGACGGCTTGGCGAGCAGCACTTGGGCGCCATCGCTGTGGTCAAACAATGGACACATGCCTGAATATACATAAAGCGAAAAACTCACAGCCAATAATAGTCTTCATTTATCTCAGTGAGGGCTCTATTTGGGTCTATGACAGAATATTCAAGCCATCTTTTAAGGTTTTCATGTCTACAAATAATGTTTGTTTGAATAAATGTTAAAGGTTGTGCATCGATAAATATTGCACTTGTTTTTTGTTTTTTTAAAGCCTCAATGTCTGAGTTGTAACACCAAGCTAAGAACTTCAAGCACTTTAAGGTTAAAACATGACCCTCTAATTTCCTCTAAGGTCTCTTATCGTAAATGTGTATGGAAAGCTTTGATGGTTAAATTATGGTTGCAGTTATCATTAACTGTTTTTTAAAAGAAATAATGATCATTCAGCATATTTTCTGCACAAAGATCAGCCCTGATTTTTCATAAAGGCATTTGTCCCAATGCCCCTGGTCATTCATTGCCTTGATGCCCATGATATCCTCTAGTAGAAATTTCTAATTCTTTTTACCGTTGAGGACAAACTGCCTTGCTCTTACTAGACTTGACTCAAGTCCCAATCCCGTGCCAGCGCCACAGAAAATAATTGTTTTCCAGGCCCCAACCTGTTCCGCTTGCGGGACAATAACTACATTTTGACGATGGGGGCGCACTTCTCTTATGTGACTGCTGGCGTGTTACATGTTTGGGACCTCACATGATAAAGGGACTTGAAAAAAGTCTATGCTCTTACAAGTGCTCTTGAAAGAGTCACTTTACAACTAACAATAGAGGCTGTACCTTGTAAGTTATATAATATTGCAGTGTTGCATACAAAATCTAAAAAATATTAACATAAACATTTTTTAAAATACACTCTTTTTTTTGGAGGATAATTTCGTGTTCAGGCTCTAGTTTTCAATAAATTAACGGAAAAAGACATTGACAAAAACTAAGAGGAAAACAACATTTTTTTTTAAACTATTAATTTGACCCTCTGATCATTTGAAGATATTGTTTAAAAAAAATTTGCTGACTTTTAATTTGACATGTCCAACATTTGCAGAAATAAAGAAGAACACATAAATACCAGTTCAAACAGTAAATATTCGTTGCCATTTCAACATAATGAGCTGGGAGGGATGGGAATATAGATGGACTGAGGACCCCCTCCTCCCCCACCCCCCACCCCCACCACTACCACCAACTCCCCCCGCCCGCTTCCCATCATCCATCTACTTTTGCCACAATTTTTTAATTTGTATTCTAGCTTTATTAGCAAATTAAAAAACGTTTGTGAAAGAAAGTGTTTGGCTTTCTAAAACATTAGGGAAGCCACACCTCCCGTGTTGAACATTGCAATTTAAATGCCGCAACAGCGAACAGCGCCCTCAATGCCATGTGATGTTCCAGCGTGTCTCTTCGGAACATTATTTATGAAATTATTGGGGGGCGGGGGGGTTTGGGGGGGGGGAATGAAATATGCACCTGTCCTATCGTAAGCCCCGCCCAAATCACCACCACCACCCCCACCACCACCACACACAAATTCCACCCACCAACTATAGACATTCTACGAGAATAATATGCACACGATGTCATGTGTTACCGTTATACGTCCACGGAAAGTGTAATGATTTAGCTGCCAATACTGTCAACAAAAATCTACTGAAGAAGCTGCAATCCCTTTATTTTCACCCCAAACAATTTCATTAGTATAGCCGTGGGCCCTATCAGCTGGAGTCGGACAGCTTCGCAGTCTCCCTTGGCACCTAGCCCGACTTCACGCCGTGCACAACGCAAAAACCACGGCACGCCTGATCAGCTGAGCTCGCTCAAACCTCGGTAATTTATGTAGTATAACCATACTCTCGAAAGAAACCTCTTATGTAGTAGAATACTGGATTTACCGAACAGCAAATGTGATTTAAATCAATGTGACAACATTCAACTGTATTATAAGGGCTCCGTTTTTAGTTGAAAGTGTTATTTGTCGAAAATAAGTAGGCCTACCCATCCCAGGTCACTTGATCACATGTAAACATTGGTCGTGCAATCAGTCCATTGCAAGCACATCTTTCATAATCCCCCTTCCCATTCATATACATGTAATGAGCTTCTCCATAACATAATAACAATAATTGTGACCTAATCTCATGTCTACCCTCCCCATGTATCCCCTGACCTTTATCAGGGCCCAGTTTCATAAAGCTATTAAGCAGAAAATACTGATCGAAAAACAAATTCCTTGCTAAGCACAAATTGAGTTGGGCACCAGCCACAACAATGCAATCTTAACCTGCTAAGCAAAACTATTCTGTGCTAAGCAAGTTGTTGTGCTTACAGGCGAGGCTTCATGGAAATGGTAAGCACTGAAATATGTTGCTTAACAGAAACAGGTTACCAGCCAAAATTACATTAACTTGACATTGTTGTATCATGGTACCCTACTCAATTTTGGCTTGACCTCCTTTACAAATACGTTGTTTTATCATTGTTTGAGATCTCTCATGTGTCAAATGTGAAAATGTGAGATGTGTCAAAATCCTAAAAATTTAAAACATTTTCTCAGCAAATATAGGATAATTATTACATCGTATGTTTATTGACTATTGGCCTTTGCCGGTAAAATGGTTTGATCAATAAATAATATCAAATCGATAGTATCCATTTATTAACAGTACTCTTAATGCACGGGCAAACCCACGTCATTAGTGTGTACACTGTCTGGCTGAGCAAAGACGTCCGTGACATGACCGATTTGGATGCGCACACGTTTGGAAAAACAACCTTTTGTAAAGGGATTAAGGCCCTTTGTCTTTGGAAGACGAAATTTTCTTCTCGTCCTTTTTGGCGCGGATCCGGATCTTGTTTTTGATTTATCGTCTGCATCTGTGAAACGATGACGTCATTGCACTCCAGACCAATCACAGTCGACCATTCCGGGTTGGAAAAATGTGCGGACCAAAAACTAGACCCTGAAATCACCTCGAAAAACCTATAAACCGTCGTTGGGAATGAAGAATATTTTAACATTTCTTCAGATTTTAATTAAAAAGGAAATTCAGTCATATTTTGTTTAGAAACTTACAACCTAATGTCTAAAATTAAAGAAAAATGTCTCGAGCGGAGGGATAAGTTCACTCAAATTTTCAGATTTACATATGTTCGTGTACAAATTAACCCTATTACTGCTATTCGGCTGGACGTGCTGGTGCGGGCCCTGGGGGCCGAGTGGGCGGGCAAATCACTCTGGAGCTGAATTTCAACGGGTGTGGTTGTGTTATTGCAGTGGTGATTTTTAGTCAAATTTTAACTTTTGTCAAAATAACTTTCCCGTGGGTTTCGAAAGCTGTTTCACACCCTAAACTAAACCACAGAGCTCGCTTGTCATAAGGTAAGAATAAACTTCGCGTTTAACACAATTTTTAGTCTGAAAAAGGAGACTAGAACTCGTCATCCATCACACTTTTTCCCGCCAGCCATAAAACCGTTTGACCAATGTCTATTTTGCACCAAAATGCGTATCTTACTAAACAATTTTGTTAAGTTTTCTCATGTTGCTTTGTTATGTTTTTCCCGCAGGGCGACAACAGCTGTGAGAAGCTTTCTCGCTGAGGACCGAGAGCTCTTCCTCCCCGACCACACGAAGCTCCCAGACGGCAAGAGGCAAGGCAGAGTCATGACACTTAACACACAGCGCCGGACTCGGACGAACTTCAAGAGTTCGTCTGGGGTGAGTCAGAAACAACCCCTTAATATTAAGCGGAAAAACTGCTCCCAAACTCACACGCAGTTGAGTTGAAAAAAACCCCTCTACAAACCAACATGTTTTATGTGAAATTTAAGTCTAAATTTTGCCGTCAAAAAAATTCCCACACACACAGAAGAAACTGTTTTCAGTAACGCACAGTTAACGATGATAAAACCCTGCCAACCCAAACTTTCTTATGTGAAATTTCAGACTAAATTTTCGCCGTCAAAGCTTCTTCGTGTTCTGTAGTATTTTTAAATCATTGCGTAATTGCGTAAATTGCAACGTTACAACGAACACCCGTCATGCCCGTCTGGCGTTGAGAATTTTTTTTTTGTTAGCAGCCATCCCCTGTCGGACAAATTACCGTTAATGGAGTTTAGCCATGATAAAAAAAATTGCCAAACCATCCTGTCTTATGTGCATTTTTAGACTCAATTTTGCCGTTAATGTTTATACTTATGTATGCAAAAACAAGTCCAAATGGAAAGTGTAAATCCAGTTTTTATTTTTAGGGCACAACACAACCTGTCCTGCCTGTCAAGATCGCATTAAATTTGCCGAAGAATTTCGGAAGAGTTTAAATTAAAAACAAATCACCCATTTCAGCAAACTTTGTAGGGGTTTAGTGGCAAAATTCCCACCAAACTGACGCATTGTTTATAACAAACTATTTTAATAATGTTGCTAGCCCTCTGATACTGTTCGTGATGATCGGTCATCTATCTAACGTAGTTCGCTTGGCCCACTCATAAAGCTTGGCCCACAAACACTTGCTGAGCAAATAAAAGTATTGCCTTACAAATTACAAGAAACATGATATACCAGTACATTAAGTTAACATTATTGTGGCTGAGGGTGTCTCGCTTAAAATTTGCTTAGCCAAACAATTTGTCAAGCAGTATTTTGTGCCAAACTGCTTATTTAAGTTCGGCACAGGTCATTGAAAACTGATGAATCATTTTTGGAGCTAGGTCATAGGTGACTGGTATTAATTCTACCAACATTGTTGAATGTAACATTTTGGCTGAACCAAACAAAAGGGTGAATTGGCTGCCTTTGTTGGCGTGGCTCCAAAATCCCAAGTTGTAATTGACATGCATCCCCTCAAAAAGTATTCAAATGCACCTGTCAGATGATTGCTTCTTTCAAACACTAACAATGAAAGTTGGAATGTAGACTTTGTCATGTAGAAATACAGGTGTAAATTGTGTTGAGGTTTTTGTAGAGGCATGATTCTGACTCCGGAAAAGTCTGTTCAGAACAGATAGGAAAACTTTCACAATAGTGGCCTGTTAGGTGATAAGATTTCTTGACAGAAAAAGATTTTGGGGTTGTCATGAAAGGTGTGAATGTTTTGAAAATGTGGACATAATTAGGTATGTCTGCCTGAACATCTTGAAGTTGTGACTTTATGCAAACACAGTGAACAAAATAGTAATAATAAACAAAAGGTTGTTTGTGTAGTTGTTTGCACAAAAGTGTGTCTTTGCTGAAATGTACATTGTAATTGCAGTTTTTGAGTTTCTTGTGCATGGGTGTGACCATGTTGAAACTAAGAGTGCCTTTGGTATAAGTAAACATAAAAGAAACAAAATACTGTTTATCGTTTTTTGTGCGTAGGCCTATAGGTGTGACCTTGTTGAAACATACAAAATTATTTTAGGGTCTAGTAAACAAGTAAACAATTTTACTTTAGGTTTAGTAAACAAAAAATAAATATATCAAAAATTAGAGTCTTTTGCATGTAGGTGTGTCATAATTGAAACACACAGTGATTTTAGGTTAAGTAAAAAAAATTAAAATGTCGTTTCGGGTCTTATGCATGTAGGTGTGTCATTGTTGAAACATACAGAGTGATTTTAGGTTAAGTAAACTGAAAATAAATAAAATGTCGTCTCAGGTCTTATGCATGTAGTTGTGTCATCGTTGAAACATACAGAGTGATTTTAGGTTAAGTAAACTGAAAATAAATAAAATGTCGTCTCGGGTCTTATGCATGTAGGTGTGTCATTGTTGAAACATACAGAGTGATTTTAGGTTAAGTAAACTGAAAATAAATAAAATGTCGTCTCGGGTCTTATGCATGTAGTTGTGTCATCGTTGAAACATACAGAGTGATTTTAGGTTAAGTAAACTGAAAAAATGTAAAATGGCGTTTCGGGTCTTATGCATGTAGGTGTGTCATTGTTGAAACATACAGAGTGATTTTAGGTTAAGTAAAAAAAATAAAAATGTTGTTTCGGGTCTTATGCATATATTGTGTGTCATTGTTGAAACATACAGAGTGATTTTAGGTTAAGTAAAAATAAACTAAACTGTTGTTTCGGGTCTTATGCATGTAGGTGTGTCATTGTTGAAACGTACAGAGTGATTTTAGGTTAGGTAACAAAAAATTAAAATGTCGTTTCGGGTCTTAAGCATGTAGGTGTGTCATTGTTGAAACACAGAGTGATTTTAGGTTAAGTGAAAAAATGTAAAATGTCGTTTCGGGTCTTATGCATGTAGGTGTCATTGTTGAAACATAAAGAGTGATTTTAGGTTAGGTAACAAAAAATTAAAATGTCGTTTCAGGTCTTATGCATGTAGGTGTGTCATTGTTGAAACATACAGAGTGATTTTAGGTAAAGTAAAAGAAATTAAAATGTCGTTTCGGGTCTTATGCATGTAGGTGTGTCATTGTTGAAACATACAGAGTGATTTTAGGTTAAGTAAAAAAAATTAAAATGTCGTTTCGGGTCTTATACATGTAGGTGTGTCATTGTTGAAATATACAGAGTGATTTTAGGTTTAGTAAACACAAAATAAATAAAATGTTGTTTTGAGTCTTCCCATGTAGGTGTGTCATTGTTGAAACTTACGAAGTGATTTTAGGTTAAGTAAAAAAAATTAAAATGTCGTTTCAGGTTTTATGCATGTAGGTGTGTCATTGTTGAAACATACAGAGTGATTTTAGGTTAAGTAAAAAAAATAAAAATGTTGTTTCGGGTCTTATGCATGTAGGTGTGTCATTGTTGAAACATACAGAGTGATTTTAGGTTAAGTAAAAAAAAATGTAAAATGGCGTTTCGGGTCTTATGCATGTAGGTGTGTCATTGTTGAAACATACAGAGTGATTTTAGGTTAAGTAAAAAAAATAAAAATGTTGTTTCGGGTCTTATGCATGTAGGTGTGTCATTGTTGAAACATACAGAGTGATTTTAGGTAAAGTAAAAAAAAATTAAAATGGAGTTTCGGGTCTTATGCATGCAGGTGTGTCATTGTTGAAACACACAGAGTGATTTTAGGTTAAGTGAAAAAATGTAAAATGGCGTTTCGGGTCTTATGCATGTAGGTATGTCATTGTTGAAACATACAGAGTGATTTTAGGTTAAGTAAACAAAATTAAAATGTCGTTTCGGGTCTTATGCATGTAGGTGTGTCATTGTTGAAACATACAGAGTGATTTTAGGTTAAGTAAAAAAAATTAAAATGTCGTTTCGGGTCTTATGCATGTAGGTGTGTCATTGTTGAAATATACAGAGTGATTTTAGGTTTAGTAAACACAAAATAAATAAAATGTTGTTTTGAGTCTTCCCATGTAGGTGTGTCATTGTTGAAACATACAGAGTGATTTTAGGTTAAGTAAAAAAAAATAAAATGTCGTTTCAGGTTTTATGCATGTAGGTGTGTCATTGTTGAAACATACAGAGTGATTTTAGGTTAAGTAAAAAAAATTAAAATGTTGTTTCGGGTCTTATGCATGTAGGTGTGTCATTGTTGAAACACACAGAGTGATTTTAGGTAAAGTAAAAGAAATTAAAATGGAGTTTCGGGTCTTATGCATGCAGGTGTGTCATTGTTGAAACACACAGAGTGATTTTAGGTTAAGTAAAAAAAATAAAAATGTTGTTTCCGGTCTTATGCATGTAGGTATGTCATTGTTGAAACATACAGAGTGATTTTAGGTTAAGTAAACAAAATTAAAATGTCGTTTCGGGTCTTATGCATGTAGGTGTGTCATTGTTGAAACATACAGAGTGATTTTAGGTAAAGTAAAAGAAATTAAAATGTCGTTTCGGGTCTTATGCATGTAGGTGTGTCATTGTTGAAACATACAGAGTGATTTTAGGTTAAGTAAAAAAAATTAAAATGTCGTTTCAGGTCTTATGCATGTAGGTGTGTCATTGTTGAAACATACAGAGTGATTTTAGGTTAGGTAACAAAAAATTAAAATGTCGTTTTGGGTCTTATGCATGTAGGTGTGTCATTGTTGAAACACACAGAGTGATTTTAGGTTAAGTGAAAAAATGTAAAATGTCGTTTCGGATCTTATGCATGTAGGTGTGTCATTGTTGAAACATACAGAGTGATTTTAGGTTAAGTAAAAAAAATTAAAATGTTGTTTCAGGTCTTATGCATGTAGGTGTGTCATTGTTGAAACGTAGAGTGATTTTAGGTTAGGTAACAAAAAATTAAAATGTCGTTTCGGGTCTTATGCATGTAGGTGTGTCATTGTTGAAACACACAGAGTGATTTAAGGTTAAGTGAAAAAATGTAAAATGTCGTTTCGGGTCTTTTGCATGTAGGTGTGTCGTTGTTGAAACACACAGAGTGATTTTAGGTTAAGTGAAAAAATTAAAATGTTCTTCGGGTTTTATGCATGTAGGTGTGTCATTGTTGAAACATACAGAGTGATTTTAGGTTAAGTAAAAAAATGTAAAATGGCGTTTCGGGTCTTATGCATGTTGGTGTGTCATTGTTGAAACATACAGAGTGATTTAAGGTAAAGTAAAAGAAATTAAAATGTCGTTTCGGGTCTTATGCATGTAGGTGTGTCATTGTTGAAACACACAGAGTGATTTTAGGTAAAGTAAAAGAAATTAAAATGTCGTTTCGGGTCTTATGCATGCAGGTGTGTCATTGTTGAAACACACAGAGTGATTTTAGGTTAAGTGAAAAAATGTAAAATGGCGTTTCGGGTCTTATGCATGTAGGTTTGTCATTGTTGAAACATACAGAGTCATTTTAGGTTAAGTAAACAAAATTAAAATGTCGTTTCGGGTCTTATGCATGTAGGTGTGTCATTGTTGAAACATACAGAGTGATTTTAGGTAAAGTAAAATGTATTAAAATGTCGTTTCGGGTCTTATGCATGTAGGTGTGTCATTGTTGAAACATACAGAGTGATTTTAGGTTAAGTAAAAAAAATTAAAATGTCGTTTCGGGTCTTATGCATGTAGGTGTGTCATTGTTGAAATATACAGAGTGATTTTAGGTTTAGTAAACACAAAATAAATAAAATGTTGTTTTGAGTCTTCCCATGTAGGTGTGTCATTGTTGAAACATACAGAGTGATTTTAGGTTAAGTAAAAGAAATTAAAATGTCGTTTCGGGTCTTATGCATGCAGGTGTGTCATTGTTGAAACATACAGAGTGATTTTAGGTTAAGTAAAAAAAAAATTAAAATGGCGTTTCGGGTTTTATGCATGTAGGTGTGTCGTTGTTGAAATATACAGAGTGATTTTAGGTTTAGTAAACACAAAATAAATAAAATGTTGTTTCGAGTCTTCCCATGTAGGTGTGTCATTGTTGAAACATACAGAGTGATTTTAGGTTAAGTAAAAAAAATGTAAATGTCGTTTCAGGTCTTATGCATGTTGGTGTGTCATTGTTGAAACATACAGAGTGATTTAAGGTAAAGTAAAAGAAATTAAAATGTCGTTTCGGGTCTTATGCATGTAGGTGTGTCATTGTTGAAACACACAGAGTGATTTTAGGTAAAGTAAAAGAAATTAAAATGTCGTTTCGGGTCTTATGCATGCAGGTGTGTCATTGTTGAAACACACAGAGTGATTTTAGGTTAAGTGAAAAAATATAAAATGGCGTTTCGGGTCTTATGCATGTAGGTATGTCATTGTTGAAACATACAGAGTCATTTTAGGTTAAGTAAACAAAATTAAAATGTCGTTTCGGGTCTTATGCATGTAGGTGTGTCATTGTTGAAACATACAGAGTGATTTTAGGTTAAGTAAAAAAAATTAAAATGTTGTTTCGGGTCTTATGCATGTAGGTGTGTCATTGTTGAAATATACAGAGTGATTTTAGGTTTAGTAAACACAAAATAAATAAAATGTTGTTTTGAGTCTTCCCATGTAGGTGTGTCATTGTTGAAACATACAGAGTGATTTTAGGTTAAGTAAAAGAAATTAAAATGTCGTTTCGGGTCTTATGCATGCAGGTGTGTCATTGTTGAAACATACAGAGTGATTTTAGGTTAAGTAAAAAAAAAATTAAAATGGCGTTTCGGGTTTTATGCATGTAGGTGTGTCGTTGTTGAAATATACAGAGTGATTTTAGGTTTAGTAAACACAAAATAAATAAAATGTTGTTTCGAGTCTTCCCATGTAGGTGTGTCATTGTTGAAACATACAGAGTGATTTTAGGT
This sequence comes from Asterias amurensis, assembly GCF_032118995.1. NCBI lineage: Eukaryota > Metazoa > Echinodermata > Asteroidea > Forcipulatida > Asteriidae > Asterias > Asterias amurensis. The sequence goes on from NC_092649.1 coordinate 17,174,027, forward strand.
TAAGTAAAAAAAATGTAAATGTCGTTTCAGGTCTTATGCATGTAGGTGTGTCATTGTTGAAACACACAGAGTGTTTTTAGGTTAAGTGAAAAAATGTAAAATGTCGTTTCAGGTCTAATGCATGTAGGTGTGTCATTGTTGAAACATACAGAGTGATTTTAGGTTTAGTAAACACAAAATAAATAAAATGTTGTTTCGAGTCTTCCCATGTAGGTGTGTCATTGTTGAACCATACAGAGTGATTTTAGGTTAAGTAAACAAAATTAAAATGTCGTTTCGGGTCTTATGCATGTAGGTGTGTCATTGTTGAAACATACAGAGTGATTTTAGGTTAAGAATTTTTTTTTTAAATGTTGTTTCGAGTCTTATGCATGTAGGTGGGTCATTGTTGAAACATACAGAATTACTTAGGTGTGGTAGACAAAAAAATTAACAAAATGTTGTTTTGAGTTGATTACATGTACATGTGTCATTGTTGAAACATACATAGTGACTTTAGGTTTAGTAAACATAAAATAAACAAAATGTGGTGCTTTTACTTGTTTGCCGAAAGGTGTGTCTTTGTTGAAATGTACAGACTAACTAAGTAAACATAACAAAAACAATGTATTTTTTGAGTTTCTTGTGCATGAATGTGACCTTGTTGAAACTAAGGGAGTGTCTATGGGATTGGTAAACAAAAAATAAACAAAATACTGTTTTTCAGATTTTTCGGAAGAATTACTTTAGGGTTTAGTAACAAAAAAATAAACAACATGCTTTACTTATATATTTGTTTGCACATAAGTTGTTGAAACATACGGAGTGACTTTAGGTTTAGTAAACAAAATGTTGTTTGGAGTCTTTTGCAGGTGTGTCATTGTTGAAACAGACAGAGTGACTTTAGGTTTAGTAAACGGACAATAAATAAAATGTTGTTTTGAGTTCTTGACATGTAGGTGTGTCATGGTTGAAACATACAGAGTCATCGTGGGTTTAGTAAACAAAAAGTTAATAAAATGTTGTTTCCAAGTTGCATGTAGGTGTGTCATAGTTGAAACGTACAGAGTGACTTTAGGTTTACTAAACAAAAAATTAGCATTATGTTTTTTTTTATTGTGTTGCGCATATGTGTGACTTTGTTGAAACATACAGAATGACTTTAGGATTAGTAAAAAAACCAAAACATAAACAACAAGCTGTTTTATATATTTTGCATGTGTGTGTGTCATGGAACATACCGAGTTACTTTAGGTTTAGTAAACAAAATGTGGTGTTTTTAGTTGTTTGCACAAAGGTGTATTTTTGTTGAAATGTACAGGGTAACTAAGTTTAGTAAACATAACAAAAATAATGAAGTCTTTGAGTTTCTTGTGCATGGGTGTGACCTTGTTGAAACTAACAGTGCCTTTAGAATTAGTAAAAATAAAAATAAAAACTGTTTTTCGATTTTTGTGCGTGTGACCTTGTTGAAACATACAGAATGACTTTAGGGTTCAGTAAACAAAAAATAAACGCAATTTATTTTCCATATATGAGTTCCTTGTGCATAAGTGTGACATCGTTGAAACATACAGAGTGACTTTAGGTTTATAGAAACAAAATTTTTTCCTCTAACTTGTCTTTTTGAGTATTGCATGTTGGTGTGTCATTGTTGAAACGACCGAGTGACTGAAAGTTGGGGGGGGGGGGGGTGGTGTAGGGGGCGAATGTAATGAAAAAAAGTACATCAATTCGTGAGCAGCCCCTCCCCCTCTAGGTCTTCATTAACAAGTCCAATTAAATAATCATACATATTGATACATAAATTATAACAATTTGTTGGGTACATCCTCAAATAATTCCTAGTTTCATGCTTGGATGTGCCTGTGTTCTAATACAAAGTAAACATTTTTAAAAATTAACTATTCCATGTTAAAATTGTTTACACAAGAACCCTAGATACCACCCTAGTAATATGCCTGTGATTTTTTCACATATCTTAAGTAGGGCCTACTGAGTATACAGTGCTAACGCACCTCAGTGTATATGGGTAAAAACCAAAATTAATATTCTGAATCCAAGATTCAAATTTAACATCTCTTAAACCTTAGGTTTAGGACAAAAGAAAAATAGCACAAATTAATATTACGTTAGTCTCTTTCACTGCAGGTGCAAGAGTTTTCAATTTGTGGAGGCTATCTTCAGAACTTCATCTGCATTCTGTACCATGAACAACCAGACACACCCTCATTGGATGATAACAATCTATCTTGTCCTCAAGTATGACAATAAACTTTACCCCAGGTTTGAGCTGGTTCAACATCTATCAGTGCCTGCTTATAGGGCCTCAAAGAAGGTGACAGTTGAGTGCCTTTTTTCTACTCCAGGCTCCAAGATTGTCATTTAAGGCTCTGTCTTCAATAGCTTTTGTCTCCAGCCAATCAATTATGTTCTTCAAGCTCCAAAACACTGTGCACATGTCAGAGCTCTCAACATAAAACATTTCTTGTGGATGCATTTCTTCTTGATAATCTGAAATCTCCTTCACATCAAGATGAAAGATGTACCGGCAAATTTCTACTTCAGCAACTAAGATTTCTTTAAATTTGAGGCTCCCCTTCTTCAAGAACTCGGTCTTCGTTGTTCTTTTTTATTTCATGTTTCTGTTGCATAGAGATTAAACTCTTCAATGCGTATCTGTAGCATTGATATTTTCTACTTCAGCAACTAAGATTTCTTTAAATTTGAGGCTCCCCTTCTTCAAGAACTCGGTCTTTGTTGTTCTTTTTTATTTCATGTTTCTGTTGCATAGAGATTAAACTCTTCAATGCGTATCTGTAGCATTGATATTTAAAAGAGTCCCTCTATGCTCAAAATGGAAACCTGAAAAGAAAGAATGCAAATTTTCTCCTTCATTGTGAGCCTATGTTCTACAGACACACCCTGCCCCCCCCTGATGGAACTATGTTGTCCTGAAGTATGACAACAAATTACACCACAGGCTTGAGCTGGTTCAACATCTATCAGTGCCTGGTTAGGCCCTCGAAGAAGGTGACAGTTCTCCTCCATTATGTGCCTTTTTCTACTTCATGCTCCAAGATTGTCATTTAAGGCTCTGTCTTCAGTAACTTTTGTCTCCTGTCCATCATTTATGTTCTTCAAGCTCCAAAACACTGTGCACTTGTCAGAGTTCTCAACATAAAACATTTCTTGTGGATGCATATTTCTTCTTGATAAATCTGATTTCTCCTTCACATCAAGATGAAAGATGTACCGGGCAATCTCTACTTCAGCAACTAAGATATCTTTAAATTTGAGGCTCCTCTTCTTCAAGAACTCGGTCTTCATCGTTCTTTTTTATTTCATGTTTCTGTTGCATAGAGATTAAACTCTTCAATGCATATCTGTAGCATTGATATTTAAAAGGGTCCCTCTATGCTCAAAATGGAAACCTAAATAGAAATAATGCAAATTTTCTCCTTCATTGTGAGCCTATGTTCTACAGACACCCCCTGCCCCCCCTACTGATGGAACTATGTTGTCCTGGGCCTAATTTCATAGAGCTGCTTAAGCACAAAATTTTGCTTAAGCAAAAAAATCCTTGCTTTGTAAATTCAGATTACCGGCCAAGACTCAACTCAATTGTTATGCTAAGTAAACAACAGCTAAATACCAATCACAAGCTATGTATATGGCATGAAATTTTGGCCAGTAACATGTGTAAAACAAGCAAGCTATTTTCGTGCTTAAGCAAATTTTTTGCTTAAGCAGCTCTATGAAATTGGCCCCTGGAGTATGACAATAAACTACACCCCAGGCTTGAGCTGGTTCAACATCTATCAGTGCCTGGTTAGGCCCTCAAAGAAGGTGACAGTTCTCCTCCATTATGTGCCTTTTTCTACTTCATGCTCCAAGATTGTCATTTAAGGCTCTGTCTTCAGTAACTTTTGTCTCCTGTCCATCATTTATGTTCTTCAAGCTCCAAAACACTGTGCGCATGTCGAAGTTCTCAACATAAAACATTTCTTGTGGATGCATTTCTTCTTGATAAACCTGAAATCTCCTTCACATCAAGATGAAAGATGTACCGGGCAATTTCTACTTCAGCAACTAAGATCTCTTTAAATTTGAGGCTCCTCTTCTTCAAGAACTCGGTCTTCGTCGATCTTTTTTACTTCATGTTTCTGTTGCATAGAGATTAAACTCTTCAATGCGTATCTGTAGCATTGATATTTTAAAAGAGTCCCTCTATGCTCAAAATGGAAACCTGAAAAGAAAGAATGCAAATTTTCTCCTTCATTGTGAGCCTATGTTCTACAGACACACCCTGCCCCCCTACTGATGGAACTATGTTGTCCTGGAGTATGACAATAAACTACACCCCAGGCTTGAGCTGGTTCAACATCTATCAGTGCCTGGTTAGGCCCTCAAAGAAGGTGACAGTTCTCCTCCATTATGTGCCTTTTTCTACTTCAGGCTCCAAGATTGTCATTAAAGGCTCTGTCTTCAGTAACTTTTGTCTCCTGTCCATCATTTATGTTCTTCAAGCTCCAAAACAACGTGCACATGTCAGAGTTCTCAACATAAAACATTTCTTGTGGATGCATTTTTCTTCTTGATAAATCTGAAATCTCCTTCACATCAAGATGAAAGATGTACCTGGCAATCTCTACTTCAGCAACTAAGATATCTTTAAATTTGAGGCTCCTCTTCTTCAAGAACTCGGTCTTCGTCGTTCTTTTTTATTTCATGTTTCTGTTGCATAGAGATTAAACTCTTCAATGCGTATCTGTAGCATTGATATTTTAAAAGAGTCCCTCTATGCTCAAAATGGAAACCTGAAAAGAAAGAATGCAAATTTTCTCCTTCATTGTGAGCCTATGTTCTACAGACACCCCCTGCCCCCCCCCCCTACTGATGGAACTATGTTGTCCCGGAGTATGACAATAAACTACACCCCAGGCTTGAGCTGATTCAACATCTATCAGTGCCTGGTTAGGCCCTCGAAGAAGGTGACAGTTCTCCTCCATTATGTGCCTTTTTCTACTTCAGGCTCGAAGATTGTCATTTAAGGCTCTGTCTTCAGTAACTTTTGTCTCCTGTCCATCATTTATGTTCTTCAAGCTCCAAAACACTGTGCACTTGTCAGAGTTCTCAACATAAAACATTTCTTGTGGATGCATTTCTTCCTGATAAATCTGAAATCTCCTTCACATCAAGATGAAAGATGTACCGGCAATTTCTACTTCAGCAACTAAGATCTTTTTAAATTTGAGGCTCCTCTTCTTCAAGAACTCGGTCTTCGTCGTTCTTTTTTATTTCATGTTTCTGTTGCATAGAGATTAAACTCTTCAATGCGTATCTGTAGCATTGATATTTTAAAAGAGTCCCTCTATGCTCAAAATGGAAACCTGAAAAGAAAGAATGCAAATTTTCTCCTTCATTGTGAGCCTATGTTCTACAGACACACCCTGCCCCCCCTACTAATGGAACTATGTTGTCCTTGAGTATGACAAAAAACTACACCCCAGGCTTGAGCTGGTTCAACATCTATCAGTGCCTGGTTAGGCCCTGAAAGAAGGTGACAGTTCTCCTCCATTATGTGCCTTTTTCTACTTCATGCTCCAAGATTGTCATTTAAGGCTCTGTCTTCAGTAACTTTTGTCTCCTGTCCATCATTTATGTTCTTCAAGCTCAAAAACACTGTGCACATGTCAGAGTTCTCAACATAAAACATTTCTTGTGGATGCATATTTCTTCTTGATAAATCTGAAATCTCCTTCACATCAAGATGAAAGATGTACCGGGAAATCTCTACTTCAGCAACTAAGATATCTTTAAATTTGAGGCTCCTCTTCTTCAAGAACTCGGTCTTCATCGTTCTTTTTTATTTCATGTTTCTGTTGCATAGAGATTAAACTCTTCAATGCATATCTGTAGCATTGATATTTTAAAAGAGTCCCTCTATGCTCAAAATGGAAACCTGAAAAGAAAGAATGCAAATTTTCTCCTTCATTGTGAGCCTATGTTCTACAGACACACCCTGCCCCCCCCCTACTGATGGAACTATGTTGTCCTGGAGTATGACAATAAACTACACCCCAGGCTTGAGCTGGTTCAACATCTATCAGTGCCTGGTTAGGCCCTCAAAGAAGGTGACAGTTCTCCTCCATTATGTGCCTTTTTCTACTTCAGGCTCCAAGATTGTCATTAAAGGCTCTGTCTTCAGTAACTTTTGTCTCCTGTCCATCATTTATGTTCTTCAAGCTCCAAAACAACGTGCACATGTCAGAGTTCTCAACATAAAACATTTCTTGTGGATGCATTTTTCTTCTTGATAAATCTGAAATCTCCTTCACATCAAGATGAAAGATGTACCTGGCAATCTCTACTTCAGCAACTAAGATATCTTTAAATTTGAGGCTCCTCTTCTTCAAGAACTCGGTCTTCGTCGTTCTTTTTTATTTCATGTTTCTGTTGCATAGAGATTAAACTCTTCAATGCGTATCTGTAGCATTGATATTTTAAAAGAGTCCCTCTATGCTCAAAATGGAAACCTGAAAAGAAAGAATGCAAATTTTCTCCTTCATTGTGAGCCTATGTTCTACAGACACACCCTGCCCCCCCTACTGATGGAACTATGTTGTCCTGGAGTATGACAATAAACTACACCCCAGGCTTGAGCTGGTTCAACATCTATCAGTGCCTGGTTAGGCCCTCAAAGAAGGTGACAGTTCTCCTCCATTATGTGCCTTTTTCTACTTCAGGCTCCAAGATTGTCATTAAAGGCTCTGTCTTCAGTAACTTTTGTCTCCTGTCCATCATTTATGTTCTTCAAGCTCCAAAACAACGTGCACATGTCAGAGTTCTCAACATAAAACATTTCTTGTGGATGCATTTTTCTTCTTGATAAATCTGAAATCTCCTTCACATCAAGATGAAAGATGTACCTGGCAATCTCTACTTCAGCAACTAAGATATCTTTAAATTTGAGGCTCCTCTTCTTCAAGAACTCGGTCTTCGTCGTTCTTTTTTATTTCATGTTTCTGTTGCATAGAGATTAAACTCTTCAATGCGTATCTGTAGCATTGATATTTTAAAAGAGTCCCTCTATGCTCAAAATGGAAACCTGAAAAGAAAGAATGCAAATTTTCTCCTTCATTGTGAGCCTATGTTCTACAGACACACCCTGCCCCCCCTACTGATGGAACTATGTTGTCCTGGAGTATGACAATAAACTACACCCCAGGCTTGAGCTGGTTCAACATCTATCAGTGCCTGGTTAGGCCCTGAAAGAAGGTGACAGTTCTCCTCCATTATGTGCCTTTTTCTACTTCATGCTCCAAGATTGTCATTTAAGGCTCTGTCTTCAGTAACTTTTGTCTCCTGTCCATCATTTATGTTCTTCAAGCTCCAAAACACTGTGCACATGTCAGAGTTCTCAACATAAAACATTTCTTGTGGATGCATATTTCTTCTTGATAAATCTGAAATCTCCTTCACATCAAGATGAAAGATGTACCGGGCAATTTCTACTTCAGCAACTAAGATCTCTTTAAATTTGAGGGTCCTCTTCTTCAAGAACTCGGTCCTCGTCATTCTTTTTATTTCATGTTTCTGTTGCATAGAGATTAAACTCTTCAATGCGTATCTGTAGCATTGATATTTTAAAAGAGTCCCTCTATGCTCAAAATGGAAACCTGAAAACAAAGAATGCAAATTTTCTCCTTCATTGTGAGCCTATGTTCTACAGACACACCCTGCCCCCCCTACTGATGGAACTATGTTGTCCTGGAGTATGACAAAAAACTACACCCCAGGCTTGAGCTGATTCAACATCTATCAGTGCCTGGTTAGGCCCTCAAAGAAGGTGACAGTTCTCCTCCATTATGTGCCTTTTTCTACTTCATGCTCCAAGATTGTCATTTAAGGCTCTGTCTTCAGTAACTTTTGTCTCCTGTCCATCATTTATGTTCTTCAAGCTCCAAAACACTGTGCGCATGTCGAAGTTCTCAACATAAAACATTTCTTGTGGATGCATTTCTTCTTGATAAACCTGAAATCTCCTTCACATCAAGATGAAAGAAGTACCGGGCAATTTCTACTTCAGCAACTAAGATCTCTTTAAATTTGAGGCTCCTCTTCTTCAAGAACTCGGTCTTCGTCGTTCGTTTTTACTTCATGTTTCTGTTGCATAGAGATGAAACTCTTCAATGCGTATCTGTAGCATTGATATTTTAAAAGAGTCCCTCTATGCTCAAAATGGAAACCTGAAAAGAAAGAATGCAAATTTTCTCCTTCATTGTGAGCCTATGTTCTACAGACACATTCTGCCCCCCCCCTACTGATTGAACTATGTTTTCCTGGAGTATGACAAAAAACTACACCCCAGGCTTGAGCTGGTTCAACATCTATCAGTGCCTGGTTAGGCCCTCAAAGAAGGTGACAGTTCTCCTCCATTATGTGCCTTTTTCTACTTCATGCTCCAAGATTGTCATTTAAGGCTCTGTCTTCAGTAACTTTTGTCTCCTGTCCATCATTTATGTTCTTCAAGCTCCAAAACACTGTGCACATGTCAGAGTTCTCAACATAAAACATTTCTTGTGGATGCATATTTCTTCTTGATAAATCTGAAATCTCCTTCACATCAAGATGAAAGATGTACCGGGCAATTTCTACTTCAGCAACTAAGATCTTTTTAAATTTGAGGCTCCTCTTCTTCAAGAACTCGGTCTTCGTCGTTCTTTTTTATTTCATGTTTCTGTTGCATAGAGATTAAACTCTTCAATGCGTATCTGTAGCATTGATATTTTAAAAGAGTCCCTCTATGCTCAAAATGGAAACCTGAAAAGAAAGAATGCAAATTTTCTCCTTCATTGTGAGCCTATGTTCTACAGACACACCCTGCCCCCTCCTACTGATTGAACTATGTTGTCCTGGAGTATGACAAAAAACTACACCCCAGGCTTGAGCTGGTTCAACATCTATCAGTGCCTGGTTAGGCCCTCAAAGAATGTGACAGTTCTCCTCCATTATGTGCCTTTTTCTACTTCATGCTCCAAGATTGTCATTTAAGGCTCTGTCTTCAGTAACTTTTGTCTCCTGTCCATCATTTATGTTCTTCAAGCTCCAAAGCCTGTGCACATGTCAGAGTTCTCAACATAAAACATTTCTTGTGGATGCATATTTCTTCTTGATAAATCTGAAATCTCCTTCACATCAAGATGAAAGATGTACCGGGCAATCTCTACTTCATCAACTAAGATATCTTAAAATTTGAGGCTCCTCTTCTTCAAGAACTCGGTTTTTGTCGTTCTTTTTTACTTCATGTTTCTGTTGCATAGAGATTAAACTCTTCAATGCGTATCTGTAGCATTGATATTTTAAAAGAGTCCCTCTATGCTCAAAATGGAAACCTGAAAAGAAAGAATGCAAATTTTCTCCTTCATTGTGAGCCTATGTTCTACAGACACACCCTGCCCCCCTACTGATTGAACTATGTTGTCCTGGAGTATGACAAAAAACTACACCCCACGCTTGAGCTGGTTCAACATCTATCAGTGCCTGGTTAGGCCCTCGAAGAAGGTGACAGTTCTCCTCCATAATGTGCCTTTTTCTACTTCATGCTCCAAGATTGTCATTTAAGGCTCTGTCTTCAGTAACTTTTGTCTCCTGTCCATCATTTATGTTCTTCAAGCTCCAAAACACTGTGCACTTGTCAGAGTTCTCAACATAAAACATTTCTTGTGGATGCATTTCTTCTTGATAAATCTGAAATCTCCTTCACATCAAGATGAAAGATGTACCGGGCAATTGCTGCTTCAGCAACTAAGATCTTTTTAAATTTGAGGCTCCTCTTCTTCAAGAACTCGGTCTTCGTCGTTCTTTTTTATTTCATGTTTCTGTTGCATAGAGAATAAACTCTTCAATGCGTATCTGTAGCATTGATATTTTAAAAGAGTCCCTCTATGCTCAAAATGGAAACCTGAAAAGAAAGAATGCAAATTTTCTCCTTCATTGTGAGCCTATGTTCTACAGACACACCCTGCCCCCCTACTGATTGAACTATGTTGTCCTGGAGTATGACAAAAAACTACAACTCACGCTTGAGCTGGTTCAACATCTATCAGTGCCTGGTTAGGCCCTCAAAGAAGGTGACAGTTCTCCTCCATTATGTGCCTTTTTCTACTTCATGCTCCAAGATTGTCATTTAAGGCTCTGTCTTCAGTAACTTTTGTCTCCTGTCCATCATTTATGTTCTTCAAGCTCCAAAACACTGTGCACATGTCAGAGTTCTCAACATAAAACATTTCTTGTGGATGCATATTTCTTCTTGATAAATCTGAAATCTCCTTCACATCAAGATGAAAGATGTACCGGGCAATTTCTACTTCAGCAACTAAGATCTCTTTAAATTTGAGGGTCCTCTTCTTCAAAAACTCGGTCTTCGTCATTCTTTTTATTTCATGTTTCTGTTGCATAGAGATTAAACTCTTCAATGCGTATCTGTAGCATTGATATTTTAAAAGAGTCCCTCTATGCTCAAAATGGAAACCTGAAAAGAAAGAATGCAAATTTTCTCCTTCATTGTGAGCCTATGTTCTACAGACACATTCTGCCCCCCCCCTACTGATGGAACTATGTTGTCCCGGAGTATGACAATAAAATACACCCCAGGCTTGAGCTGGTTCAACATCTATCAGTGCCTGGTTAGGCCCTCAAAGAAGGTGACAGTTCTCCTCCATTATGTGCCTTTTTCTACTTCAGGCTCCAAGATTGTCATTAAAGGCTCTGTCTTCAGTAACTTTTGTCTCCTGTCCATCATTTATGTTCTTCAAGCTCCAAAACAACGTGCACATGTCAGAGTTCTCAACATAAAACATTTCTTGTGGATGCATTTTTCTTCTTGATAAATCTGAAATCTCCTTCACATCAAGATGAAAGATGTACCGGGCAATTTCTACTTCAGCAACTAAGATCTCTTTAAATTTGAGGCTCCTCTTCTTCAAGAACTCGGTCTTCGTCGTTCTGTTTTATTTCATGTTTCTGTTGCATAGAGATTAAACTCTTCAATGCGTATCTGTAGCATTGATATTTTAAAAGAGTCCCTCTATGCTCAAAATGGAAACCTGAAAAGAAAGAATGCAAATTTTCTCCTTCATTGTGAGCCTATGTTCTACAGACACACCCTGCCCCCCCTACTGATGGAACTATGTTGTCCTGGAGTATGACAATAAACTACACCCCAGGCTTGAGCTGGTTCAACATCTATCAGTGCCTGGTTAGGCCCTCAAAGAAGGTGACAGTTCTCCTCCATTATGTGCCTTTTTCTACTTCAGGCTCCAAGATTGTCATTAAAGGCTCTGTCTTCAGTAACTTTTGTCTCCTGTCCATCATTTATGTTCTTCAAGCTCCAAAACACTGTGCACATGTCAGAGTTCTCAACATAAAACATTTCTTGTGGATGCATATTTCTTCTTGATAAATCTGAAATCTCCTTCACATCAAGATGAAAGATGTACCGGGCAATCTCTACTTCAGCAACTAAGATATCTTTAAATTTGAGGCTCCTCTTCTTCAAGAACTCAGTCTTCATCGTTCTTTTTTATTTCATGATTCTGTTGCATAGAGATTAAACTCTTCAATGCATATCTGTAGCATTGATATTTAAAAGGGTCCCTCTATGCTCAAAATGGAAAACCTAAATAGAAAGAATGCAAATGTTCTCCTTCATTGTGAGCCTATGTTCTACAGACACACCCTGCCCCCCCTACTGATGGAACTATGTTGTCCTGGAGTATGACAATAAACTACACCCCAGGCTTGAGCTGGTTCAACATCTATCAGTGCCTGGTTAGGCCCTCGAAGAAGGTGACAGTTCTCCTCCATTATGTGCCTTTTTCTACTTCAGGCTCCAAGATCGTCATTTAAGGCTCTGTCTTCAGTAACTTTTGTCTCCTGTCCATCATTTATGTTCTTCAAGCTACAAAACACTGTGCACTTGTCAGAGTTCTCAACATAAAACATTTCTTGTGGATGCATTTCTTCTTGATAAATCTGAAATCTCCTTCACATCAAGATGAAAGATGTACCGGGCAATTGCTGCTTCAGCAACTAAGATCTTTTTTCAATTTGAGGCTCCTCTTCTTCAAGAACTCGGTCTTCGTCGTTCTTTTTTATTTCATGTTTCTGTTGCATAGAGAATAAACTCTTCAGTGCGTATCTGTACCATTGATATTTTAAAAGAGTCCCTCTATGCTCAAAATGGAAACCTGAAAAGAAAGAATGCAAATTTTCTCCTTCATTGTGAGCCTATGTTCTACAGACACACCCTGCCCCCCTACTGATTGAACTATATTGTCCTGGAGTATGACAAAAAACTACAACCCACGCTTGAGCTGGTTCAACATCTATCAGTGCCTGGTTAGGCCCTCAAAGAAGGTGACAGTTCTCCTCCATTATGTGCCTTTTTCTACTTCAGGCTCCAAGATTGTCATTTAAGGCTCTGTTTTCAGTAACTTTTGTCTCCTGTCCATCATTTATGTTCTTCAAGCTCCAAAACACTGTGCACATGTCAGAGTTCTCAACATAAAACATTTCTTGTGGATGCATATTTCTTCTTGATAAATCTGAAATCTCCTTCACATCAAGATGAAAGATGTACCGGGCAATTTCTACTTCAGCAACTAAGATCTCTTTAATATTGAGGGTCCTCTTCTTCAAAAACTCGGTCTTCGTCATTCTTTTTATTTCATGTTTCTGTTGCATAGAGATTAAACTCTTCAATGCGTATCTGTAGCATTGATATTTTAAAAGAGTCCCTCTATGCTCAAAATGGAAACCTGAAAAGAAAGAATGCAAATTTTCTCCTTCATTGTGAGCCTATGTTCTACAGACACATTCTGCCCCCCCCCTACTGATTGAACTATGTTGTCCTGGAGTATGACAAAAAACTACACCCCAGGCTTGAGCTGGTTCAACATCTATCAGTGCCTGGTTAGGCCCTCAAAGAAGGTGACAGTTCTCCTCCATTATGTGCCTTTTTCTACTTCATGCTCCAAGATTGTCATTTAAGGCTCTGTCTTCAGTAACTTTTGTCTCCTGTCCATCATTTATGTTCTTCAAGCTCCAAAACACTGTGCACATGTCAGAGTTCTCAACATAAAACATTTTTGTGGATGCATATTTCTTCTTGATAAATCTGAAATCTCCTTCACATCAAGATGAAAGATGTACCGGGCAATTTCTACTTCATCAACTAAGATCTTTTTAAATTTGAGGCTCCTCTTCTTCAAGAACTCGGTCTTCGTCGTTCTGTTTTATTTCATGTTTCTGTTGCATAGAGATTAAACTCTTCAATGCGTATCTGTAGCATTGATATTTTAAAAGAGTCCCTCTATGCTCAAAATGGAAACCTGAAAAGAAAGAATGCAAATTTTCTCCTTCATTGTGAGCCTATGTTCTACAGACACACCCTGCCCCCCCCCCCTACTGATGGAACTATGTTGTCCTGGAGTATGACAAAAAACTACACCCCAGGCTTGAGCTGGTTCAACATCTATCAGTGCCTGGTTAGGCCCTCAAAGAAGGTGACAGTTCTCCTCCAGTATGTGCCTTTTTCTACTTCATGCTCCAAGATTGTCATTTAAGGCTCTGTCTTCAGTAACTTTTGTCTCCTGTCCATCATTTATGTTCTTCAAGCTCCAAAGCCTGTGCACATGTCAGAGTTCTCAACATAAAACATTTCTTGTGGATGCATATTTCTTCTTGATAAATCTGAAATCTCCTTCACATCACGATGAAAGATGTACCGGGCAATCTCTACTTCATCAACTAAGATATCTTTAAATTTGAGGCTCCTCTTCTTCAAGAACTCGGTCTTCGTTGTTCTTTTTTATTTCATGTTTCTGTGGCATAGAGATTAAACTCTTCAATGCGTATCTGTAGCATTGATATTTTAAAAGAGTCCCTCTATGCTCAAAATGGAAACCTGAAAAGAAAGAATGCAAATTTTCTCCTTCATTGTGAGCCTATGTTCTACAGACACACCCTGCCCCCCTACTGATTGAACTATGTTGTCCTGGAGTATGACAAAAAACTACACCCCAGGCTTGAGCTGGTTCAACATCTATCAGTGCCTGGTTAGGCCCTCGAAGAAGGTGACAGTTCTCCTCCATTATGTGCCTTTTTCTACTTCAGGCTCCAAGATTGTCATTTAAGGCTCTGTCTTCAGTAACTTTTGTCTCCTGTCCATCATTTATGTTCTTCAAGCTCCAAAACACTGTGCACTTGTCAGAGTTCTCAACATAAAACATTTCTTGTGGATGCATTTCTTATTGATAAATCTGAAATCTCCTTCACATCAAGATGAAAGATGTACCGGGCAATTGCTGCTTCAGCAACTAAGATCTTTTTAAATTTGAGGCTCCTCTTCTTCAAGAACTCGGTCTTCGTCGTTCTTTTTTATTTCATGTTTCTGTTGCATAGAGAATAAACTCTTCAATGCGTATCTGTAGCATTGATATTTTAAAAGAGTCCCTCTATGCTCAAAATGGAAACCTGAAAAGAAAGAATGCTAATTTTCTCCTTCATTGTGAGCCTATGTTCTACAGACACACCCTGCCCCCCTACTGATTGAACTATGTTGTCCTGGAGTATGACAAAAAACTACAACCCACGCTTGAGCTGGTTCAACATCTATCAGTGCCTGGTTAGGCCCTCAAAGAAGGTGACAGTTCTCCTCCATTATGTGCCTTTTTCTACTTCAGGCTCCAAGATTGTCATTTAAGGCTCTGTCTTCAGTAACTTTTGTCTCCTGTCCATCATTTATGTTCTTCAAGCTCCAAAACACTGTGCACATGTCAGAGTTCTCAACATAAAACATTTCTAGTGGATGCATATTTCTTCTTGATAAATCTGAAATCTCCTTCACATCAAGATGAAAGATGTACCGGGCAATTTCTACTTCAGCAACTAAGATCTCTTTAAATTTGAGGGTCCTCTTCTTCAAGAACTCGGTCTTCGTCATTCTTTTTATTTCATGTTTCTGTTGCATAGAGATTAAACTCTTCAATGCGTATCTGTAGCATTGATATTTTAAAAGAGTCCCTCTATGCTCAAAATGGAAACCTGAAAAGAAAGAATGCAAATTTTCTCCTTCATTGTGAGCCTATGTTCTACAGACACATTCTGCCCCCCCCCCTACTGATTGAACTATGTTGTCCTGGAGTATGACAAAAAACTACACCCCAGGCTTGAGCTGGTTCAACATCTATCAGTGCCTGGTTAGGCCCTCAAAGAAGGTGACAGTTCTCCTCCATTATGTGCCTTTTTCTACTTCATGCTCCAAGATTGTCATTTAAGGCTCTGTCTTCAGTAACTTTTGTCTCCTGTCCATCATTTATGTTCTTCAAGCTCCAAAACACTGTGCACTTGTCAGAGTTCTCAACATAAAACATTTCTTGTGGATGCATATTTCTTCTTGATAAATCTGAAATCTCCTTCACATCAAGATGAAAGATGTACCGGGCAATCTCTACTTCAGCAACTAATATCTCTTTAAATTTGAGGCTCCTCTTCTTCAAGAACTCAGTCTTCGTCGTTCTTTTTTATTTCATGTTTCTGTTGCATAGAGATTAAACTCTTCAATGCGTATCTGTAGCATTGATATTTTAAAAGAGTCCCTCTATGCTCAAAATGGAAACCTAAATAGAAAGAATGCAAATTTTCTCCTTCATTGTGAGCCTATGTTCTACAGACACACCCTGCCCCTCCCTACTGATGGAACTATGTTGTCCTGGAGTATGACAAAAAACTACACCCCAGGCTTGAGCTGGTTCAACATCTATCAGTGCCTGGTTAGGCCCTCAAAGAAGGTGACAGTTCTCCTCCATTATGTGCCTTTTTCTACTTCAGGCTCCAAGATTGTCATTAAAGGCTCTGTCTTCAGTAACTTTTGTCTTCTGTCCATCATTTATGTTCTTCAAGCTCCAAAACAACGTGCACATGTCAGAGTTCTCAACATAAAACATTTCTTGTGGATGCATTTTTCTTCTTGATAAATCTGAAATCTCCTTCACATCAAGATGAAAGATGTACCGGGCAATTTCTACTTCAGCAACTAAGATCTCTTTAAATTTGAGGCTCCTCTTCTTCAAGAACTCGGTCTTCGTCGTTCTGTTTTATTTCATGTTTCTGTTGCATAGAGAATAAACTCTTCAATGCGTATCTGTAGCATTGATATTTTAAAAGAGTCCCTCTATGCTCAAAATGGAAACCTGAAAAGAAAGAATGCAAATTTTCTCCTTCATTGTGAGCCTATGTTCTACAGACATCGCCTGCCCCCCCCCTACTCATGGAACTATGTTGTCCTGGAGTATGACAATAAACTACACCCCTGGCTTGAGCTGATTCAACATCTATCAGTGCCTGGTTAGGCCCTCGAAGAAGGTGACAGTTCTCCTCCATTATGTGCCTTTTTCTACTTCAGGCTCCAAGATTGTCATTTAAGGCTCTGTCTTCAGTAACTTTTGTCTCCTGTCCATCATTTATGTTCTTCAAGCTCCAAAACACTGTGCACTTGTCAGAGTTCTCAACATAAAACATTTCTTGTGGATGCATATTTCTTCTTGATAAATCTGAAATCTCCTTCACATCAAGATGAAAGATGTATTGGGCAATCTCTACTTCAGCAACTAAGATCTCTTTAAATTTGAGGCTCCTCTTCTTCAAGAACTCGGTCTTCATCGTTCTTTTTTATTTCATGTTTCTGTTGCATAGAGATTAAACTCTTCAATGCATATCTGTAGCATTGATATTTAAAAGGGTCCCTCTATGCTCAAAATGGAAAACCTAAATAGAAAGAATGCAATTTTTCTCCTTCATTGTGAGCCTATGTTCTACAGACACACCCTGCCCCCCCTACTGATGGAACTATGTTGTCCTGGAGTATGACAATAAACTACACCCCAGGCTTGAGCTGGTTCAACATCTATCAGTGCCTGGTTAGGCCCTCGAAGAAGGTGACAGTTCTCCTCCATTATGTGCCTTTTTCTACTTCAGGCTCCAAGATCGTCATTTAAGGCTCTGTCTTCAGTAACTTTTGTCTCCTGTCCATCATTTATGTTCTTCAAGCTCCAAAACACTGTGCACATGTCAGAGTTCTCAACATAAAACATTTCTTGTGGATGCATTTCTTCTTGATAAATCTGAAATCTCCTTCACATCAAGATGAAAGATGTACTGGGCAATTGCTGCTTCAGCAACTAAGATCTCTTTAATATTAAAGGTCCTCTTCTTCAAAAACTCGGTCTTCGTCGTTCTGTTTTATTTCATGTTTCTGTTGCATAGAGATTAAACTCTTCAATGCGTATCTGTAGCATTGATATTTTAAAAGAGTCCCTCTATGCTCAAAATGGAAACCTGAAAAGAAAGAATGCAAATTTTCTCCTTCATTGTGAGCCTATGTTCTACAGACACACCCTGCCCCCCCCCCTACTGATGGAACTATGTTGTCCCGGAGTATGACAATAAACTACACCCCAGGCTTGAGCTGGTTCAATATCTATCAGTGCCTGGTTAGGCCCTCGAAGAAGGTGACAGTTCTCCTCCATTATGTGCCTTTTTCTACTTCAGGCTCCAAGATTGTCATTTAAGGCTCTGTCTTCAGTAACTTTTGTCTCCTGTCCATCATTTATGTTCTTCAAGCTCCAAAACACTGTGCACTTGTCAGAGTTCTCAACATAAAACATTTCTTGTGGATGCATTTCTTATTGATAAATCTGAAATCTCCTTCACATCAAGATGAAAGATGTACCGGGCAATTGCTGCTTCAGCAACTAAGATCTTTTTAAATTTGAGGCTCCTCTTCTTCAAGAACTCGGTCTTCGTCGTTCTTTTTTATTTCATGTTTCTGTTGCATAGAGAATAAACTCTTCAATGCGTATCTGTAGCATTGATATTTTAAAAGAGTCCCTCTATGCTCAAAATGGAAACCTGAAAAGAAAGAATGCAAATTTTCTCCTTCATTGTGAGCCTATGTTCTACAGACACACCCTGCCCCCCTACTGATTGAACTATGTTGTCCTGGAGTATGACAAAAAACTACAACCCACGCTTGAGCTGGTTCAACATCTATCAGTGCCTGGTTAGGCCCTCAAAGAAGGTGACAGTTCTCCTCCATTATGTGCCTTTTTCTACTTCAGGCTCCAAGATTGTCATTTAAGGCTCTGTCTTCAGTAACTTTTGTCTCCTGTCCATCATTTATGTTCTTCAAGCTCCAAAACACTGTGCACATGTCAGAGTTCTCAACATAAAACATTTCTAGTGGATGCATATTTCTTCTTGATAAATCTGAAATCTCCTTCACATCAAGATGAAAGATGTACCGGGCAATTTCTACTTCAGCAACTAAGATCTCTTTAAATTTGAGGGTCCTCTTCTTCAAGAACTCGGTCTTCGTCATTCTTTTTATTTCATGTTTCTGTTGCATAGAGATTAAACTCTTCAATGCGTATCTGTAGCATTGATATTTTAAAAGAGTCCCTCTATGCTCAAAATGGAAACCTGAAAAGAAAGAATGCAAATTTTCTCCTTCATTGTGAGCCTATGTTCTACAGACACATTCTGCCCCCCCCCTACTGATTGAACTATGTTGTCCTGGAGTATGACAAAAAACTACACCCCAGGCTTGAGCTGGTTCAACATCTATCAGTGCCTGGTTAGGCCCTCAAAGAAGGTGACAGTTCTCCTCCATTATGTGCCTTTTTCTACTTCATGCTCCAAGATTGTCATTTAAGGCTCTGTCTTCAGTAACTTTTGTCTCCTGTCCATCATTTATGTTCTTCAAGCTCCAAAACACTGTGCACTTGTCAGAGTTCTCAACATAAAACATTTCTTGTGGATGCATATTTCTTCTTGATAAATCTGAAATCTCCTTCACATCAAGATGAAAGATGTACCGGGCAATCTCTACTTCAGCAACTAAGATCTCTTTAAATTTGAGGCTCCTCTTCTTCAAGAACTCGGTCTTCGTCGTTCTTTTTTATTTCATGTTTCTGTTGCATAGAGAATAAACTCTTCAATGCGTATCTGTAGCATTGATATTTTAAAAGAGTCCCTCTATGCTCAAAATGGAAACCTGAAAAGAAAGAATGCAAATTTTCTCCTTCATTGTGAGCCTATGTTCTACAGACACACCCTGCCCCTCCCTACTGATGGAACTATGTTGTCCTGGAGTATGACAAAAAACTACACCCCAGGCTTGAGCTGATTCAACATCTATCAGTGCCTGGTTAGGCCCTCAAAGAAGGTGACAGTTCTCCTCCATTATGTGCCTTTTTCTACTTCATGCTCCAAGATTGTCATTTAAGGCTCTGTCTTCAGTAACTTTTGTCTCCTGTCCATCATTTATGTTCTTCAAGCTCCAAAACACTGTGCACATGTCAGAGTTCTCAACATAAAACATTTCTTGTGGATGCATATTTCTTCTTGATAAATCTGAAATCTCCTTCACATCAAGATGAAACATGTACCGGGCAATCTCTACTTCAGCAACTAAGATCTCTTTAAATTTGAGGCTCTTCTTCTTCAAGAACTCGGTCTTCATCGTTCTTTTTTATTTCATGTTTCTGTTGCATAGAGATTAAACTCTTCAATGCATATCTGTAGCATTGATATTTAAAAGGGTCCCTCTATGCTCAAAATGGAAACCTAAATAGAAAGAATGCAAATTTTCTCCTTCATTGTGAGCCTTTGTTCTACAGACACACCCTGCCCCCCCCCCCACTGATGGAACTATGTTGTCCTGGAGTATGACAAAAAACTACACCCCAGGCTTGAGCTGGTTCAACATCTATCAGTGCCTGGTTAGGCCCTCAAAGAAGGTGACAGTTCTCCTCCATTATGTGCCTTTTTCTACTTCAGGCTCCAAGATTGTCATTAAAGGCTCTGTCTTCAGTAACTTTTGTCTTCTGTCCATCATTTATGTTCTTCAAGCTCCAAAACAACGTGCACATGTCAGAGTTCTCAACATAAAACATTTCTTGTGGATGCATATTTCTTCTTGATAAATCTGAAATCTCCTTCACATCAAGATGAAAGATGTACCGGGCAATTTCTACTTCAGCAACTAAGATCTCTTTAAATTTGAGGCTCCTCTTCTTCAAGAACTCGGTCTTCGTCGTTCTGTTTTATTTCATGTTTCTGTTGCATAGAGATTAAACTCTTCAATGCGTATCTGTAGCATTGATATTTTAAAAGAGTCCCTCTATGCTCAAAATGGAAACCTGAAAAGAAAGAATGCAAATTTTCTCCTTCATTGTGAGCCTATGTTCTACAGACACCGCCTGCCCCCCCCCCTACTCATGGAACTATGTTGTCCTGGAGTATGACAATAAACTACACCCCTGGCTTGAGCTGATTCAACATCTATCAGTGCCTGGTTAGGCCCTCGAAGAAGGTGACAGTTCTCCTCCATTATGTGCCTTTTTCTACTTCAGGCTCCAAGATTGTCATTTAAGGCTCTGTCTTCAGTAACTTTTGTCTGCTGTCCATCATTTATGTTCTTCAAGCTCCAAAACACTGTGCACTTGTCAGAGTTCTCAACATAAAACATTTCTTGTGGATGCATATTTCTTCTTGATAAACCTGAAATCTCCTTCACATCAAGATGAAAGATGTATTGGGCAATCTCTACTTCAGCAACTAAGATCTCTTTAAATTTGAGGCTCCTCTTCTTCAAGAACTCGGTCTTCATCGTTCTTTTTTATTTCATGTTTCTGTTGCATAGAGATTAAACTCTTCAATGCATATCTGTAGCATTGATATTTAAAAGGGTCCCTCTATGCTCAAAATGGAAACCTAAATAGAAAGAATGCAAATTTTCTCCTTCATTGTGAGCCTATGTTCTACAGACACACCCTGCCCCCCCCCTACTGATGGAACTATGTTGTCCTGGAGTATGACAATAAACTACACCCAGGCTTGAGCTGGTTCAACATCTATCAGTGCCTGGTTAGGCCCTCAAAGAAGGTGACAGTTCTCCTCCATTATGTGCCTTTTTCTACTTCAGGCTCCAAGATTGTCATTAAAGGCTCTGTCTTCAGTAACTTTTGTCTCCTGTCAATCATTTATGTTCTTCAAGCTCCAAAACAACGTGCACATGTCAGAGTTCTCAACATAAAACATTTCTTGTGGATGCATATTTCTTCTTGATAAATCTGAAATCTCCTTCACATCAAGATGAAAGATGTACCGGGCAATCTCTACTTCATCAACTAAGACATCTTTAAATTTGAGGCTCCTCTTCTTCAAGAACTCGGTCTTCGTCGTTCTTTTTTATTTCATGTTTCTGTTGCATAGAGATTAAACTCTTCAATGCGTATCTGTAGCATTGATATTTTAAAAGAGTCCCTCTATGCTCAAAATGGAAACCTGAAAAGAAAGAATGCAAATTTTCTCCTTCATTGTGAGCCTATGTTCTACAGACACACCCTGCCCCCCCCCTACTGATGGAACTATGTTGTCTTGGAGTATGACAAAAAACTACACCCCAGGCTTGAGCTGATTCAACATCTATCAGTGCCTGGTTAGGCCCTCAAAGAAGGTGACAGTTCTCCTCCATTATGTGCCTTTTTCTACTTCATGCTCCAAGATTGTCATTTAAGGCTCTGACTTCAGTAACTTTTGTCTCCTGTCCATCATTTATGTTCTTCAAGCTCCAAAACACTGTGCACATGTCAGAGTTCTCAACATAAAACATTTCTTGTGGATGCATTTTTCTTTTTGATAAATCTGAAATCTCCTTCACATCAAGATGAAAGATGTACCGGGCAATTTCTACTTCAGCAACTAAGATCTCTTTAAATTTGAGGCTCCTCTTCTTCAAGAACTCGGTCTTCGTCATTCTTTTTATTTCATGTTTCTGTTGCATAGAGATTAAACTCTTCAATGCGTATCTGTAGCATTGATATTTTAAAAGAGTCCCTCTATGCTCAAAATGGAAACCTGAAAAGAAAGAATGCAAATTTTCTCCTTCATTGTGAGCCTATGTTCTACAGACACCCCCTGCCCCCCCCCTCTACTGATGGAACTATGTTGTCCCGAAGTATGACAATAAACTACACCCCAGGCTTGAGCTGATTCAACATCTATCAGTGCCTGGTTAGGCCCTCGAAGAAGGTGACAGTTCTCCTCCATTATGTGCCTTTTTCTACTTCAGGCTTCAAGATTGTCATTTAAGGCTCTGTCTTCAGTAACTTTTGTCTCCTGTCCATCATTTATGTTCTTCAAGCTCCAAAACACTGTGCACTTGTCAGAGTTCTCAACATAAAACATTTCTTGTGGATGCATATTTCTTCTTGATAAATCTGAAATCTCCTTCACATCAAGATGAAAGATGTACCGGGCAATTTCTACTTCAGCAACTAAGATCTCTTTAAATTTGAGGGTCCTCTTCTTCAAGAACTCGGTCTTCGTCATTCTTTTTATTTCATGTTTCTGTTGCATAGAGATTAAACTCTTCAATGCGTATCTGTAGCATTGATATTTTAAAAGAGTCCCTCTATGCTCAAAATGGAAACCTGAAAAGAAAGAATGCAAATTTTCTCCTTCATTGTGAGCCTATGTTCTACAGACACCCCCTGCCCCCCCCTACTGATGGAACTATGTTGTCCCGGCGTATGACAATAAACTACACCCCAGGCTTGAGCTGGTTCAACATCTATCAGTGCCTGGTTAGGCCCTCGAAGAAGGTGACAGTTCTCCTCCATTATGTGCCTTTTTCTACTTCAGGCTCCAAGATTGTCATTTAAGGCTCTGTCTTCAGTAACTTTTGTCTCCTGTCCATCATTTATGTTCTTCAAGCTCCAAAACACTGTGCACTTGTCAGAGTTCTCAACATAAAACATTTCTTGTGGATGCATATTTCTTCTTGATAAATCTGAAATCTCCTTCACATCAAGATGAAAGATGTACCGGACAGTCTCTACTTCAGGAACTAAGATATCTTTAAATTTGAGGCTCCTCTTCTTCAAGTACTCGGTCTTCATCGTTCTTTTTTATTTCATGTTTCTGTTGCATAGAGATTAAACTCTTCAATGCGTATCTGTAGCATTGATATTTTAAAAGAGTCCCTCTATGCTCAAAATGGAAACCTGAAAACAAAGAATGCAAATTTTCTCCTTCATTGTGAGCCTATGTTCTACAGACACACCCTGCCCCCCTACTGATGGAACTATGTTGTCCTGGAGTATGACAATAAACTACACCCCAGGCTTGAGCTGGTTCAACATCTATCAGTGCCTGGTTAGGCCCTCAAAGAAGGTGACAGTTCTCCTCCATTATGTGCCTTTTTCTACTTCAGGCTCCAAGATTGTCATTTAAGGCTCTGTCTTCAGTAACTTTTTCTCCTGTCCATCATTTATGTTTTTCAAGCTCCAAAACACTGTGCACATGTCAGAGTTCTCAACATAAAACATTTCTTGTGGATGCATTTTTCTTCTTGATAAATCTGAAATCTCCTTCACATCAAGATGAAAGATGTACCGGGCAATTTCTACTTCAGCAACTAAGATCTTTTTAAATTTGAGGCTCCTCTTCTTCAAGAACTCGGTCTTCGTCGTTCTGTTTTATTTCATGTTTCTGTTGCATAGAGATTAAACTCTTCAATGCGTATCTGTAGCATTGATATTTTAAAAGAGTCCCTCTATGCTCAAAATGGAAACCTGAAAAGAAAGAATGCAAATTTTCTCCTTCATTGTGAGCCTATGTTCTACAGACACCCCCTGCCCCCCCCTTACTGATGGAACTATGTTGTCCTGGAGTATGACAAAAAACTACACCCCAGGCTTGAGCTGGTTCAACATCTATCAGTGCCTGGTTAGGCCCTCAAAGAAGGTGACAGTTCTCCTCCATTATGTGCCTTTTTCTACTTCATGCTCCAAGATTGTCATTTAAGGCTCTGTCTTCAGTAACTTTTGTCTCCTGTCCATCATTTATGTTTTTCAAGCTTCAAAGCCTGTGCACATGTCAGAGTTCTCAACATAAAACATTTCTTGTGGATGCATATTTCTTCTTGATAAATCTGAAATCTCCTTCACATCAAGATGAAAGATGTACCGGGCAATCTCTACTTCATCAACTAAGATATCTTTAAATTTGAGGCTCCTCTTCTTCAAGAACTCAGTCTTCGTTGTTCTTTTTTATTTCATGTTTCTGTTGCATAGAGAATAAACTCTTCAATGCGTATCTGTAGCATTGATATTTTAAAAGAGTCCCTCTATGCTCAAAATGGAAACCTGAAAAGAAAGAATGCAAATTTTCTCCTTCATTGTGAGCCTATGTTCTACAGACACACCCTGCCCCCCCCCCCTACTGATGGAACTATGTTGTCCTGGAGTATGACAAAAAACTACACCCCAGGCTTGAGCTGATTCAACATCTATCAGTGCCTGGTTAGGCCCTCAAAGAAGGTGACAGTTCTCCTCCATTATGTGCCTTTTTCTACTTCATGCTCCAAGATTGTCATTTAAGGCTCTGTCTTCAGTAACTTTTGTCTCCTGTCCATCATTTATGTTCTTCAAGCTCCAAAACACTGTGCACATGTCAGAGTTCTCAACATAAAACATTTCTTGTGGATGCATATTTCTTCTTGATAAATCTGAAATCTCCTTCACATCAAGATGAAAGATGTACCGGGCAATCTCTACTTCAGCAACTAAGATCTCTTTAAATTTGAGGCTCCTCTTCTTCAAGTACTCGGTCTTCATCGTTCTGTTTTATTTCATGTTTCTGTTGCATAGAGATTAAACTCTTCAATGCGTATCTGTAGCATTGATATTTTAAAAGAGTCCCTCTATGCTCAAAATGGAAACCTGAAAAGAAAGAATGCAAATTTTCTCCTTCATTGTGAGCCTATGTTCTACAGACACACCCTGCCCCCCCTACTGA
The DNA here is from genome assembly GCF_032118995.1 of Asterias amurensis. Taxonomy (NCBI): domain Eukaryota; kingdom Metazoa; phylum Echinodermata; class Asteroidea; order Forcipulatida; family Asteriidae; genus Asterias; species Asterias amurensis. The sequence goes on from NC_092649.1 coordinate 17,198,936, forward strand.
TGGAACTATGTTGTCCTGGAGTATGACAATAAACTACACCCCAGGCTTGAGCTGGTTCAACATCTATCAGTGCCTGGTTAGGCCCTCAAAGAAGGTGACAGTTCTCCTCCATTATGTGCCTTTTTCTACTTCAGGCTCCAAGATTGTCATTTAAGGCTCTGTCTTCAGTAACTTTTTTTCTCCTGTCCATCATTTATGTTCTTCAAGCTCCAAAACACTGTGCACATGTCAGAGTTCTCAACATAAAACATTTCTAGTGGATGCATATTTCTTCTTGATAAATCTGAAATCTCCTTCACATCAAGATGAAAGATGTACCGGGCAATTTCTACTTCAGCAACTAAGATCTCTTTAAATTTGAGGGTCCTCTTCTTCAAGAACTCGGTCTTCGTCATTCTTTTTATTTCATGTTTCTGTTGCATAGAGATTAAACTCTTCAATGCGTATCTGTAGCATTGATATTTTAAAAGAGTCCCTCTATGCTCAAAATGGAAACCTGAAAAGAAAGAATGCAAATTTTCTCCTTCATTGTGAGCCTATGTTCTACAGACACCCCCTGCCCCCCCCCTTACTGATGGAACTATGTTGTCCTGGAGTATGACAAAAAACTACACCCCAGGCTTGAGCTGGTTCAACATCTATCAGTGCCTGGTTAGGCCCTCAAAGAAGGTGACAGTTCTTCTCCATTATGTGCCTTTTTCTACTTCATGCTCCAAGATTGTCATTTAAGGCTCTGTCTTCAGTAACTTTTGTCTCCTGTCCATCATTTATGTTCTTCAAGCTTCAAAGCCTGTGCACATGTCAGAGTTCTCAACATAAAACATTTCTTGTGGATGCATATTTCTTCTTGATAAATCTGAAATCTCCTTCACATCAAGATGAAAGATGTACCGGGCAATCTCTACTTCATCAACTAAGATATCTTTAAATTTGAGGCTCCTCTTCTTCAAGAACTCGGTCTTCGTCGTTCTGTTTTATTTCATGTTTCTGTTGCATAGAGAATAAACTCTTCAATGCGTATCTGTAGCATTGATATTTTAAAAGAGTCCCTCTATGCTCAAAATGGAAACCTGAAAAGAAAGAATGCAAATTTTCTCCTTCATTGTGAGCCTATGTTCTACAGACACACCCTGCCCCCCCCCCCCCTACTGATGGAACTATGTTGTCCTGGAGTATGACAAAAAACTACACCCCAGGCTTGAGCTGATTCAACATCTATCAGTGCCTGGTTAGGCCCTCAAAGAAGGTGACAGTTCTCCTCCATTATGTGCCTTTTTCTACTTCATGCTCCAAGATTGTCATTTAAGGCTCTGTCTTCAGTAACTTTTGTCTCCTGTCCATCATTTATGTTCTTCAAGCTCCAAAACACTGTGCACATGTCAGAGTTCTCAACATAAAACATTTCTTGTGGATGCATATTTCTTCTTGATAAATCTGAAATCTCCTTCACATCAAGATGAAAGATGTACCGGGCAATCTCTACTTCAGCAACTAAGATCTCTTTAAATTTGAGGCTCCTCTTCTTCAAGAACTCGGTCTTCATCGTTCTTTTTTATTTCATGTTTCTGTTGCATAGAGATTAAACTCTTCAATGCGTATCTGTAGCATTGATATTTTAAAAGAGTCCCTCTATGCTCAAAATGGAAACCTGAAAAGAAAGAATGCAAATTTTCTCCTTCATTGTGAGCCTATGTTCTACAGACACACCCTGCCCCCCTACTGATTGAACTATGTTGTCCTGGAGTATGACAAAAAACTACAACCCACGCTTGAGCTGGTTCAACATCTATCAGTGCCTGGTTAGGCCCTCAAAGAAGGTGACAGTTCTCCTCCATTATGTGCCTTTTTCTACTTCAGGCTCCAAGATTGTCATTTAAGGCTCTGTCTTCAGTAACTTTTGTCTCCTGTCCATCATTTATGTTCTTCAAGCTCCAAAACACTGTGCACATGTCAGAGTTCTCAACATAAAACATTTCTAGTGGATGCATATTTCTTCTTGATAAATCTGAAATCTCCTTCACATCAAGATGAAAGATGTACCGGGCAATTTCTACTTCAGCAACTAAGATCTCTTTAAATTTGAGGGTCCTCTTCTTCAAGAACTCGGTCTTCGTCATTCTTTTTATTTCATGTTTCTGTTGCATAGAGATTAAACTCTTCAATGCGTATCTGTAGCATTGATATTTTAAAAGAGTCCCTCTATGCTCAAAATGGAAACCTGAAAAGAAAGAATGCAAATTTTCTCCTTCATTGTGAGCCTATGTTCTACAGACACATTCTGCCCCCCCCTACTGATTGAACTATGTTGTCCTGGAGTATGACAAAAAACTACACCCCAGGCTTGAGCTGGTTCAACATCTATCAGTGCCTGGTTAGGCCCTCAAAGAAGGTGACAGTTCTCCTCCATTATGTGCCTTTTTCTACTTCATGCTCCAAGATTGTCATTTAAGGCTCTGTCTTCAGTAACTTTTGTCTCCTGTCCATCATTTATGTTCTTCAAGCTCCAAAACACTGTGCACTTGTCAGAGTTCTCAACATAAAACATTTCTTGTGGATGCATATTTCTTCTTGATAAATCTGAAATCTCCTTCACATCAAGATGAAAGATGTACCGGGCAATCTCTACTTCAGCAACTAAGATCTCTTTAAATTTGAGGCTCCTCTTCTTCAAGAACTCGGTCTTCGTCGTTCTTTTTTATTTCATGTTTCTGTTGCATAGAGATTAAACTCTTCAATGCGTATCTGTAGCATTGATATTTTAAAAGAGTCCCTCTATGCTCAAAATGGAAACCTGAAAAGAAAGAATGCAAATTTTCTCCTTCATTGTGAGCCTATGTTCTACAGACACACCCTGCCCCCCCCCCCCCCTACTGATGGAACTATGTTGTCCTGGAGTATGACAAAAAACTACACCCCAGGCTTGAGCTGATTCAACATCTATCAGTGCCTGGTTAGGCCCTCGAAGAAGGTGACAGTTCTCCTCCATTATGTGCCTTTTTCTACTTCAGGCTTCAAGATTGTCATTTAAGGCTCTGTCTTCAGTAACTTTTGTCTCCTGTCCATCATTTATGTTCTTCAAGCTCCAAAACACTGTGCACTTGTCAGAGTTCTCAACATAAAACATTTCTTGTGGATGCATATTTCTTCTTGATAAATCTGAAATCTCCTTCACATCAAGATGAAAGATGTACCGGGCAATTTCTACTTCAGCAACTAAGATCTCTTTAAATTTGAGGGTCCTCTTCTTCAAGAACTCGGTCTTCGTCATTCTTTTTATTTCATGTTTCTGTTGCATAGAGATTAAACTCTTCAATGCGTATCTGTAGCATTGATATTTTAAAAGAGTCCCTCTATGCTCAAAATGGAAACCTGAAAAGAAAGAATGCAAATTTTCTCCTTCATTGTGAGCCTATGTTCTACAGACACCCCCTGCCCCCCCCTACTGATGGAACTATGTTGTCCCGGCGTATGACAATAAACTACACCCCAGGCTTGAGCTGGTTCAACATCTATCAGTGCCTGGTTAGGCCCTCGAAGAAGGTGACAGTTCTCCTCCATTATGTGCCTTTTTCTACTTCAGGCTCCAAGATTTTCATTTAAGGCTCTGTCTTCAGTAACTTTTGTCTCCTGTCCATCATTTATGTTCTTCAAGCTCCAAAACACTGTGCACTTGTCAGAGTTCTCAACATAAAACATTTCTTGTGGATGCATATTTCTTCTTGATAAATCTGAAATCTCCTTCACATCAAGATGAAAGATGTACCGGACAATCTCTACTTCAGGAACTAAGATATCTTTAAATTTGAGGCTCCTCTTCTTCAAGTACTCGGTCTTCATCGTTCTGTTTTATTTCATGTTTCTGTTGCATAGAGATTAAACTCTTCAATGCGTATCTGTAGCATTGATATTTTAAAAGAGTCCCTCTACGCTCAAAATGGAAACCTGAAAACAAAGAATGCAAATTTTCTCCTTCATTGTGAGCCTATGTTCTACAGACACACCCTGCCCCCCCCCTACTGATGGAACTATGTTGTCCTGGAGTATGACAATAAACTACACCCCAGGCTTGAGCTGGTTCAACATCTATCAGTGCCTGGTTAGGCCCTCAAAGAAGGTGACAGTTCTCCTCCATTATGTGCCTTTTTCTACTTCATGCTCCAAGATTGTCATTTAAGGCTCTGTCTTCAGTAACTTTTGTCTCCTGTCCATCATTTATGTTCTTCAAGCTCCAAAACACTGTGCGCATGTCGAAGTTCTCAACATAAAACATTTCTTGTGGATGCATTTCTTCTTGATAAACCTGAAATCTCCTTCACATCAAGATGAAAGATGTACCGGGCAATTTCTACTTCAGCAACTAAGATCTTCTTAAATTTGAGGCTCCTCTTCTTCAAGAACTCGGTCTTCGTCGTTCTTTTTTATTTCATGTTTCTGTTGCATAGAGATTAAACTCTTCAATGCGTATCTGTAGCATTGATATTTTAAAAGAGTCCCTCTATGCTCAAAATGGAAACCTGAAAAGAAAGAATGCAAATTTTCTCCTTCATTGTGAGCCTATGTTCTACAGACACACCCTGCCCCCCTACTGATTGAACTATGTTGTCCTGGAGTATGACAAAAAACTACAACCCACGCTTGAGCTGGTTCAACATCTATCAGTGCCTGGTTAGGCCCTCAAAGAAGGTGACAGTTCTCCTCCATTATGTGCCTTTTTCTACTTCAGGCTCCAAGATTGTCATTTAAGGCTCTGTCTTCAGTAACTTTTGTCTCCTGTCCATCATTTATGTTCTTCAAGCTCCAAAACACTGTGCACATGTCAGAGTTCTCAACATAAAACATTTCTAGTGGATGCATATTTCTTCTTGATAAATCTGAAATCTCCTTCACATCAAGATGAAAGATGTACCGGGCAATTTCTACTTCAGCAACTAAGATCTCTTTAAATTTGAGGGTCCTCTTCTTCAAGAACTCGGTCTTCGTCATTCTTTTTATTTCATGTTTCTGTTGCATAGAGATTAAACTCTTCAATGCGTATCTGTAGCATTGATATTTTAAAAGAGTCCCTCTATGCTCAAAATGGAAACCTGAAAAGAAAGAATGCAAATTTTCTCCTTCATTGTGAGCCTATGTTCTACAGACACCCCCTGCCCCCCCCCTTACTGATGGAACTATGTTGTCCTGGAGTATGACAAAAAACTACACCCCAGGCTTGAGCTGGTTCAACATCTATCAGTGCCTGGTTAGGCCCTCAAAGAAGGTGACAGTTCTCCTCCATTATGTGCCTTTTTCTACTTCATGCTCCAAGATTGTCATTTAAGGCTCTGTCTTCAGTAACTTTTGTCTCCTGTCCATCATTTATGTTCTTCAAGCTTCAAAGCCTGTGCACATGTCAGAGTTCTCAACATAAAACATTTCTTGTGGATGCATATTTCTTCTTGATAAATCTGAAATCTCCTTCACATCAAGATGAAAGATGTACCGGGCAATCTCTACTTCATCAACTAAGATATCTTTAAATTTGAGGCTCCTCTTCTTCAAGAACTCGGTCTTCGTCGTTCTGTTTTATTTCATGTTTCTGTTGCATAGAGAATAAACTCTTCAATGCGTATCTGTAGCATTGATATTTTAAAAGAGTCCCTCTATGCTCAAAATGGAAACCTGAAAAGAAAGAATGCAAATTTTCTCCTTCATTGTGAGCCTATGTTCTACAGACACACCCTGCCCCCCCCCCTACTGATGGAACTATGTTGTCCTGGAGTATGACAAAAAACTACACCCCAGGCTTGAGCTGATTCAACATCTATCAGTGCCTGGTTAGGCCCTCAAAGAAGGTGACAGTTCTCCTCCATTATGTGCCTTTTTCTACTTCATGCTCCAAGATTGTCATTTAAGGCTCTGTCTTCAGTAACTTTTGTCTCCTGTCCATCATTTATGTTCTTCAAGCTCCAAAACACTGTGCACATGTCAGAGTTCTCAACATAAAACATTTCTTGTGGATGCATATTTCTTCTTGATAAATCTGAAATCTCCTTCACATCAAGATGAAAGATGTACCGGGCAATTTCTACTTCAGCAACTAAGATCTCTTTAAACTTGAGGGTCCTCTTCTTCAAGAACTCGGTCTTCGTCATTCTTTTTATTTCATGTTTCTGTTGCATAGAGATTAAACTCTTCAATGCGTATCTGTAGCATTGATATTTTAAAAGAGTCCCTCTATGCTCAAAATGGAAACCTGAAAAGAAAGAATGCAAATTTTCTCCTTCATTGTGAGCCTATGTTCTACAGACACACCCTGCCCCCCTACTGATTGAACTATGTTGTCCTGGAGTATGACAAAAAACTACAACCCACGCTTGAGCTGGTTCAACATCTATCAGTGCCTGGTTAGGCCCTCAAAGAAGGTGACAGTTCTCCTCCATTATGTGCCTTTTTCTACTTCAGGCTCCAAGATTGTCATTTAAGGCTCTGTCTTCAGTAACTTTTTTTCTCCTGTCCATCATTTATGTTCTTCAAGCTCCAAAACACTGTGCACATGTCAGAGTTCTCAACATAAAACATTTCTAGTGGATGCATATTTCTTCTTGATAAATCTGAAATCTCCTTCACATCAAGATGAAAGATGTACCGGGCAATTTCTACTTCAGCAACTAAGATCTCTTTAAATTTGAGGGTCCTCTTCTTCAAGAACTCGGTCTTCGTCATTCTTTTTATTTCATGTTTCTGTTGCATAGAGATTAAACTCTTCAATGCGTATCTGTAGCATTGATATTTTAAAAGAGTCCCTCTATGCTCAAAATGGAAACCTGAAAACAAAGAATGCAAATTTTCTCCTTCATTGTGAGCCTATGTTCTACAGACACACCCTGCCCCCCCCCCTACTGATGGAACTATGTTGTCCTGGAGTATGACAATAAACTACACCCCAGGCTTGAGCTGGTTCAACATCTATCAGTGCCTGGTTAGGCCCTCAAAGAAGGTGACAGTTCTCCTCCATTATGTGCCTTTTTCTACTTCATGCTCCAAGATTGTCATTTAAGGCTCTGTCTTCAGTAACTTTTGTCTCCTGTCCATCATTTATGTTCTTCAAGCTCCAAAACACTGTGCGCATGTCGAAGTTCTCAACATAAAACATTTCTTGTGGATGCATTTCTTCTTGATAAACCTGAAATCTCCTTCACATCAAGATGAAAGATGTACCGGGCAATTTCTACTTCAGCAACTAAGATCTTCTTAAATTTGAGGCTCCTCTTCTTCAAGAACTCGGTCTTCATCGTTCTTTTTTATTTCATGTTTCTGTTGCATAGAGATTAAACTCTTCAATGCGTATCTGTAGCATTGATATTTTAAAAGAGTCCCTCTATGCTCAAAATGGAAACCTGAAAAGAAAGAATGCAAATTTTCTCCTTCATTGTGAGCCTATGTTCTACAGACACACCCTGCCCCCCTACTGATGGAACTATGTTGTCCTGGAGTATGACAATAAACTACACCCCAGGCTTGAGCTGGTTCAACATCTATCAGTGCCTGGTTAGGCCCTCAAAGAAGGTGACAGTTCTCCTCCATTATGTGCCTTTTTCTACTTCAGGCTCCAAGATTGTCATTTAAGGCTCTGTCTTCAGTAACTTTTTCTCCTGTCCATCATTTATGTTTTTCAAGCTCCAAAACACTGTGCACATGTCAGAGTTCTCAACATAAAACATTTCTTGTGGATGCATTTTTCTTCTTGATAAATCTGAAATCTCCTTCACATCAAGATGAAAGATGTACCGGGCAATTTCTACTTCAGCAACTAAGATCTTTTTAAATTTGAGGCTCCTCTTCTTCAAGAACTCGGTCTTCGTCGTTCTGTTTTATTTCATGTTTCTGTTGCATAGAGATTAAACTCTTCAATGCGTATCTGTAGCATTGATATTTTAAAAGAGTCCCTCTATGCTCAAAATGGAAACCTGAAAAGAAAGAATGCAAATTTTCTCCTTCATTGTGAGCCTATGTTCTACAGACACCCCCTTCCCCCCCCCCTTACTGATGGAACTATGTTGTCCTGGAGTATGACAAAAAACTACACCCCAGGCTTGAGCTGGTTCAACATCTATCAGTGCCTGGTTAGGCCCTCAAAGAAGGTGACAGTTCTCCTCCATTATGTGCCTTTTTCTACTTCATGCTCCAAGATTGTCATTTAAGGCTCTGTCTTCAGTAACTTTTGTCTCCTGTCCATCATTTATGTTCTTCAAGCTTCAAAGCCTGTGCACATGTCAGAGTTCTCAACATAAAACATTTCTTGTGGATGCATATTTCTTCTTGATAAATCTGAAATCTCCTTCACATCAAGATGAAAGATGTACCGGGCAATCTCTACTTCATCAACTAAGATATCTTTAAATTTGAGGCTCCTCTTCTTCAAGAACTCGGTCTTCGTCGTTCTGTTTTATTTCATGTTTCTGTTGCATAGAGAATAAACTCTTCAATGCGTATCTGTAGCATTGATATTTTAAAAGAGTCCCTCTATGCTCAAAATGGAAACCTGAAAAGAAAGAATGCAAATTTTCTCCTTCATTGTGAGCCTATGTTCTACAGACACACCCTGCCCCCCCCCCCCCCTACTGATGGAACTATGTTGTCCTGGAGTATGACAAAAAACTACACCCCAGGCTTGAGCTGATTCAACATCTATCAGTGCCTGGTTAGGCCCTCAAAGAAGGTGACAGTTCTCCTCCATTATGTGCCTTTTTCTACTTCATGCTCCAAGATTGTCATTTAAGGCTCTGTCTTCAGTAACTTTTGTCTCCTGTCCATCATTTATGTTCTTCAAGCTCCAAAACACTGTGCACATGTCAGAGTTCTCAACATAAAACATTTCTTGTGGATGCATATTTCTTCTTGATAAATCTGAAATCTCCTTCACATCAAGATGAAAGATGTACCGGGCAATCTCTACTTCAGCAACTAAGATCTCTTTAAATTTGAGGCTCCTCTTCTTCAAGAACTCGGTCTTCATCGTTCTTTTTTATTTCATGTTTCTGTTGCATAGAGATTAAACTCTTCAATGCGTATCTGTAGCATTGATATTTTAAAAGAGTCCCTCTATGCTCAAAATGGAAACCTGAAAAGAAAGAATGCAAATTTTCTCCTTCATTGTGAGCCTATGTTCTACAGACACACCCTGCCCCCCTACTGATTGAACTATGTTGTCCTGGAGTATGACAAAAAACTACAACCCACGCTTGAGCTGGTTCAACATCTATCAGTGCCTGGTTAGGCCCTCAAAGAAGGTGACAGTTCTCCTCCATTATGTGCCTTTTTCTACTTCAGGCTCCAAGATTGTCATTTAAGGCTCTGTCTTCAGTAACTTTTGTCTCCTGTCCATCATTTATGTTCTTCAAGCTCCAAAACACTGTGCACATGTCAGAGTTCTCAACATAAAACATTTCTAGTGGATGCATATTTCTTCTTGATAAATCTGAAATCTCCTTCACATCAAGATGAAAGATGTACCGGGCAATTTCTACTTCAGCAACTAAGATCTCTTTAAATTTGAGGGTCCTCTTCTTCAAGAACTCGGTCTTCGTCATTCTTTTTATTTCATGTTTCTGTTGCATAGAGATTAAACTCTTCAATGCGTATCTGTAGCATTGATATTTTAAAAGAGTCCCTCTATGCTCAAAATGGAAACCTGAAAAGAAAGAATGCAAATTTTCTCCTTCATTGTGAGCCTATGTTCTACAGACACATTCTGCCCCCCCCCCTACTGATTGAACTATGTTGTCCTGGAGTATGACAAAAAACTACACCCCAGGCTTGAGCTGGTTCAACATCTATCAGTGCCTGGTTAGGCCCTCAAAGAAGGTGACAGTTCTCCTCCATTATGTGCCTTTTTCTACTTCATGCTCCAAGATTGTCATTTAAGGCTCTGTCTTCAGTAACTTTTGTCTCCTGTCCATCATTTATGTTCTTCAAGCTCCAAAACACTGTGCACTTGTCAGAGTTCTCAACATAAAACATTTCTTGTGGATGCATATTTCTTCTTGATAAATCTGAAATCTCCTTCACATCAAGATGAAAGATGTACCGGGCAATCTCTACTTCAGCAACTAAGATCTCTTTAAATTTGAGGCTCCTCTTCTTCAAGAACTCGGTCTTCGTCGTTCTTTTTTATTTCATGTTTCTGTTGCATAGAGATTAAACTCTTCAATGCGTATCTGTAGCATTGATATTTTAAAAGAGTCCCTCTATGCTCAAAATGGAAACCTGAAAAGAAAGAATGCAAATTTTCTCCTTCATTGTGAGCCTATGTTCTACAGACACACCCTGCCCCCCCCCCCTACTGATGGAACTATGTTGTCCTGGAGTATGACAAAAAACTACACCCCAGGCTTGAGCTGATTCAACATCTATCAGTGCCTGGTTAGGCCCTCGAAGAAGGTGACAGTTCTCCTCCATTATGTGCCTTTTTCTACTTCAGGCTTCAAGATTGTCATTTAAGGCTCTGTCTTCAGTAACTTTTGTCTCCTGTCCATCATTTATGTTCTTCAAGCTCCAAAACACTGTGCACTTGTCAGAGTTCTCAACATAAAACATTTCTTGTGGATGCATATTTCTTCTTGATAAATCTGAAATCTCCTTCACATCAAGATGAAAGATGTACCGGGCAATTTCTACTTCAGCAACTAAGATCTCTTTAAATTTGAGGGTCCTCTTCTTCAAGAACTCGGTCTTCGTCATTCTTTTTATTTCATGTTTCTGTTGCATAGAGATTAAACTCTTCAATGCGTATCTGTAGCATTGATATTTTAAAAGAGTCCCTCTATGCTCAAAATGGAAACCTGAAAAGAAAGAATGCAAATTTTCTCCTTCATTGTGAGCCTATGTTCTACAGACACACCCTGCCCCCCTACTGATTGAACTATGTTGTCCTGGAGTATGACAAAAAACTACAACCCACGCTTGAGCTGGTTCAACATCTATCAGTGCCTGGTTAGGCCCTCAAAGAAGGTGACAGTTCTCCTCCATTATGTGCCTTTTTCTACTTCAGGCTCCAAGATTGTCATTTAAGGCTCTGTCTTCAGTAACTTTTGTCTCCTGTCCATCATTTATGTTCTTCAAGCTCCAAAACACTGTGCACATGTCAGAGTTCTCAACATAAAACATTTCTAGTGGATGCATATTTCTTCTTGATAAATCTGAAATCTCCTTCACATCAAGATGAAAGATGTACCGGGCAATTTCTACTTCAGCAACTAAGATCTCTTTAAATTTGAGGGTCCTCTTCTTCAAGAACTCGGTCTTCGTCATTCTTTTTATTTCATGTTTCTGTTGCATAGAGATTAAACTCTTCAATGCGTATCTGTAGCATTGATATTTTAAAAGAGTCCCTCTATGCTCAAAATGGAAACCTGAAAAGAAAGAATGCAAATTTTCTCCTTCATTGTGAGCCTATGTTCTACAGACACATTCTGCCCCCCCCCTACTGATTGAACTATGTTGTCCTGGAGTATGACAAAAAACTACACCCCAGGCTTGAGCTGGTTCAACATCTATCAGTGCCTGGTTAGGCCCTCAAAGAAGGTGACAGTTCTCCTCCATTATGTGCCTTTTTCTACTTCATGCTCCAAGATTGTCATTTAAGGCTCTGTCTTCAGTAACTTTTGTCTCCTGTCCATCATTTATGTTCTTCAAGCTCCAAAACACTGTGCACATGTCAGAGTTCTCAACATAAAACATTTCTTGTGGATGCATATTTCTTCTTGATAAATCTGAAATCTCCTTCACATCAAGATGAAAGATGTACCGGGCAATCTCTACTTCAGCAACTAAGATCTCTTTAAATTTGAGGCTCCTCTTCTTCAAGAACTCGGTCTTCGTCGTTCTTTTTTATTTCATGTTTCTGTTGCATAGAGATTAAACTCTTCAATGCGTATCTGTAGCATTGATATTTTAAAAGAGTCCCTCTATGCTCAAAATGGAAACCTGAAAAGAAAGAATGCAAATTTTCTCCTTCATTGTGAGCCTATGTTCTACAGACACACCCTGCCCCCCCCCCCTACTGATGGAACTATGTTGTCCTGGAGTATGACAAAAAACTACACCCCAGGCTTGAGCTGATTCAACATCTATCAGTGCCTGGTTAGGCCCTCGAAGAAGGTGACAGTTCTCCTCCATTATGTGCCTTTTTCTACTTCAGGCTTCAAGATTGTCATTTAAGGCTCTGTCTTCAGTAACTTTTGTCTCCTGTCCATCATTTATGTTCTTCAAGCTCCAAAACACTGTGCACTTGTCAGAGTTCTCAACATAAAACATTTCTTGTGGATGCATATTTCTTCTTGATAAATCTGAAATCTCCTTCACATCAAGATGAAAGATGTACCGGGCAATTTCTACTTCAGCAACTAAGATCTCTTTAAATTTGAGGGTCCTCTTCTTCAAGAACTCGGTCTTCGTCATTCTTTTTATTTCATGTTTCTGTTGCATAGAGATTAAACTCTTCAATGCGTATCTGTAGCATTGATATTTTAAAAGAGTCCCTCTATGCTCAAAATGGAAACCTGAAAAGAAAGAATGCAAATTTTCTCCTTCATTGTGAGCCTATGTTCTACAGACACCCCCTGCCCCCCCCCCTACTGATGGAACTATGTTGTCCCGGCGTATGACAATAAACTACACCCCAGGCTTGAGCTGGTTCAACATCTATCAGTGCCTGGTTAGGCCCTCGAAGAAGGTGACAGTTCTCCTCCATTATGTGCCTTTTTCTACTTCAGGCTCCAAGATTTTCATTTAAGGCTCTGTCTTCAGTAACTTTTGTCTCCTGTCCATCATTTATGTTCTTCAAGCTCCAAAACACTGTGCACTTGTCAGAGTTCTCAACATAAAACATTTCTTGTGGATGCATATTTCTTCTTGATAAATCTGAAATCTCCTTCACATCAAGATGAAAGATGTACCGGACAATCTCTACTTCAGGAACTAAGATATCTTTAAATTTGAGGCTCCTCTTCTTCAAGTACTCGGTCTTCATCGTTCTGTTTTATTTCATGTTTCTGTTGCATAGAGATTAAACTCTTCAATGCGTATCTGTAGCATTGATATTTTAAAAGAGTCCCTCTATGCTCAAAATGGAAACCTGAAAAGAAAGAATGCAAATTTTCTCCTTCATTGTGAGCCTATGTTCTACAGACACACCCTGCCCCCCTACTGATTGAACTATGTTGTCCTGGAGTATGACAAAAAACTACAACCCACGCTTGAGCTGGTTCAACATCTATCAGTGCCTGGTTAGGCCCTCAAAGAAGGTGACAGTTCTCCTCCATTATGTGCCTTTTTCTACTTCAGGCTCCAAGATTGTCATTTAAGGCTCTGTCTTCAGTAACTTTTGTCTCCTGTCCATCATTTATGTTCTTCAAGCTCCAAAACACTGTGCACATGTCAGAGTTCTCAACATAAAACATTTCTAGTGGATGCATATTTCTTCTTGATAAATCTGAAATCTCCTTCACATCAAGATGAAAGATGTACCGGGCAATTTCTACTTCAGCAACTAAGATCTCTTTAAATTTGAGGGTCCTCTTCTTCAAGAACTCGGTCTTCGTCATTCTTTTTATTTCATGTTTCTGTTGCATAGAGATTAAACTCTTCAATGCGTATCTGTAGCATTGATATTTTAAAAGAGTCCCTCTATGCTCAAAATGGAAACCTGAAAAGAAAGAATGCAAATTTTCTCCTTCATTGTGAGCCTATGTTCTACAGACACATTCTGCCCCCCCCCTACTGATTGAACTATGTTGTCCTGGAGTATGACAAAAAACTACACCCCAGGCTTGAGCTGGTTCAACATCTATCAGTGCCTGGTTAGGCCCTCAAAGAAGGTGACAGTTCTCCTCCATTATGTGCCTTTTTCTACTTCATGCTCCAAGATTGTCATTTAAGGCTCTGTCTTCAGTAACTTTTGTCTCCTGTCCATCATTTATGTTCTTCAAGCTCCAAAACACTGTGCACTTGTCAGAGTTCTCAACATAAAACATTTCTTGTGGATGCATATTTCTTCTTGATAAATCTGAAATCTCCTTCACATCAAGATGAAAGATGTACCGGGCAATCTCTACTTCAGCAACTAAGATCTCTTTAAATTTGAGGCTCCTCTTCTTCAAGAACTCGGTCTTCGTCGTTCTTTTTTATTTCATGTTTCTGTTGCATAGAGATTAAACTCTTCAATGCGTATCTGTAGCATTGATATTTTAAAAGAGTCCCTCTATGCTCAAAATGGAAACCTGAAAAGAAAGAATGCAAATTTTCTCCTTCATTGTGAGCCTATGTTCTACAGACACACCCTGCCCCCCTACTGATGGAACTATGTTGTCCTGGAGTATGACAATAAACTACACCCCAGGCTTGAGCTGGTTCAACATCTATCAGTGCCTGGTTAGGCCCTCAAAGAAGGTGACAGTTCTCCTCCATTATGTGCCTTTTTCTACTTCAGGCTCCAAGATTGTCATTTAAGGCTCTGTCTTCAGTAACTTTTTCTCCTGTCCATCATTTATGTTTTTCAAGCTCCAAAACACTGTGCACATGTCAGAGTTCTCAACATAAAACATTTCTTGTGGATGCATTTTTCTTCTTGATAAATCTGAAATCTCCTTCACATCAAGATGAAAGATGTACCGGGCAATTTCTACTTCAGCAACTAAGATCTTTTTAAATTTGAGGCTCCTCTTCTTCAAGAACTCGGTCTTCGTCGTTCTGTTTTATTTCATGTTTCTGTTGCATAGAGATTAAACTCTTCAATGCGTATCTGTAGCATTGATATTTTAAAAGAGTCCCTCTATGCTCAAAATGGAAACCTGAAAAGAAAGAATGCAAATTTTCTCCTTCATTGTGAGCCTATGTTCTACAGACACCCCCTGCCCCCCCCCCCCTTACTGATGGAACTATGTTGTCCTGGAGTATGACAAAAAACTACACCCCAGGCTTGAGCTGGTTCAACATCTATCAGTGCCTGGTTAGGCCCTCAAAGAAGGTGACAGTTCTCCTCCATTATGTGCCTTTTTCTACTTCATGCTCCAAGATTGTCATTTAAGGCTCTGTCTTCAGTAACTTTTGTCTCCTGTCCATCATTTATGTTCTTCAAGCTTCAAAGCCTGTGCACATGTCAGAGTTCTCAACATAAAACATTTCTTGTGGATGCATATTTCTTCTTGATAAATCTGAAATCTCCTTCACATCAAGATGAAAGATGTACCGGGCAATCTCTACTTCATCAACTAAGATATCTTTAAATTTGAGGCTCCTCTTCTTCAAGAACTCGGTCTTCGTCGTTCTGTTTTATTTCATGTTTCTGTTGCATAGAGAATAAACTCTTCAATGCGTATCTGTAGCATTGATATTTTAAAAGAGTCCCTCTATGCTCAAAATGGAAACCTGAAAAGAAAGAATGCAAATTTTCTCCTTCATTGTGAGCCTATGTTCTACAGACACACCCTGCCCCCCCCCCCCTACTGATGGAACTATGTTGTCCTGGAGTATGACAAAAAACTACACCCCAGGCTTGAGCTGATTCAACATCTATCAGTGCCTGGTTAGGCCCTCAAAGAAGGTGACAGTTCTCCTCCATTATGTGCCTTTTTCTACTTCATGCTCCAAGATTGTCATTTAAGGCTCTGTCTTCAGTAACTTTTGTCTCCTGTCCATCATTTATGTTCTTCAAGCTCCAAAACACTGTGCACATGTCAGAGTTCTCAACATAAAACATTTCTTGTGGATGCATATTTCTTCTTGATAAATCTGAAATCTCCTTCACATCAAGATGAAAGATGTACCGGGCAATCTCTACTTCAGCAACTAAGATCTCTTTAAATTTGAGGCTCCTCTTCTTCAAGAACTCGGTCTTCATCGTTCTTTTTTATTTCATGTTTCTGTTGCATAGAGATTAAACTCTTCAATGCGTATCTGTAGCATTGATATTTTAAAAGAGTCCCTCTATGCTCAAAATGGAAACCTGAAAAGAAAGAATGCAAATTTTCTCCTTCATTGTGAGCCTATGTTCTACAGACACACCCTGCCCCCCTACTGATTGAACTATGTTGTCCTGGAGTATGACAAAAAACTACAACCCACGCTTGAGCTGGTTCAACATCTATCAGTGCCTGGTTAGGCCCTCAAAGAAGGTGACAGTTCTCCTCCATTATGTGCCTTTTTCTACTTCAGGCTCCAAGATTGTCATTTAAGGCTCTGTCTTCAGTAACTTTTGTCTCCTGTCCATCATTTATGTTCTTCAAGCTCCAAAACACTGTGCACATGTCAGAGTTCTCAACATAAAACATTTCTAGTGGATGCATATTTCTTCTTGATAAATCTGAAATCTCCTTCACATCAAGATGAAAGATGTACCGGGCAATTTCTACTTCAGCAACTAAGATCTCTTTAAATTTGAGGGTCCTCTTCTTCAAGAACTCGGTCTTCGTCATTCTTTTTATTTCATGTTTCTGTTGCATAGAGATTAAACTCTTCAATGCGTATCTGTAGCATTGATATTTTAAAAGAGTCCCTCTATGCTCAAAATGGAAACCTGAAAAGAAAGAATGCAAATTTTCTCCTTCATTGTGAGCCTATGTTCTACAGACACATTCTGCCCCCCCCCTACTGATTGAACTATGTTGTCCTGGAGTATGACAAAAAACTACACCCCAGGCTTGAGCTGGTTCAACATCTATCAGTGCCTGGTTAGGCCCTCAAAGAAGGTGACAGTTCTCCTCCATTATGTGCCTTTTTCTACTTCATGCTCCAAGATTGTCATTTAAGGCTCTGTCTTCAGTAACTTTTGTCTCCTGTCCATCATTTATGTTCTTCAAGCTCCAAAACACTGTGCACTTGTCAGAGTTCTCAACATAAAACATTTCTTGTGGATGCATATTTCTTCTTGATAAATCTGAAATCTCCTTCACATCAAGATGAAAGATGTACCGGGCAATCTCTACTTCAGCAACTAAGATCTCTTTAAATTTGAGGCTCCTCTTCTTCAAGAACTCGGTCTTCGTCGTTCTTTTTTATTTCATGTTTCTGTTGCATAGAGATTAAACTCTTCAATGCGTATCTGTAGCATTGATATTTTAAAAGAGTCCCTCTATGCTCAAAATGGAAACCTGAAAAGAAAGAATGCAAATTTTCTCCTTCATTGTGAGCCTATGTTCTACAGACACACCCTGCCCCCCCCCCCTACTGATGGAACTATGTTGTCCTGGAGTATGACAAAAAACTACACCCCAGGCTTGAGCTGATTCAACATCTATCAGTGCCTGGTTAGGCCCTCGAAGAAGGTGACAGTTCTCCTCCATTATGTGCCTTTTTCTACTTCAGGCTTCAAGATTGTCATTTAAGGCTCTGTCTTCAGTAACTTTTGTCTCCTGTCCATCATTTATGTTCTTCAAGCTCCAAAACACTGTGCACTTGTCAGAGTTCTCAACATAAAACATTTCTTGTGGATGCATATTTCTTCTTGATAAATCTGAAATCTCCTTCACATCAAGATGAAAGATGTACCGGGCAATTTCTACTTCAGCAACTAAGATCTCTTTAAATTTGAGGGTCCTCTTCTTCAAGAACTCGGTCTTCGTCATTCTTTTTATTTCATGTTTCTGTTGCATAGAGATTAAACTCTTCAATGCGTATCTGTAGCATTGATATTTTAAAAGAGTCCCTCTATGCTCAAAATGGAAACCTGAAAAGAAAGAATGCAAATTTTCTCCTTCATTGTGAGCCTATGTTCTACAGACACCCCCTGCCCCCCCCTACTGATGGAACTATGTTGTCCCGGCGTATGACAATAAACTACACCCCAGGCTTGAGCTGGTTCAACATCTATCAGTGCCTGGTTAGGCCCTCGAAGAAGGTGACAGTTCTCCTCCATTATGTGCCTTTTTCTACTTCAGGCTCCAAGATTTTCATTTAAGGCTCTGTCTTCAGTAACTTTTGTCTCCTGTCCATCATTTATGTTCTTCAAGCTCCAAAACACTGTGCACTTGTCAGAGTTCTCAACATAAAACATTTCTTGTGGATGCATATTTCTTCTTGATAAATCTGAAATCTCCTTCACATCAAGATGAAAGATGTACCGGACAATCTCTACTTCAGGAACTAAGATATCTTTAAATTTGAGGCTCCTCTTCTTCAAGTACTCGGTCTTCATCGTTCTGTTTTATTTCATGTTTCTGTTGCATAGAGATTAAACTCTTCAATGCGTATCTGTAGCATTGATATTTTAAAAGAGTCCCTCTATGCTCAAAATGGAAACCTGAAAACAAAGAATGCAAATTTTCTCCTTCATTGTGAGCCTATGTTCTACAGACACACCCTGCCCCCCCCCCCTACTGATGGAACTATGTTGTCCTGGAGTATGACAATAAACTACACCCCAGGCTTGAGCTGGTTCAACATCTATCAGTGCCTGGTTAGGCCCTCAAAGAAGGTGACAGTTCTCCTCCATTATGTGCCTTTTTCTACTTCATGCTCCAAGATTGTCATTTAAGGCTCTGTCTTCAGTAACTTTTGTCTCCTGTCCATCATTTATGTTCTTCAAGCTCCAAAACACTGTGCGCATGTCGAAGTTCTCAACATAAAACATTTCTTGTGGATGCATTTCTTCTTGATAAACCTGAAATCTCCTTCACATCAAGATGAAAGATGTACCGGGCAATTTCTACTTCAGCAACTAAGATCTTCTTAAATTTGAGGCTCCTCTTCTTCAAGAACTCGGTCTTCGTCGTTCTTTTTTATTTCATGTTTCTGTTGCATAGAGATTAAACTCTTCAATGCGTATCTGTAGCATTGATATTTTAAAAGAGTCCCTCTATGCTCAAAATGGAAACCTGAAAAGAAAGAATGCAAATTTTCTCCTTCATTGTGAGCCTATGTTCTACAGACACACCCTGCCCCCCTACTGATGGAACTATGTTGTCCTGGAGTATGACAATAAACTACACCCCAGGCTTGAGCTGGTTCAACATCTATCAGTGCCTGGTTAGGCCCTCAAAGAAGGTGACAGTTCTCCTCCATTATGTGCCTTTTTCTACTTCAGGCTCCAAGATTGTCATTTAAGGCTCTGTCTTCAGTAACTTTTTCTCCTGTCCATCATTTATGTTTTTCAAGCTCCAAAACACTGTGCACATGTCAGAGTTCTCAACATAAAACATTTCTTGTGGATGCATTTTTCTTCTTGATAAATCTGAAATCTCCTTCACATCAAGATGAAAGATGTACCGGGCAATTTCTACTTCAGCAACTAAGATCTTTTTAAATTTGAGGCTCCTCTTCTTCAAGAACTCGGTCTTCGTCGTTCTGTTTTATTTCATGTTTCTGTTGCATAGAGATTAAACTCTTCAATGCGTATCTGTAGCATTGATATTTTAAAAGAGTCCCTCTATGCTCAAAATGGAAACCTGAAAAGAAAGAATGCAAATTTTCTCCTTCATTGTGAGCCTATGTTCTACAGACACACCCTGCCCCCCCCCCCTACTGATGGAACTATGTTGTCCTGGAGTATGACAAAAAACTACACCCCAGGCTTGAGCTGATTCAACATCTATCAGTGCCTGGTTAGGCCCTCAAAGAAGGTGACAGTTCTCCTCCATTATGTGCCTTTTTCTACTTCATGCTCCAAGATTGTCATTTAAGGCTCTGTCTTCAGTAACTTTTGTCTCCTGTCCATCATTTATGTTCTTCAAGCTTCAAAGCCTGTGCACATGTCAGAGTTCTCAACATAAAACATTTCTTGTGGATGCATATTTCTTCTTGATAAATCTGAAATCTCCTTCACATCAAGATGAAAGATGTACCGGGCAATCTCTACTTCATCAACTAAGATATCTTTAAATTTGAGGCTCCTCTTCTTCAAGAACTCGGTCTTCGTCGTTCTTTTTTATTTCATGTTTCTGTTGCATAGAGAATAAACTCTTCAATGCGTATCTGTAGCATTGATATTTTAAAAGAGTCCCTCTATGCTCAAAATGGAAACCTGAAAAGAAAGAATGCAAATTTTCTCCTTCATTGTGAGCCTATGTTCTACAGACACACCCTGCCCCCCCCTACTGATGGAACTATGTTGTCCTGGAGTATGACAAAAAACTACACCCCAGGCTTGAGCTGATTCAACATCTATCAGTGCCTGGTTAGGCCCTCAAAGAAGGTGACAGTTCTCCTCCATTATGTGCCTTTTTCTACTTCATGCTCCAAGATTGTCATTTAAGGCTCTGTCTTCAGTAACTTTTGTCTCCTGTCCATCATTTATGTTCTTCAAGCTCCAAAACACTGTGCACATGTCAGAGTTCTCAACATAAAACATTTCTTGTGGATGCATATTTCTTCTTGATAAATCTGAAATCTCCTTCACATCAAGATGAAAGATGTACCGGGCAATCTCTACTTCAGCAACTAAGATCTCTTTAAATTTGAGGCTCCTCTTCTTCAAGAACTCGGTCTTCATCGTTCTTTTTTATTTCATGTTTCTGTTGCATAGAGATTAAACTCTTCAATGCGTATCTGTAGCATTGATATTTTAAAAGAGTCCCTCTATGCTCAAAATGGAAACCTGAAAAGAAAGAATGCAAATTTTCTCCTTCATTGTGAGCCTATGTTCTACAGACACACCCTGCCCCCCTACTGATTGAACTATGTTGTCCTGGAGTATGACAAAAAACTACAACCCACGCTTGAGCTGGTTCAACATCTATCAGTGCCTGGTTAGGCCCTCAAAGAAGGTGACAGTTCTCCTCCATTATGTGCCTTTTTCTACTTCAGGCTCCAAGATTGTCATTTAAGGCTCTGTCTTCAGTAACTTTTGTCTCCTGTCCATCATTTATGTTCTTCAAGCTCCAAAACACTGTGCACATGTCAGAGTTCTCAACATAAAACATTTCTAGTGGATGCATATTTCTTCTTGATAAATCTGAAATCTCCTTCACATCAAGATGAAAGATGTACCGGGCAATTTCTACTTCAGCAACTAAGATCTCTTTAAATTTGAGGGTCCTCTTCTTCAAGAACTCGGTCTTCGTCATTCTTTTTATTTCATGTTTCTGTTGCATAGAGATTAAACTCTTCAATGCGTATCTGTAGCATTGATATTTTAAAAGAGTCCCTCTATGCTCAAAATGGAAACCTGAAAAGAAAGAATGCAAATTTTCTCCTTCATTGTGAGCCTATGTTCTACAGACACATTCTGCCCCCCCCTACTGATTGAACTATGTTGTCCTGGAGTATGACAAAAAACTACACCCCAGGCTTGAGCTGGTTCAACATCTATCAGTGCCTGGTTAGGCCCTCAAAGAAGGTGACAGTTCTCCTCCATTATGTGCCTTTTTCTACTTCATGCTCCAAGATTGTCATTTAAGGCTCTGTCTTCAGTAACTTTTGTCTCCTGTCCATCATTTATGTTCTTCAAGCTCCAAAACACTGTGCACTTGTCAGAGTTCTCAACATAAAACATTTCTTGTGGATGCATATTTCTTCTTGATAAATCTGAAATCTCCTTCACATCAAGATGAAAGATGTACCGGGCAATCTCTACTTCAGCAACTAAGATCTCTTTAAATTTGAGGCTCCTCTTCTTCAAGAACTCGGTCTTCGTCGTTCTTTTTTATTTCATGTTTCTGTTGCATAGAGATTAAACTCTTCAATGCGTATCTGTAGCATTGATATTTTAAAAGAGTCCCTCTATGCTCAAAATGGAAACCTGAAAAGAAAGAATGCAAATTTTCTCCTTCATTGTGAGCCTATGTTCTACAGACACACCCTGCCCCCCCCCTACTGATGGAACTATGTTGTCCTGGAGTATGACAAAAAACTACACCCCAGGCTTGAGCTGATTCAACATCTATCAGTGCCTGGTTAGGCCCTCAAAGAAGGTGACAGTTCTCCTCCATTATGTGCCTTTTTCTACTTCATGCTCCAAGATTGTCATTTAAGGCTCTGTCTTCAGTAACTTTTGTCTCCTGTCCATCATTTATGTTCTTCAAGCTCCAAAACACTGTGCACATGTCAGAGTTCTCAACATAAAACATTTCTTGTGGATGCATTTTTCTTTTTGATAAATCTGAAATCTCCTTCACATCAAGATGAAAGATGTACCGGGCAATTTCTACTTCAGCAACTAAGATCTCTTTAAATTTGAGGCTCCTCTTCTTCAAGAACTCGGTCTTCGTCGTTCTGTTTTATTTCATGTTTCTGTTGCATAGAGATTAAACTCTTCAATGCGTATCTGTAGCATTGATATTTTAAAAGAGTCCCTCTATGCTCAAAATGGAAACCTGAAAAGAAAGAATGCAAATTTTCTCCTTCATTGTGAGCCTATGTTCTACAGACACCCCCTGCCCCCCCCCCTCTACTGATGGAACTATGTTGTCCCGAAGTATGACAATAAACTACACCCCAGGCTTGAGCTGATTCAACATCTATCAGTGCCTGGTTAGGCCCTCGAAGAAGGTGACAGTTCTCCTCCATTATGTGCCTTTTTCTACTTCAGGCTTCAAGATTGTCATTTAAGGCTCTGTCTTCAGTAACTTTTGTCTCCTGTCCATCATTTATGTTCTTCAAGCTCCAAAACACTGTGCACTTGTCAGAGTTCTCAACATAAAACATTTCTTGTGGATGCATATTTCTTCTTGATAAATCTGAAATCTCCTTCACATCAAGATGAAAGATGTACCGGGCAATTTCTACTTCAGCAACTAAGATCTCTTTAAATTTGAGGGTCCTCTTCTTCAAGAACTCGGTCTTCGTCATTCTTTTTATTTCATGTTTCTGTTGCATAGAGATTAAACTCTTCAATGCGTATCTGTAGCATTGATATTTTAAAAGAGTCCCTCTATGCTCAAAATGGAAACCTGAAAAGAAAGAATGCAAATTTTCTCCTTCATTGTGAGCCTATGTTCTACAGACACCCCCTGCCCCCCCCTACTGATGGAACTATGTTGTCCCGGCGTATGACAATAAACTACACCCCAGGCTTGAGCTGGTTCAACATCTATCAGTGCCTGGTTAGGCCCTCGAAGAAGGTGACAGTTCTCCTCCATTATGTGCCTTTTTCTACTTCAGGCTCCAAGATTTTCATTTAAGGCTCTGTCTTCAGTAACTTTTGTCTCCTGTCCATCATTTATGTTCTTCAAGCTCCAAAACACTGTGCACTTGTCAGAGTTCTCAACATAAAACATTTCTTGTGGATGCATATTTCTTCTTGATAAATCTGAAATCTCCTTCACATCAAGATGAAAGATGTACCGGACAATCTCTACTTCAGGAACTAAGATATCTTTAAATTTGAGGCTCCTCTTCTTCAAGTACTCGGTCTTCATCGTTCTGTTTTATTTCATGTTTCTGTTGCATAGAGATTAAACTCTTCAATGCGTATCTGTAGCATTGATATTTTAAAAGAGTCCCTCTATGCTCAAAATGGAAACCTGAAAACAAAGAATGCAAATTTTCTCCTTCATTGTGAGCCTATGTTCTACAGACACACCCTGCCCCCCCCCCCTACTGATGGAACTATGTTGTCCTGGAGTATGACAATAAACTACACCCCAGGCTTGAGCTGGTTCAACATCTATCAGTGCCTGGTTAGGCCCTCAAAGAAGGTGACAGTTCTCCTCCATTATGTGCCTTTTTCTACTTCATGCTCCAAGATTGTCATTTAAGGCTCTGTCTTCAGTAACTTTTGTCTCCTGTCCATCATTTATGTTCTTCAAGCTCCAAAACACTGTGCGCATGTCGAAGTTCTCAACATAAAACATTTCTTGTGGATGCATTTCTTCTTGATAAACCTGAAATCTCCTTCACATCAAGATGAAAGATGTACCGGGCAATTTCTACTTCAGCAACTAAGATCTTCTTAAATTTGAGGCTCCTCTTCTTCAAGAACTCGGTCTTCGTCGTTCTTTTTTATTTCATGTTTCTGTTGCATAGAGATTAAACTCTTCAATGCGTATCTGTAGCATTGATATTTTAAAAGAGTCCCTCTATGCTCAAAATGGAAACCTGAAAAGAAAGAATGCAAATTTTCTCCTTCATTGTGAGCCTATGTTCTACAGACACACCCTGCCCCCCTACTGATGGAACTATGTTGTCCTGGAGTATGACAATAAACTACACCCCAGGCTTGAGCTGGTTCAACATCTATCAGTGCCTGGTTAGGCCCTCAAAGAAGGTGACAGTTCTCCTCCATTATGTGCCTTTTTCTACTTCAGGCTCCAAGATTGTCATTTAAGGCTCTGTCTTCAGTAACTTTTTCTCCTGTCCATCATTTATGTTTTTCAAGCTCCAAAACACTGTGCACATGTCAGAGTTCTCAACATAAAACATTTCTTGTGGATGCATTTTTCTTCTTGATAAATCTGAAATCTCCTTCACATCAAGATGAAAGATGTACCGGGCAATTTCTACTTCAGCAACTAAGATCTTTTTAAATTTGAGGCTCCTCTTCTTCAAGAACTCGGTCTTCGTCGTTCTGTTTTGTTTCATGTTTCTGTTGCATAGAGATTAAACTCTTCAATGCGTATCTGTAGCATTGATATTTTAAAAGAGTCCCTCTATGCTCAAAATGGAAACCTGAAAAGAAAGAATGCAAATTTTCTCCTTCATTGTGAGCCTATGTTCTACAGACACACCCTGCCCCCCCCCCTACTGATGGAACTATGTTGTCCCGGAGTATGACAATAAACTACACCCCAGGCTTGAGCTGGTTCAACATCTATCAGTGCCTGGTTAGGCCCTCGAAGAAGGTGACAGTTCTCCTCAATTATGTGCCTGTTTCTACTTCAGGCTCCAAGATTGTCATTTAAGGCTTTGTCTGCAGTAACTTTCGTCTCCAGTCCATCATTTATGTTCTTCATGCTCCAAAACATTGAGCACATGTCAGATTTCTTAATATAAAACATTTCTTTTCGATTTTTTTCCCTTCACATCCAGAAGAAATGTACTCTGCAATTTCTACTTCAGTGTTCACCATCTGTGTGTGGGTCTTTTACCAGTGGATAGAAACGTAGTACTACAATGTGGTACTACCATGTGGCTGTACCATCACATCAGCACCATATACTCTGCAGACATGTGTAGCTTGGGTTTGAATCATTTTACTTCACAAGGTGATTCTCTTTTAATCCGATGTTATTAATGTTTGGTTCTTATGACACCTCTCTAAGGCATTTGACGGTTGATTAGATGTGTACTTGTTTGATGATCCTTGTAGTAAGTGTTTGTTTGTTTTACATTTGCAGGAAGGAAATCAAATATTAAAAAACATATTCACTCTAAAATATTTGTGTTTATGGCACTGCATACCTTCTGTCATGGTTGAAGACCAGTATTCTCACTTGGTGCACCCATTTATGTGAATAAAATAACAAACCTGTGAAAGTTGGGGATGAACTGGTCATTAAGTTTGCAAGAGATTAATGGAAAAAAATCCTTGTTGCATTACTTTATGAGCTTTTAGATGCAAAATTGTGTCGTTATCATCCTATGAGTCATTACTGACCCTTTGTGACCCTGAAATGCATCCCCAGATGCATAACACAAGTCTTTTATATTTTGAGTGAGGAATTAACATCTTTCTCAAAAAAATATGTTACTTAAGAGAAAGCTGTTTCTCACAATCTTTTTGACTGTCAACAGCTTTCCATTGCTCGCTACAATTTTTTGTGCTATCAATTATTTTGGGGGTATACCTATAGTGTCCAGTGGCTTTTATTTAACCAAAATTGTTTTCCTTTTTCTCAGCAGTTTGGTATTTATTGCGCTTTAAGGACCTGTAGCTTGGATGATGTGACTATTCTACGAGGGGTGCTTTATTCAACCTGATGTTGATGAGTTGTGCTTCTTGTGACACCCGCCTTACGATGAATGATGTACTTAATACTCAGCCGTTGAAGGTAAAACTGATGTTCGGTTCTGTTTCCATTTTAATAGTTCCAATACCCAAAACTTGAGTTGAACTAGATCAAAATTCTTGCAATTCTCCAACTTCCATGTCGATAAACAAAATTTAAAGTGATTTAATACATTCGTAGCATAATTACAAACTGTTTCTTCTTACTTAGCAAGTAAAAAACATCAGTTAACTTATAAAATTTCCAAGTCATCGCTAGTCAGAATAAACAAATCCACATGGTGTCAAAACAAGCATACAGTCTGGTTGCATAGACGTATGTGCTTTGTAGAGGGGCGAACCAGACCATGCAGATGTACAAGTACAATGTGCATCGCGAACGGTTCCTCTTGTCCCTGTGTGGTATCGTAAAACAGACCGTTAAGAAGGGCAATGGCAGCCAACGGAAGAAACAGGTACAGCAGCGGTGTGAGGAGGTGGATTTTTCCAGGTGTACGCCGGCCAGTAAGAGGGGCATCGACGGCCATGTTCACGCTGTGCGCGGCCGCCATGAATTTTGAGGCCTGGAAACCTGAATCAAAAATCTTTCACTCAAAATGCTTTTTTTTGTATTAATGAAACCGAATCCTCATTTTTTTCCGCAGTAGTTTGGTACATGGAGCTTTAAGGACCTGTAGCTTAGATGATGTCATTTACCCAAGGAGCTGGACCGGTGCCTTTGATGAGACTTGCTTCTTGTGACACCTGTCTTACCACAGGGGATGTACTGATGTGGTCCTTGAAGGTAAAAATTCATGATTCAAAAATACCCCAGACAGCTTCGCTATTCCTATTGGTGGAGACTGGAGAGCATGTCAAATTGCTGATCAAGACAAAGCTGGAGCTGTAATATTAAGCAACTGGCTTCACATGTTGGGCGCGAGACCATAGAAAAGAATTTGTTAAAAGTTTTTTTTAAATGAATGTCTATACTTGTAACTTTTTTTTCACCTTTTAACAAAAGGACATTTATGAACATTGATAAATGAGTAGTGTCTCGTTCTTAAACGACTGTTAAAAACCTTGTAGGGTTGTGGCTGTGCGATAAAGGCCTTTAGCTTGGGACTTTATTGCACAGCCCAACCCTGGCGATTATAAACGGCCGTTTTAGAACTCTTTTATTAATACACGTGGGTGTTTCCTTATTCCGTTTGCCATTATTCTGTTGAAAGCCCCTTTTATGTAAAATTAAATCCTGTTAACAGTAACTCATTATTTCACAGCAGTTTGATACATGCTGACCTGCAGCTGGGATGATCTAATTTTTCCAAGGAGGTGGCGCTCTGGGAACCTGATGTTGGTGCGTCTTCATTCGTGTGTTACATGCATTACCATGAGGGATCTACTTAATGTGCAACTTTGATCTATAAAGGTAAAACTAAAGATAATAGTGATGCTGTAAATGGGTCGAAACTATCAGTATGGAGAAACAAACCAAAACAGGTCAATACATTTTCAAAAATATGTTTGTATATATTTTAAATGCCAAAATATCTCTTGTTTTATTTTGGACAACATAGCTTCCTGTTAAAAAAACATCAACTGGGGATTAAAATTAGCATTGAAAAAACAATGCGTTACGTTCTTTTGCATAACTTGGTGTTTCTACTTTCACAACATTTGAACTAAAATGGTATCGACACAAGGTTTTAACAGTATTAAAACATAGATTATGCCCTCTTCAAATGTATACAAAAACGAAAAGTTACTTTGGTCGAAAGGGACTCATTTTGCTTGATTGCTCACCCCAATTTTTTTTTTTTATTGTTTCAAAAAGGAAACACACCCTTTGTCACTTTTAAAACTTCCAAAAGTTTTGCATACTGCTGTGTATGTTTGCTTTTCTTTTAATACAAAATTGTTGTTTGGAGGTTTTTGTTGTTGCAATTTCATTAAATTTCACTGTTTCTGAATCAGGCTCAAACTTCCCTTGTCTTTTTTATCTTCTATTTTCTTTCACAGAGACTCCTAGATCAAGATCAGCTCCTACAAGATGAACAGAGTGCAGTCTCCATCTTCTTACTTGCTTTGTGTGTTCAGCTGCTTTAGGGCAAACCTGGGCCCAACTTCATAGCACTGCTTAACAGTGGACAGTTTGTGCTAACTGTGGCAGAAAAATTTGCCTAAAAAGCATAAGCGTATTCACAGGGTAGCATGAAAATTAGGCGGCCATCTTGCGCATTCACAATTGCTTTGAATTTTGTTTTACCAGTATGAAGCTCTATGAAATTTGGCCCTGGATACATTTTCCAAATTTTGTTACCCAAGGGGTTTTGTATCTGGTCTTCGAAACATTTTTTATAAAACGCATTTAGATTATTAAATTTTGCCCTCAAGGGTCTTTTCTGCCATTTGGAATGCAGTTGCACAAAGAAATAAAATATCTGAAATTTTTAACACTTAATATTTAATTTTGGGAACTGAAAGCAAGCAAAATGTAAGAAATGTTTCAACAAGTTCTTAAAATTGTATCATCAACAAGTTGTACTTCTTGTATTTTGTTTAACCTTCAGAAACTGCATTAAGAAAGGCAGAAAAGACCCCTGGGGAAAAATTAAAGGGACACGTTACCTTGGATTGAGCTATTTTGGTTTTACAAATCAAGATGATCCACGCAATACACTTTGCTGTAATTGTGTGGTTTTACTTTGTGAACTAACATGGTCCGCCATTTTGTAGAACAGTTTTTGACTCCACAAAATGGCGGATGGTGTTAGTTCACGTAGTAAAAGGGAAACCACATAGGCATATTTGTGTGAATCATTGTTATACTTTTGAAAAACATCTTTCCAACCATTTTAACATAACAAATGTTTCAAGTGCTTTTAATAGCCAAAATTGCCCAATCCAAGTTTCTGGACACGTTTGGTAATTATTCAAAGCATATAAGCATAAAAATTTATTTGGAAACGAGCTACAGAGAGTTGTTGAAAGTATAAAATATTGTGAGACTCTCTGAAGTAACTAGTTTTTGAGAAAGAGATAATTTCTCACTAAAATATTTGAGTCTGTATAAGACTTCAGGCCTGATTTCTTTCTCAGGCATCTGAAAGCACACAAATTTGTATAACAATGGTGTTATTTCTTTCATTATTTTCTTGCAACTTCGATGACCAAATGAACCAAAATTTTCTCAGATGTATCATTTTATGCATATGTTTGGATACACCAAGTGTGAATATTGGTCTTTGACATTTACCGAACATGTCCAGTGCCTTTAAACTATAACAGGAAAATCATACTTTGAGCGTAAGAGAACTATTTTTTAATGAAAATTTAGTCAAATGCCTTTTGTCTAGTGGTGGGGGTGGGGGTAAACTTCTCCTAAAACTCATCGCTCCCTTACAGGGTATTTTTTATTTTTTTTTTAAATTTTTATAGATCAAAGACCTGTAGCCAATATCAACATCTTCTTTAACCAAAAAGGGTTTTTAGATAAGAACATCTAAGAAAAGATAACAAATTTAATGGTAGTTATGCTATAATCAAAAGATACTATATCAAAAGGTGAATGTGGCCATTTGGGACTGTATTTAGACAACAAGTTGAGTAAATTCTCACAAAATACTCATTGCTGCAAACTTGAAAAACTTAAGTTTCTCTTAAATCACAGTACAAGATGGTTGGTTGTTTCATACGTCTACTCACGGTTGCAGACGTATGACTCTTTAGTTAGCTGCTTTTTGCAGTCTAACCAATTTGCACTAAAAATTATAACTCGTAGGTATGAGTATCTTCTCATACATATACGAGTTATTACCTTTGTACATACACACAATGTGCATGTCTTGTGTACCATTAATCATGTATCATGTACAACTGATCATCTCGTACGTACAATATCTCATACATACGACTAGTTTTAATAAGTACATATGATTTGTTTGATATGTAAGACTTATTGAATCGTATGTCAGACTTAAAATTTACGTACGACTTTTGTACATCATGATACTTTGTATGATGCTCAACTCATTATCTTGTACATAGATTTATAATTAACAGCATTTTTCAAGCTTGCAGCAACAAATATCAGTGTGAATTGACATAATCCAATGATCTAAGATAAAGTTGCTTTAGCATGGCAGTAGTTGTGACTGGAAACTTTTGGCATTGGAATTGAGTAGACTGGATGGTGAGTGTGTGTGTTCGTGAGCATAAACTGGACAGTGAGTTTGTGTAGTGAGCGTATGCCTTTTTGTCATCTGTCTTCGCACATCTACTGCCATGTTATTGTGAATATTTTAAAAACTATTTGAACCAATGAAAACTACAGACCCTTTTTGGAATATGGCCATGTTCCCTTTGTTTTATGATCATAATCGAGTTCAGCGATATGCACCTTCTTATAGCCAAGTGATAAATATGCAAAGCATTAACCCTAGATTCAACAACCTTCAAAATGATTCAGAAAAGAAAATGGGTATATGCTTACAAGTCTTTATATAAAAGCAGACATTTGCATTTGGAAAGGGTACAAGCAAGGAAAATTACATAACTTTGGAGGGGGGGGGGGGCTATTAAACCATTCAGTTGCGTTTGTTTTCCACCCGTTCTTTTTTTTTGGGGGGGGGGCAAGGGTTCGGAACCCCCCTGGGCCCAATTTCATAGAGGTGCTTAAGCAGGAAATATTGCTTTACATTTTTTTGGCTAAGCAGAAATGAGCAGGATACCAATTTAGAGTTGTACATGTGTCATTGTAGTTTGGCTGAAAACCTTATTCTGGCAAGCATAATATTTTGCTTAGCTAGTTTATGTGCTTAAGCACCCCTATGCAAGTATGCCCAGGTTACACCACTGGATGAGATGTTGGCTACACACAGTTACAAAGAACGTTCACTTCCCCCTTGATAAGACTAATTTGTGTAGCAAATTTAGCAGGGCATGTAAGCACTGTGTTTTGGGAACAATAGTTGTTCTTCACAAGAGGACTGCAGGAATGAATGCATGATGTACATTCCAGTCCTCTTGTGTTTGAGCTCCTATCAAAATGAGATTTGTCTTTTTTCTGAAACAGTTTTTGACAAGATCTTTCCATTGATACCCCTATGCTAAGGGATGCAAAGTGAGTCATGAATATACTTGGGGAAAAACCCACAATATTGTACACTGTGTTTATCATTGACATTCTGGGTAAGCAAATCTCATTTTCTGACAGAACTCGATTTACAGGGAATACATTGTTGTGGTTTCAGTAGTTATATTATTAATTTTAGTTTTTACCTATATTTTGATGTGTGTCATGAGCACTGTAGGCTATACTCAGTACTTTCCCGAGTCCTGCGAAAAAAAGAAAAACAAAATCATGGCCAAGAATGGTTGGTTTGCGAGGAACAAAAGATGGTGGAAAAATGCTATCACAAAGAAGGTGCAAAAAGGCCTCAGCCCCTATTGGTCATTCTAGCTTGAAACTTCAGTTTAGAACACAGCTTAATGTATTTGAAAAGTACCAGACAATTGTGGTTACTATCATGCATGAGAGCAAACCTATAACAAGAAACACTTTGCTGGCGGTCATAATATGTTTTTCAGAAATTTCTGCTCAATTGGTTTCATCTCTGGGTTTTTTATCCTGTGGAACTATGTAGCAACGAGCTTTAGATTTAATTCTTGTAAAAGTAAACATTTTACGAAAAATAATTAATGAAAAATGATGTTTTAACAAAAAGCAAACCTGAAAGCGGTACAATTTGCCAGCAGCCACAAGGTTTTCCAGAGATTTTTGCTCATCAAGTTTTATCTCTGGTTTCTAAAGTGGGACTATGTAGTTGCCGAACAAGTAAAGATTGAATGTTTGAAAAATAGATGCTATACAAATGACAAATATGGTTAATACCAAAAGCCAAACCTTAAAGAGGTACAATTTGCTGGCAGCCACAAGGTTTTCCAGAGGTGTTTGCTCATTTAGTTTTATCTGTGGATTGTAATCATGTGGGACTATGTATAGTTGCAAAAAAGTGAAGAGCAACAATTCTTAGATTGAATGTTTGTAAAATAGATGCTATACAAATGAAAAATGTGGTTACTTTAATTAAAAGTACCAAAAGCCAAAACCTTAAAGAGGTACAATTTGCTGGCAGCCACAAGGTTTTCCAGAGGTTTTTGATGATTGGGTTTTTCCTTTGGTTTTTAATCCTGTGGGACTAAGTAGTTGCTGAAAATTTTTAAAAAGTAACACTAGTTATGAATTGAATGTTTGTAAACACGTTTTACATACAAAGTATGACAGTCCAAGGAAATAAATATTAAGTGACAGCTCCAACTGGTGGTCGAGCCTGTTGGCAAGCCATACCCTACATTGATGTAACAAATTGTGTAATTCTTTAGGGCGATTTCAGAGAGAAATATTTTACAGATTAGACAGGGCAGTTTAAAGACACTTGACACGTTTAGCAATTGTCAAAGACCAGTATTCTCACTTGGGGTGCCCCGGCATATCATACAAAAGACAAATCTTGGCTTAATTTGTCATCAAAGTTGCATGAAAAAAAGTTTAATATTATGCACAAATTAATGTGCTTTAAGATGCCTGATGATGGCTTCAGGTGTTGTCTGTTTTTCTCAGTTTCAAATACGCGTTTGTGAAAAATTACCCTTTTCCTCTAATCTACCTTAATAATGTGCTTATTAGCATTAAATTTCTTCCTTCAGGATTACCAACCCAATTTCCTAGTGATTTTCAGGATAAGCTAACAAAAGTTGAATGCCAGTAAAAGCAATCCTATGCAACAAATTAAGATTTGGTTGGAAATCTTGTATTTATCAAGGAAGAAATTTCATGCAGGCTTACAGGCTTTATGAACGCGTGTCCAGTGCCTTTAAGGGCAAACTGTGAGAAGTATAATTTTCTCTCATTGATTATCCATCCTGCGAAGCTATTCAAACACCCCTCTAATGTTTTGGAATGTTGACAATTACTTTGAGATTTATTTTTTGTTAAAATAATCAACTTGATGGAGAAGAAAGCACTTAAATATAGTTTAGCGACACTATCTGCTTTAGCAGCTCTTTGATATTGGGCCAGGGTACTTCTAGAAACTATAAGGCTCCGTTTCTAGAAGTAGGGCCACGGCTGGTTATCAATTATTTTAGGTAATTTATCTGGAAGAAATATCAAAATGGTATGCTTGCGAGGGGAGGGGAGGGGGGGGGGCTTCCATTGATGGGTGTTAAGGGATGGTAAACTTCACGACTATTTCACGACTATTTCTTCCCCATACATTTTTGTCAAAGTCTTAACTCATATTCATGGGATTTTGATTGAATTTAAAAATGAACCATCCCAGAAAATGTTTTTCCTATAAAATACATTGACTTGCCCTTCTTATGAACTATGGGTATTCATGAGCAGTGAATATGCAAATTAGTCACGGGGTGGCTTGCGCCTTTTAATTAGACTGGTCCCCTGTCTTTATCATACACGAGGGCCGTAGTGTGACGTCGGATGTTCAGGCTAAATTGATATGCACATTTTTCGATGAAGCATGGTCCTTTCTTTGAAGACAAAATGGCTGACCGTGGAGACTCTTCAGTTTTCTCTTCAGTTATTCCGTATTTGATCGCCTATTCGGTCGACAAAATCTCTCTAAAGTGTTTAAGGTGAGTTGAAAGTTAGTTGTAGAATCCACTGGAAGGGTTCTTAAGGTGAACGTGAGGTTTCAAAACAGCTAAAAATGAAGCAAAACATTGGCTTTACTGTTCAGTCGGCGGTTGGCTTAACTGGTATTTAGTGTGGCGGTCAGTGTGTGGCGGGGTGCGCGCTGGAGGGGTATAGGCCCACGGCTCAGTGTGGCGGCAGTTCTCGAAACACACGTGTCCTGACAATGCCCGAAGCTTGTATCCAGCTTCATTTGGCAAATTTTTCGCACCTCGCCACCAATTTATCCGTCCTAAATTAGCTCAAACTACACTGAATTTTTTTCTCAACCTACAACTTACAAGAAGGGGTTACCACATTTAAACATCCAGAAAACAGACAGAAGAAAACAAACTATAAGTAACAGTTGGAAAAAAATGTTACAAAATCGCAAGGCATGAAGCTCTTCTCACACCCACTCATCCAACATTTTGTCACAGACCACAACTTGACAGTTGTGTTGGTGAATGGTGGTGGTTGTTGGAAGTCGGAGATAACTTTCCGTATAGCGCCACCACTTTTTCACTAAATTTTACAAAAAGGCAGTGGACACTAATTGGTAATTACTCAAAATAATGGATAACTTTCCGTATGGCGCCACCACTTTTTCACTCATTTTTACAAAAAGGGATATATCAATCAGGTAAATTATATTATTTTATTTCGAATGAAAAAGTGGTGGCGCCATACGGAAACTTTTCCAAAATAATTATTATCATAAAACCTTTCTTGATAACGGAATTAGTAATGGGGAGAGGTTGATAGTATACAATATTGTGAGAACAGGTCCCTCTGAAGTGACGTAATTTTCGACAAAAAGTTACTTTCCACGAATTTGATTTCGAGACCTCGGATTAAGAATTTGAGGTCTCGAAATCAAAGCATCTGAAAGCACACAACTTCGTGCGACAAGGGTGTTTTTTCTTTCATTATTATCTCGCACCTTTGACGACCGATTGAGCTCAATTTTTCACAGGCTTGTTATTTTATGCATATGTTGAGATACACCAACTGTAAAGACTAGTCTTTGACAATTACCAATAGTGTCACATGTCTTTAAATAAGGGAATCAATGTGTGGTGAAGAGGTTTTCAACTAGTGGTTTAATCCCAACGAGGCCTGGTTCTTGATAATTTTACCGAGACGAAGTTGAGGTAACTTATAAAGAACCTGGCTTCGGCGGGTTCAAACCACTAGTTGAAAACCGATTCAACACACTTTGATTCCCATTAATAAATACCTTTTCGGTCAAAAACATCATCACTTGTTGGTCAAAAAGTAAAATAAATGCAAAAATTATAATTGTTAAATGATTTCTTCCAACACAACACCCCTCCAGCTATAAAATGGTAGAGCCCTTCGCTGCCCTCGTGTAAACAACTCCTTATAAGGGAATGCTGTGCGCGTTTCGCGTGATGTGGCACAACTGTTTCAGCCGTTGCTCTCGACCAATAGGAATGAAGAAAGCCTGGACGATATGACGATAATATCGTCACGATACGATATTGAAAACAATATCGCTAATATCGATGTTGGTTTTGAATTTATCAAAATATCGTCTCAAAACGATCCCACTGTTATTATGGTACTTTATTATTAGGGGATGCATGAACTGAGTGCTGCCGTGGCCAAGCGTGGGTGCAAAGCTGTATGCATAAAATAACAAACCTTGGAAAATTTGAGCTCAATCAGTCGTTGAAGTTGCGAGATAATAGTGAAAGAAAATACCTTGTTACACGAAATTCTAAATCTGAGGTCTCGAAATCAAATTCGTGGAAATAACTTCTTTCTCGAAAACTACGTTACTTCAGAGGGAGCCGTTTCTCACAATGTTTTATACTAATCTATCAACCTCTCCTCGTTACTCGTAACCAAGTAAGGTTTTATGCTAATAATGATGATTTTGATTAATTACCAATAGTGGAAGGGAATAGTCTGCACAAGTTGTTCCTTAAGTGTATATCATTCTACATATGTGAAAGATTATCTCTTTCAATAAATTTGTTTTGGTGACAAATTCATGTTCATACTTTTATCGATAAAGTTTCATGATCCACATTTCATCCAACGCTTTACCAATGACCTTGAAAGAGCTCGTAAACAACTCATTTTTGAATTGCCCTGTGTGGCCAAATGATTGATTGTGGGCAACTTGTTCACCTGATTTATAAATATTTATGCATTAACTTATTCAAGTTCCTTCATCAAATTCAATAACTGTTCAAATTTTATGCACATACTTTATCTTCGAAGTTTGTCATGCAGACGTCTGGTCTCACACGAATCACAGCACGGCGGCGCGCAATCTCTATTGCGTGATTTAATGCACACGCACACTTTTGCGCAACAGTCCAATTGCGCAAAAGTGATGGCGCCCTCTTTAGGCCAGTCTTGTTAAGGAAATGAGGCGTTCAACTCTATATGTTTCGATATCTGTTCTGTAAAGATCTATTCTTTATACTGATCTCTTTTGAGTGATAATGTCTTTTCTTTTGATACTGTGGAAAAATAAATGAACCTTGAACCTTATTCTCTCTTTTTTTATCTACAGATGAAGTGATCCAATCGGAGGTTGTCGGATCATCAGTCATAGTGCCGTCTAGATTGTCAGATCATCAGTCATAGCGGCTGTCTGTCCCACAGAGCAGAAGTGATGTCTCAAGCTAATGCTACTTTCAGCCTTGTTTCAAGCAATCTGCAATATAACAACTCATTCAACTTCATATTTAAAGGTACGATACAAAAGCGATATTGATAATACCTAATTGGTGATCTAGTTTGCGTAGTTGTATCTAATTTCTTACCACCCCTTCCAACTATAGGACCCTCTGTTTGAATCATGCAGGGGGCACTATGAGACTTGGGTTATCACTGCAACTGCGTAGGTTTTCCCTGAAACAATTTTCTGGGGTGCTCCTTCCACATCTAAGACTGAAACCTCATTCCTCATTCTCTTCTCTTCATTTGGTTCTTGGCGCTAGTACAGTGATTAAGTTTGCTTTCCTAACATTACAAATTGTGCGGTCTCATTCACGCAGAGCACGTCGCACATCGATCACACCTGGCCCGCAACCATTGCGCAGTACGTATACAGGGTCAAACTTTACAAAGTAGTTGTACATTTTCAACTTCATATTCTGTTGAAGGCGTTATTAGTCAAACATTTGGTGGTATTTTTATGTTCATATCTTAAAAGAATCCACCCGCTGTAATCAAATTCAAGTCCATGTCATTTCATGACCCGTGCTATGTTGCAAGTAATGAGAGCCTGCAAGCATGCTTGCTCTATCGCGAGCACCAGTGAATTTTTGCCACACAAGTACCATTTACTTCAGATCACAAGGAAGATTGTGCCAGCTTTGTTGACTGTTTTCGTTCAACTAGTTCACCCGCTACCTGAAATTTAAGTACAGGTACCAAACGCGGTTAGGTTGACACCGCAACTTGCATTACCTTTGCATGTGGCATACGCAAAATGGACCTGCTCCATTCAGCTTGATTTGAAGTATTATTCCGGAGGGGCTGACACCGAGCATCAATAGGCTTCATTAATATTATTATCATTTTTTGATTAAAATATTTAAATCAAATTTAGAGGCGGGGGTGTTGTTCATGACAGTCTTATATTACAAACCTCTAGGCCTATACCAAAAACTTCAGTTGGCCACCACCTCCGTGTCTTCCTCTATCTTCTAATTCCTTTAATTTTAGGAACACTGTTTGAATGCCGATAAAAACCTGGATAACATTTGATCGAATGTGGCGAGTGTTTCGCGGCATGTACGCCATTAAAAAAGCGCTGTCTCAAGCACTCGTAAACTTTCTGCCCTCACGCGCTATAGCAATCGTGCATTATTGCAAAAAATTAAAGTTGCACGGGCACTGTGCATAATTAAGAAGCAACTTAGTAAAGTTGAATACTGACGGTGAATGTGGGACTTGGCGTGTACAAACTATTTGTAATGAAAGAATTTTTAGCTTTAGTGGAATTTTAGCCTTTTTTGACAAACATGCAAGATTTACCCCCTTGTGAATTTATCAAATTTCAACCCATTTTCAATGAAAATGCAAGGCTTACTCCTTGTCGGATTTTTACTAAATTCTTAGCTTAATTTCTACAAAATAATAGGCCTTGTGATTTCATCTCAATTTCATCAAATTTTCAAAGAACATGCGAGGCTAACCAATTTCATCACATTTGAAACATCAGCCCATTTAAGACGAGATTGCAATGCTGACCCCTTGCCCTCGTTTTTTTAAACCACATTTTCAGCCCATTTTCTACAAAATGCAAGGACTTGTTATTTCATCTAATTTTATCAAATTTTCAAAAACATGCAAGGCTTACTCCTTGTGATGTTATTAAATTTCAGCCCAGCTTGACACTCCTTGGTTTTTAGGAGGCCAGTAACTGGTCAGAACACTCCTTTTGTCAATGAGAGAGAAACAATTCTTGAATTTCAGCCAAATCTGACTCTTCATTGAAATTTCATGGTTGTTCCATAGCAGAGATTTTCAGGGTGTCAAAGGGAAAAATCAATTTGGACCCCCCCCCTTCCAATTTGTTTTCCCTTAGATTTAGAAAATTTTTCCTCTGAGTCTCAATGTTAAAGTCACCTGGAAGTGGTATTTTGTCAAAATAAAGCTTTTGTCACTAAAATATGTGTTTTGATGAGTGGAATGTGAATAAACAACTAACTAAGGTTTACATAAATTAGTTACCATGTTATTAACAAATTGGAAAAAAAGCCCGACCCGAGAGGGTGCTGTTCGTGACGTCAATCGAGGCGCGATGAATCGCATGCAGTGCCAACACAGCATAGTGACGCTTGGCGCAAGCTAAAAACATGCCCTCAAAGTTCAAACAATACCTGATTTTTTTCACGTTAGGCAAATGCTCCTTTAGGTTCGTTACGTCTTTCAGGTACCTTCTTCGACTTCCCCACTAGCTGGAAAAATTATTGGGATGGCATCATGTTTTAGAAAAGAACTTTTCTCTTCATGTCAAAATGTGTAGTGTATTCCGGATTCTTGAAGCATGACGGCTCGAAGTGTTTGCGGCACAGCGCTGGAAAAGACGTCGGACCGGACAACTTGGCAAACTGACACCATCTTTAGTTGTTTTGCTGCATCCAGCAGCAATACACCTGGTTGACATTGCCGGAAAAATGCAAGAAAAAAACTTTCTCAAACGTACAAACTCACGTCCGTTTGAATGTACTTGCACGTACGTGTGTTCGATGTTCGATCGAGGCAAAGTCTTCCTCGATTAACGACACAAAAGGGGTAGGCGGAGTCACCCCCACACAACTTTATTTAATTTGTTAAACATATAAATCGTCAAAAACAATTACTAAAAAAATTATTTTATTGTTCAGGAACATATATACTCTAATGTTTGAAAACAAAATTTATTTCCAGGTGCCTTTAATGCATGGCATAAAATGGACCACTGCCTGCAAGCCCTGCAGTGCCATTATTTAATCTAGATGTTGATACCTTTACTGTAAAGTTGCATTATTTATACTCATTTCTTTGGAGTGATAATGGCGTTTTCTTTTTGATACTGTGGAAAAATAAATGAACTTTAACATTCTCTTTTTCATCTACAGATGAAGTGATCCAATCGGAGGTTGTCAGATCATCAGTCATAGTGCCGTCTAAATTGTCAGACCATCAGTCATAGTGGATGTCTGTCACACACAGAACAGAAGTGATGTCTCAAGCTGTTACTACTGAAGCCTTGTTTCAAGCAATCTGTGATATATCAACTCATTCAACTTCATGTTTAAAGGTACGATACAGAAGCGATATTGATAATACCTAATTGGTGATCTAGTTTGCGTAGTGGTATCTAATTTTCTACCATGCCTTCCACCTCTATTAGGACCCCCTGTTTAAATCACGCCGGGGGCACTACGTGGATTGGGTTATCACCATGACTGCGTGGGTTTTCCATGGAATAATTCTTAAACCTAAACTTTACTCATTGTCTTCTCTTCATTGGGTTCTTGGCTGTGATTAATTTTGCTTTTCTATAAAATACTTTAGATTCACTTACAACCAGAATAAATTAAATGAAGAATCACATTTCTGATATTGTCACCGCTCACAAAAAGGCGAATCCATGCCCCCACCGCTCACACAAAACTGCAAGGGTTCCCCCTTGTGTTTTTATCAAATTTTAGCCCATTTGGGCCAAAAATCCAAGGCTTACCTTTAATTTTTTTAAAAACATGCAAGGCTTCCTCCTGTGACTTGATCAAATTGTAGCTTATTTTGGGGAAAAATACAGGTTTAACCTTTATAACATTTAAATCCACATTTGACAAACATGCAAGGCAAAAAAGCCATGTGAATTTTTAAATGAAATGTATTACATCCGACAATGACACCAAGGCATGCCACTTTTCAGCTGATCAGCTAATTTCCTTTTTTTCCTTTTCAAATACAGTGCCAAAGAAAACAGAAAACACTGGCAATCTCCTCTTTTTTATTTTACAATTAGAAAGTTGCATTGTTCACAAAAAGGTGACTCCGTGCCCCAAATATCGGCCCGTTTTAAACAAAAATGCAAGGCTTACGCCTTGTTATTTTATCAAATTTTGAGCCCATTTTCTACAAAATGCAAAGGCTTGCAATTCATCCAATTTCATCAAAATTTTAAACATAAAAGCAAGGACTTCCTCTTGTGATAGTATCAAATTTTCGACAAAAATCCAAGGCTTATGCCTACTTCTTGTGATGTTATCAAAATCCAGCAAATTTTTAACAAAAATACAATCCTTACCCGTAACCCTTCAGATTTTTTGTTATTTCAGCCCAATTTTACCTAGATCCAAAGAATTACTTGTTGTTTTTGGAGGCCAGTACTGGTCAGAAGACACCTTTCCAGCCAAATATTGCATTTTCACAGCAAAGATTTTCAGGGTGTCAAGACAAAATCATTTGACCCCACCCCCAAAAAATATTTGTTTTAAATTAATACCTTCATATTTCACTCATAGATGTAGAGAGTTGTTCCTCTTAGTCTCAATGTAAATGCCTGGCAACAGGGACCATTGCCCGGAAGCTCTGCTTCTGCAATAGCGGTGCCATATTTCATATAGTTTTTTTTTTATATATATCTGTTCTGGAAAGATGTGTTCTTTATACTGATCTCTTTTGAGTGCCAATGTTTTATTTTATTTTGATGCTGTGCTTGGGAAAATTAATGAACCTTGAACCCTGTTCTCTTCTACAGATGAAGTGATCCAAACAGTGATGGTCAGATCATCAGTCTTAGTGGTTGTCTGTCCCCCAGAGAAGTGATGTCTCAAGCTGTCGTTATTGAAGCCTATAGTGTCCAGCAATCTGCGTTAAATAAACTCTTTCAACTTCATGATTAAAGGTACGATATGAAAGCGATATTGATAATACCTAATTGGTGATCTAGTTTGCGTAGTGGTATCTAATTTCCTACCACCCCTTCCAACTATAGGACCCCCTGTTTGAATCATGCAGGGGGTACTACGAGACTTGGGTTATCACTGCCACTGCGTGGGTATTTTCCTAAAACAAGTTTCTGGGCTGTTCGTTCCACATCTAAGACTGAAACTTCATTCCTCAATGTCTTCTCTCCATTGGGTTCTTTGCTAGTACAGTGATTAAAGACACTCTGGACACTAATGGTAATTTACAAAGACCAGTGTTCTCACTTGGTGTATCTCTACATATGCATAAAATAACAAACCTGTGAAAATTTGAGCTCAATCGGTCATTGAAGTTGCGAGATAATAATGAAAGAAAAAACACCCTTGTCTCAAGAAGTTGTGTGCTTTCAGATGCTTGATTTCGAGACCTCAAGTTCTAAATCTGAGGTCTCAAAATCAAATTCAGGGGAAATTATTTCTTTCTCATAAACTGCGTCACTTCAGAGGGAGTTGTTTCTCACAATGTTTTATACTACAAACCTCTCCCCATTATAAACTGGTTACAAAGTAAGGTTTTATGCTAATAATTATTTTGAGTAATTACCAATAGTGTCCACTGCCTTTAAGTTCGCTTTTCTAAAAGATACTTTAGCTTCACAACCAGAATAATTGAAACAAAATGAATCACATTTCTGACATTGTCACCATCACA
Source organism: Asterias amurensis (assembly GCF_032118995.1). Classification (NCBI taxonomy): domain Eukaryota; kingdom Metazoa; phylum Echinodermata; class Asteroidea; order Forcipulatida; family Asteriidae; genus Asterias; species Asterias amurensis. Next base: position 17,240,590 of record NC_092649.1, read on the forward strand.
GGGACTCTAGATGCAAGACTAACTTCTTGGCTTTTGGGGGCCAGTAACTGGTCAGAAAACTCTGTTTTTCAATGAGAGAGAAATAGTTGTGAGTTTCAACCAAATCCTGCTCTTCATTAAAATTTCACTGTGTTTTCACAGCCGAGATTTTCAGGGTGTAAGGGTGTACAAGGCAAAATCAAATTTCATTCCCCCTCCCCCGAACTGTTTTGGGTTTTAGTTTCATATTTTCATATTTCACTCATGGATGTAGAAAATCATTGTTCTCAGTCTTAATGTAAATGCCTGGCATAAATGGACCTTTGCCTGTGAGCTCTGCAGTGCCATATTTAATCTAGTTTTTGATATCTGTACTGTAAAGATTTGTTCAGTACACCGATTTATTTGGAGTGATTATGTGTATTTTCTTTTTGATACTGTGGAAAAATAAATGAACCTTGAACTTTATTCTCTTTTTCATCTACAGATTAAGTGATCCAATCGGAGGTTGTCAGATCATCAGTCATAGTGCCGTCTAGTTTGTCAGATCATCAGTCATAGTGGCTGTCTGTCCCACAGAGCAGAAGTGATGTCTCAAGCTATCACTACTGAAGCCAGTAATCTGCATTATAACAACTCTTTCAACTTCATGGTTATACAGGTACGATACAAAAGCAAATGTAAATACAAAATTGGTGGTCCAGTTAGCGTAGTTGTATCTAATTTCCAACATCGCCTTCCACCTCTAGGACTCTCGTTTGAATCATGCCGGGGCACTTTGTGGATTGGGTTAACACTCCGACTGCGTGTTTTTCCCCTGGTATAATTTACTTGGGTGTTCCTCCCACATCTAAAACTGAAACTTCACTCCTCATTGTCTTCCCTCAATTGGGTTCTTGGCTAGAACAGCGATTAAGTTCGCTTTTCTAAAAGATACTTTAGCTTCACAACCAGATTAATTGAAATAAAATGAATCACATTTCTGACATTGTCACCGTCACAAAAAGGAGAATGCTAAAATTTACAACTCATTTCTTTGGCAAGAACACAAGGCTTATTTGTATTGATTTTTGAAACTAGGTCAGCGTGCGCGCGCTCACACAACTTGCGTGCTACTTCGTGAAAACGTTTTTACCACACTTTGACTCGAGTGCGTGCCATGCATACAACGGTAAACAGAGGTTCGGGTGCTACTTCGTGAAAACAAAAAATGCCACTTTGGGCCAAAATTAAAAACACTAATTAGCTTAATTAAAAAAGTAAAGCTGTCTGAGCTTCGAAACATTATGGAATTGTAGGTCTTCGTGCATTATCAACAGAAATGTAAAAAAAATAAAAATGTGTAAAAAAATCCTTAAGCACGTAGAGTGCTACTTCATGAAAACGCTGACGATATATTAAGTATTTAACTATAATCACCTCCGTGAAGAGTTAAAACAATGACATTTCTGACGTAATTTGTTCAAAGATTACAAAAGTTTTCCTTCACGTAGAGTCAGTCACGATCAAAAGAAAAAGCAAATCGCCATCTTTAAATTAGATCCGGTCATTTTTATGAATGAACCGAGTGACACTGTCTAAAACTAATATCAATCTGCCCATATGATCTCATTCACAAACAAACAGCGCCCTCTAGCGGCATTTTTTTAGCGGTGAAAAAACTATTGGAATATCCGGTTAATTTCGGATAGTTTGCCCGCGGTATCCGAATAACAAAATTTCACTATTTGCCCAGCACTACCCCCTTGTGATTTTACTAAATTTAAGCCCATTTTGACATAGATGCAAGACTAACTTCTTGGCTTTTGGAGGCCAGTAACTGGTCAGAAAACTCTGTTTTTCAATGAGAGAGAAATAAGTGTGAGTTTCAACCAAATCTGCTCTTCATTAAAATTTCACAGCCGAGATTTTCAGGGTGTAAGGGTGTACAAGGCAAAATCAAATTTCATTCCCCCCCCCTGAACTGTTTTGGGTGTTAATTTCATATTTTCATATTTCACTCATAGATATAGAAAATTGTTCTTCTCAGTCTCAATGTAAATGCCTGGCCTAAATGGACAAATGCCTGCAAGCTATGCAGTACCAAATTTAATCTAGTTTTTGGTATATGTATAATGTACTGTAAAGATTTGTCCTTTACACTGATTTCTTTGGAGTGATAATGTGTATTTTCTATTGATACTGTTGAAAAAAGAGAACCTTGAACATTTTTTTTTTTCATCTACAGATGAAGTGATCCAATCGGAGGTAGTCAGATCATCAGTCATAGTGACGTCTAGATTGTCAGCTCATCAGTCTTACAGAGAAGTGATGTCTCAAGCTCTCGTACTGAAGCCTTGTTTCCAGCAATCTGCATTATAACAACTCTTTCAACTTCATGCTTATACAGGTACGATACAAAAAGCAACTGAAAATACAAAATTGGTGGTCCAGTTAGCGTAGTTGTATCTAATTTCCAACATCGCCTTCCACCTCTAGGACTCTTGTTTGAATCACGCCGGGGCACTTTGTGGATTGGGTTAACACCGACTGCGTGTTTTTCCCCTGGAATAATTTACTTGGGTGTTCCTCCCACATCTAAGACTGAAACTTCACTCCTCATCGCCTTCTCTCCATAAAAGCCATGCCCCCTAAAAATACAAGGCTTGCCCTCTTGTTATTTTATCCCAACTCATCAAATTTTCAACAAAAATGCAACCCTATTTAGCCAATTCTGGGCAAAAATACAAGACTTACCTTCATCAAATTTTAGCCCATTTTGGGAAAAAATATAATACCCCTTCAGACTTTATTCATTTTTGGTAATTCCTGTACCAACAAAGGTGTTAAATCATTATCTTTTTTCCTTTTTTTTCATCTTCTACAGATCGAGTAATCCAGACAGAGAGTGTCATATCTTCACAAGGAGTTCCTGCCATCCGAACCTCAGCACAGATGTGGCAACCTTTAGGAAGTATTTAGTTGTATAATATAGGGATGGATCATAAAGTTATCATTGTGTGGTGAATTGCTCACACTTTCTCTTGTGTTGTGAATTGCTCGCACTTTCCCTTGTGTTGGGAATTTCTTGCACTTCCCTTTGTGTAGGATTTCTTGCACGTCCACTTTTCTATGGTGGTAAATTGCTCACACTTTCCTTTGTGTGGTAAATTATCAAGTTTACAAACTGAAACGTTGTCTTAGGCTTAGTTTGAAGAATGTTTCTTCCCTTAGTGTCTTGAGTTACTGGCACTTCCCTTTGTGTCGTGAGTTACTGACACTTCCCTTGTTGTCGTGAGTTACTGACACTTCCCTTTGTGTCATGAGTTTACTGACACTTCCCTTGGTGTCGTGAGTTATTGACACTTCCCTTGGTGTTGTGACTTACTGGCGCTTCCCTGGTGTTGTGAGTTACTGGCACTTCCCTTTGTGCCATGACACTCATATAGGTCAGTCAGTTTATGTATGCTGATGTATGGAGTTGACAAACTTGGCTGCCATATAGTGGAGCCGGCATGGGAATTTTTCCCCCAGAGGGGTTTTTGCCCATCTCATACATCAGCAATTAGCAGCCATGCAACATCTGATTTTTATGGTTTTGGTTTTCTTAACCATTAAAAAAAAAACAGCACAAAATCTTGGTGTGCCTTGATTTCTGGAAAGTCAAATCTTTTATCAAAATGACAGAGTTGCATGCGTGGAGTAGGGGACACTTTAGTGTCAACATTCTTAAGAGTCGAACAAATTTTGACTATGTATTTGCTTTGTATTTACTAGATTACTTTTGTAGGTCAGTCAACGTTTCAGGGTGTGTGAATGATTTTTTTTGCTGACACTTTCCATTGTGTGTTGAATTGTTCACACTTTCCATCTTGCGGTGAATTGCTCACACTTCTCCTTGTGGGACTCTTCACCTTGTGTTATGCTGAGTTGCTCACACTTCCTTTGTGTCAAGAGCTACCAACACTTTATGAGTAACTGACACTTCCCTTTGTGTCGTGAGTTACACTTTTCTGTTTTGTCATGAGTTACTGACACTTCCTTTTGTGTCGTGAGTAACTGACACTTCCCTTTGTATCGTGAGTTACTGACACTTCCCTTTGTGTCGGGAGTAACTGACATTCCCATTTGTGTCATGAGTTACTGACACTTCCCTTTGTGTGGTGAGTTATGCATACTTTCCTTGTATGGTAACCACTTTCACATACTTTAACTAGTGTTTAGATTTCCCCTTAAGTTTAGAAACATAGTTCCCTTTCCCACTCAAAGATTAATGATTCAGAGTCATACATGCCAAATTCACAAAGACAAAATCTTCAAGAAAACCTTCCCTTGCAGAGAATCAGGGCACTCTGATTGTCTTCTTGGGACTCAGTTTTACCAGTCAGAGAGCACTCTGATTGAAACTGTACAAAGAAGTGTTAAACAAATTATTTTGAATAACTTTTGGATGAATATAACTGAAACCTTCCTTTGCGGATAATCGGGGCACTCTGATTGTCTTCTTGGGACACAGTTTTACCAGTCAGAGAGCACTCTGATTGAAACTGTTGGGTGGAATTTTGAACAAAACTCGTCATTTCTTATTTATTTTAAGTTGATTTTTTTAGAATAACAATCTTTTCTGAATCATATGTCTTTGTTTTATTTAAAATAAATGCTTGATGAGCTGCTCCTATACCCACAAATGAGACCATTCAAAAGTGTAAAACTTTTCCAAGTGTAATGACTTTTCTTGCAAGCGAAGCCATTAACTTTGTTTCATTGACCAAGCAGGAAAACAAAACTATGGAAATCTTAGTATTTTGCAGAAGTATGGAAATTTCTATCAAAAAGAGTTGCGAAATTCATTGAATTTTTTATTTGGTTTGTTTGTAAGTCCTAATTGTTCTGAAAGATATCATGAATATACTTCAGAGCTTGAAACACAGCACAATTTGTTCATAATATTTCTTTATTTTTCTGTTGGGGGGTTGGGTGTTTTTGAAATTTCATTATCTAAAACGTGGACTCATTGTGTAGGAGCAACTCATTTTGATGTTAGGGCCTCATCCAAACCCATGAAAAACTCGCAGAGTTGTGCAAACACCTGTGCCTGTTGGTGGACCCCCTCGGCTGCCTGGAATAAGTGTTGGTCCTACGGGCCCGGGTGCAATGGAAGGTATGTTCTTCGTTCAGTGAAATTCTTTTAGATGCACAACTAGTGCTCTCCTTCACTGGTGTAATGCCTTACAAAATTTAACGAGCTAGAGCGAGCATTTTTGGAAGCAATCATACTAGGGATTGAGCTGGAAGTTAGTGGTTGGTCCCTAAAAAGTTCTGGTCGGCAAGATCTCTCAAGACGTCGGGATGAGGGCCCCTTATAATTTAGCCTTTTGTTGGTCACGTCATTCTTTTGTTTTTGAGTAAACAGGTTTGAACTGGGGATCCTTTTGAGATCATCAAAGGTGCCGGGAGATGTCTTCGCTTGAGCCAATGGAATCTGGACCCGGTGGATGATGAGGACTTCTGTTCAGTTGATGATATGAGGGCTGGAGAAACATGCTCTGCTTGGTCATGCCACTTCATATCCAAAATGTCTAGTAAGAACACTAATTTTCTTGCCTTTTGATACCAAAGATGACATTGGATTCCTATAATTTGTAGTTGCTTTGATTTGGTTGTTTTTAGAAGAGGTCAAAGGTCAGGTCTATGTCAAGGTTCTTAGGTTCTGGTCACAGTCAAGGGCAAATTACTGCAGGAGATCACAGATTTAGTTTTCAAAGCAGTGCCAAACAGAATGTTTATCATAAAAGTTCTCCAAAACTTTGCGACAGTTACAACTAAAACTTTTAAAACTTAAGCCTATATCTGAGACAATGGTTTTTATACTACGACGCGTTGTCTTAAACAGAAAGTTATCATAAAAATTCTCTCAGCGGCACTTACAACTTAAAGTTGAAATTTAAAATTTATTTGAGACCATGGTTTTTATACTAGGTAGAATTGAGTTCATTTACAATGCAACGTCTGAACAAAAAGTTTATTATAAAAGTTAATGTGACATTCCAAACTAAATCTTGTTCTGGATATTAAAATCAAACTAGATGTGGATGTTAACACTTGCGAGGTTAACATTTAAATCTTTGGAGAACACAGTTTTTGAAATCAGACTAGATAAAACTAAACAAGTTTTCAAATAAAATCTAATAAAAGACTTTCACAAACTAAATCATATTCTAGGATATAAATTTAGAAATAGCTAATGATAGAACTAAACACTAAAGGCATGAACTTAATTCCGAGGATATGGTTTTTGGAATAGGACTAGTAGAACTAAACTGCAGCTTGTTTAAGTTTGAGGCGCGTATAATGGAATTTGTCAGCATTCAACTAACTTAGCGTGTTTACTTGTTCAACTCACTCTCCTTTTTGTGTCAAAGGTCATAAATTGGTTAGTCAAAATTAAAATCATTGCATAAAAGGTCACAGGTCATTTCAAGGTTTCAAAGGGATAAATTTGTCTCAAGTTTTGTAGGTAAATTTACGGCACACAGATATCTTGCATCAGGTTCTTATTGCATCTGAGTCTTTTCACCCCGTGATGTTCTTTACTGAAAAAGCAATTAACCTATCTGTGTACCCAAAACAGGGGTGTGAACTTAAGAAATCAAATTAGTTTCTGTCACAATGAGCGATCAATTTAAAGTAAATTTTTGACAAAGATTGAAACCATTCAAGATCCTCATTTTGTTTGATAATAAAATGAGGGGAAAACCAAGTCTTAGACTATTTCAGTGCAAACCAAGTACAGGTATTCATTTAAAAACTTCAGTTTAGGAAACAGTTGTGCCCTAAATTGCAAACAAATTTAGTCCTTCATTTTATTAGATAATAATTTGAGGGGGAATCAAACACAAGACAGTTACCTTGTTTATTCTTTTACTACCAGGCTAGTAGTGTTTTCATACAAACCAAGGGAAAGTATTCCGGAAACAATTTAGGAAACAGTTGTGCCCTAAATTGCAAACAAATTTAGTCCTTCATTTTATTAGATAATAATTTGAGGGGGAATCAAACACAACACAGTTACCTTGTTTATTCTTTTACTACCAGGCTAGTAGTGTTTTCATACAAACCAAGGGAAAGTATTCCGGAAACAATTTAGGAAACAGTTGTGCCCTAAATTGCATAGAAATGTAAACACAAGTTTTGTCGTCACACAGAAGGTCAAAAGTATTTCAGGGCAAACCAAGTGAAAGTGTTCCTTTCAAAAACTGCAGTTGACAATTAAGGAAACAGTTGTTCTCCTAAATTGCAAAGAAATTTATCCTAATTTTATTCAACCCCTTTTCAACAAGGCTATAGGCTTGCGTATTCATTAAATTTTGCCATAAAATGCAACAAGGCTACATGCTTGCGTATTATCAAATTTTGCCCTAAAATGCCACAAGGCTACAGGCTTGCATATTTATTAAATTTTGCCCTAAAATGCAACAAGGCTATAGGCTTGCGTATTTATCAAATTTTGCCCTAAAATGCAACAAGGCTACAGGCTTGCATATTTATCAAATTTTGCCCTAAAATGCAACAAGGCTTGCGTTTTCAGTAAATTGTGACCTAAAATGCAACAAGGCTATAGCGTATTTATCAGACTTCGCCCAAAATGCTACAGGCTTGCGTAATTGTCAAATTTTGCCCCAAAATGCAACAAGGCGGCTTGCGTATTTATCAGACTTCGCCCAAAATGCTACAGGCTTGCGTATTTATCAAATTTTGCCCTAAAATGCAACAAAATAAATCAATTACATGTACCTTAGTTCTTGATCAATCTTTAGCCGTGTTAAGAAATGTTTGGTCATTGTGGTCAAAGTTGGTTCTCTTTTAAGATGGTAGTTATTATACTAATCCAATGTCATCTTTGTTATCATTTGTTGGCAAACATGTAGTGAGAAAACATCACTATTCGCCATACTTAAACTGAAAAAAAATTGTGACGTTTGTGTGACATCGTCAAGTGTTTTTCTCTGAGCTTTTGGTAGATACATGTGTTTTAAATACTCTTCCACTTTGTTGTTAATCAAAGTTGGTCAAAAACAAGTTCGCTTATAGCCATTTGGTCAGTTGACTACATGTGAACTTCCAAATTGCAGCCCCATGGAAAGCAAGGGGGAAATTAGTGGCCATTGCAAAACTCGTTTCTCCGACCAGCACGTCATCATCTGGATAGAAGTCGTCATCATCTGTTGAGTTAGGATCCCATTGGAACAAGCGTCGACATCTCTTGGCACCACCAGTGCAGCTTGGTTGCGAGACAACAATCGGTGAAATCTTAGGCCCTTGAGGGCACCAGTTCATTTAAGCAAGCAACAACTACCTTCTGCTCAACACTTGCATCTAAAACAAAGCGCAAAATTGCGTCTAGCTCGTTTATGTTTTGTAAGACATTACAACATTGAAGTAGACACTAGGAGTACATCTAACTGAACTTCACTGAACAAAGAACATATCATCCATTGCACTTGGGCCTAAGGTCTTCACGAGTTCCAGGTAGCCGAGGGGGTCCACCGACAGGCACAGGTGTTTGCACAACTCTGCTTTTTTTTTGGCCAAAATTTTCAATAAAAAATTGAACATGACTCTCCTTGTATCTTGTGTTTTATTTGCCTCAACCCTACCCCCCCCCCCATTTATATTGAGGGCCCATCTTATCCTGGTGGAACCCTCCCCCACCCTGTAGGGACCAATAGGTAGTCCCCACAGGGTGGGGGAGGGTTCCACCAGGATAAGATGGACCCCCAGGCAGTCATTTTTGCCCACAATACAATTAGGTGTGTATATAAGTCGCTTTTAGCAAGTAATTTTGCGCAAGGAAACTCCCATAAAATTAGTACACACCCAATTTGTTGCATTGAGGACAAACATGGCTGCCAAGTAGACGAGTCAAATAATGAGACGAACAGAGTTTAGGCAAATCAACGTATAGTTGACTTGCCCGTGAATAGCATCAGCCTTTATTCTTTTACACATAAAAATAACACTCACAGTTGGTTAAAATAAAATACACATATTAGGCAAAAATATGTAAGCCTTAGCCTTGTTGCATTTTACGGCAAATTTGATAAAAACGCAAGCCTATAGCCTTGTTGCATTTAACAGCAAAATTTGATAAATACGCAAGCCTATTGACTTGTTGCATTTTACAGCAAAATTTGATAAATATGCAAGCCTATAGCCTTGTTGCATTTTACAACAAAATTTGATAAACATGCAAGCCTATAGCCTTGTTGCATTTTACAACAAAATTTGATAAATATGCAAGCCTATAGCCTTGTTGCATTTTACAGCAAAGTTTGATAAATACGCAAGCCTATAGCATTGTTCTTTTCTTTTACACATAAAAATAACACTCACAGTTGGTTAAAATAAAATACACATATTAGGCAAAAATATGTAAGCCTTAGCCTTGTTGCATTTTACCGCAAATTTGATAAAAACGCAAGACTATAGCCTTGTTGCATTTTACAGCAAAGTTTGATAAATACGCAAGACTATAGCCTTGTTGCATTTTACAACAAAAATTAATATGCGCAAGCCTACAGCCTTGTTGCATTTTACGACAAAATTTGATAAATCAAAACCTATAGCCTTGTTGCATTTTACAACAAAATTTGATAAATACGCAAGCCTATAGCCTTATTGCATTTTACAGCAAAATTTGATAAATACGCAAGCCTATTGACTTGTTGCATTTTACAGCAAAATTTGATAAATATGCAAGCCTATAGCCTTGTTGCATTTTACAACAAAATTTGATAAATACGCAAGCCTATAGCATTGTTCTTTTCTTTTACACATAAAAATAACACTCACAGTTGGTTAAAATAAAATACACATATTAGGCAAAAATATGTAAGCCTTAGCCTTGTTGCATTTTACCGCAAATTTGATAAAAACGCAAGACTATAGCCTTGTTGCATTTTACAGCAAAGTTTGATAAATACGCAAGACTATAGCCTTGTTGCATTTTACAACAAAAATTGATAAATACGCAAGCCTATAGCCTTGTTGCATTTTACGACAAAATTTGATAAATACGCAAGCCTATAGCCTTGTTGCATTTTACAACAAAATTTGATAAATACGCAAGCCTATAGCCTTGTTGCATTTTACAACAAAATTTGATAAAAACGCAAGCCTATAGCCTTGTTGCATTTTACAGCAAAATTTGATAAATACGCAAGCCTATAGCTTTGTTGCATTTAACAGCAAAATTTGATAAATACGCAAGCCTGTAGCCTTGTTGCATTTTACAGCAAAATTTGATAAATACGCAAGCCTTAGCCTTGTTGCATTTTCGACAAAATTTGATACATACGCAAGCCTATAGCTTGTTGCATTTTACAACAAAATTTGATAAATACGCAAGCCTATAGCCTTGTTGCATTTTACAACAAAATTTGATAAATACGCAAGCCTATAGCCTTGTTGCATTTTACAACAAAATTTGATAAAAACGCAAGCCTATAGCCTTGTTGCATTTTACAGCAAAATTTGATAAATACGCAAGCCTATAGCTTTGTTGCATTTAACAGCAAAATTTGATAAATACGCAAGCCTGTAGCCTTGTTGCATTTTACAGCAAATTTTGATAAATACGCAAGCCTTAGCCTTGTTGCATTTTCGACAAAATTTGATACATACGCAAGCCTATAGCTTGTTGCATTTTACAACAAAATTTGATAAATACGCAAGCCTATAGCCTTGTTGCATTTTACAGCAAAGTTTGATAAATACGCAAGCCTATAGCCTTGTTGCATTTAACAGCAAAATTTGATAAATACGCAAGCCTATTGACTTGTTGCATTTTACAGCAAAATTTGATAAATACGCAAGCCTATAGCCTTGTTGCATTTTACAGCAAAGTTTGATAAAAACGCAAGCCTATAGCCTTGTTGCATTTTACAGCAAAGTTTGATAAATACGCAAGCCTATTGACTTGTTTCATTTTACAGCAAAGTTTGATAAATACGCAAGCCTATAGCCTTGTTGCATTTTACAGCAAAGTTTGATAAATACGCAAGCCTATTGACTTGTTTAATTTTACAGCAAAATTTGATAAATACGCAAGCCTATAGCCTTGTTGCTTTTCAGGACAAGTTTGATCATTGCGCAACTATATAGCCTTGTTGCATTTTAGGACAAAATTTGAAATACACACACTCTTACATTTTAAGGCAAAATTTGAGCAAAATTTGATGAATACGCAAGCCTACAGCCTTGTTGCATTTAAGAGCACAATTTGTTAATAAATACCCAAGCCAATAGCCTTGTTGCATTTTAGGGCAAAGTTTGATAAATATGCAAGCCTACAGCTTTTTTGCATTTAAGGGCACAATTTGATAAATACCCAAGCCTATAGCCTTGTTGCATTAGGGCAAAATTTCATAAATCTGCAAGCTGCATTTTAGGGTAAAGTTTGATAATTACCCAAGCCTTGTTGCCTTTTGGGGTAAAAATTTAATAAATCTGCAGGCCTATAGCTTTATTGCATTTTGCGGAAACTTTTGATAATTATGCAAGCCTTGTTGCATTTTAAGGCAAAATTTGAGCAAAATTTGATGAATGAATATGCAAGCCTATATAGCTTTGTGGCATTTTAGGGCAAAATTTGATAAATATGCAAGCCTGTAGCCTTCTTGCAATTTAGGCCAAAAAGAGAAAAAAACGCAAGCCTATATAATAGCCTTGTTGTCTTTTAGGGCAAAATTTGATAAATATCCAAGCCTTGTTGCATTTTACGGCAAAATTTGATAAAAACGCAAGCCTATATTCTTGTTGACTTTTAAGGCAAATTTGATAAATATGCAAGCCTATAGCGATCAGTGGGCTGCCACTAGCAGACCACCAGCGCAAACTTCCGACCGATCCAAGAATGTCCATTGTCACCAGCTGACAGAGGGCCAATGATAGGCAATAGCAGACAACCAATAGCGGAACACCGACACAAACATCTGCCGGCTCGCTGGTGGTACGCTGTCAGAATCCAAGAGAGGGCAGGTCAACGACAAACAGCGGACCATCAGAGGACTGCAACTAGTGGCCCGCCCGCACAAAGGTCCGACAGATCCAGGTGGTTCACCATCAGCAGCCAACAGAGGGCCAATGATAGGCCACAGGGGACCATCAGAGGGCTAACACTAGCGGACGAGCCGTTTTCATGCTAGGTTGACGTCCAGCTACAGCCATGTCCACTTTGTTGAATCTCATTGATACGCTTTCTAGCTGTGTAGAAAACAAGTAAAGATACATAAGAAATTAAAATTACACAAATGGAATATCATCATTAAAGGCACTGTACACGTTTTGTAATTTCCAAAGACCAGCGTTCTCACTTGGTGTGTCCCATCATAACCATAAAATAACAAACCTGTGAAAATTTGGGCTCAATCGGTCATCGAAGTTGCAAGAAAATGATCAAAGAAATAACACCCTTGTTCGACGAATTTGTGTGCTTTTAGATAGGAATAAAAGACTTCTAGCTAGAAGTCTTATATTATTTTAGTGAGAAATAACCTCTTTCTCTAAAACTACGTTACTTCAGAGGGAGTCGTTTGCCAAAATGTTTTATACTATCAACAGCTTTCCAATGCTCGTTACCAAGACAGCTTTTAAGATAATATTTGTTTTGAGTAATTACCAAACGTGTACCTTCCCTTTAAAAAGGCAAGGCACTTTTGTCTATGGTTTATACAAGACCAAGAGCAGGGAAATAGTATGGTAATTGCCCTTGTGTAATTCACTGCCTTTCTGCTGAAGAGATTATAAAGTGAGGTATTGTTAATTTTTATTGAAGATAAAGAATATTATTTTGTTTTACCTTACACCAATGTGTTTTTAATCACTGTATACTCTCTAAATGAAAAAGGGTGAAAAACACCACTCTTTACTTTTCGAGTTGTCCCTCATATGGCTCTTTAAAAAGAGTAGTGTAGTGGTTATTTCACTCTTTTAAAGGGGTTTCACTCTGCAAACTTCAATCTAAATAAGTGGAAAAACACTCGAAAAAGAGTTGACCCTCATATGGCTCTTCAAAGAGTGCTTTTTCACTCTTTTGGCTTCAGAGAGTACTCCATACTTTCTCAAAATTCTGTCTCAAAATTCACAAGCATATATACTCAGGTGGAATTTGAACCCAAATCCTTTGCTATTTCTAGAGCAGATGTCTTACCAAATGGACCACAAGTATGCCTGATAGCTAGAGTCCAGTTCGAATCCTATGTTTTAGCCGCGGGTACTGCCACGATTTAATAGGTATTTAAAAAATTTATTAGATGAAAACGTATTACTGCCAGACTTGTACTGTCATGAGTTACTCGCATCACTGGCCTCACTTTCAGGACCAACTATGCCTTTAAAGGGAAGGTACACATTTGGTAAGTGTCTCACTTGGTGTATCCTAACATAAGCATAAAATAACAAGCCTGTGAAGGTTTGAGCTCAATTGGTCATCAAAGTTGCAAGAAAATGGAGAGAAAAAACACCCTGGTTGGACGAATTTGTGTGCTTTCAGATAGGAATAAAAGACTTCTGGCTAGAAGTCTTTTATTATTCTAGTGAGAAATTACCTCTTTCTCAAAATCTATGGTACTTCAGAGGGAGCCGTTTCTCACAATGTTCTATACTGTCAACAGCTCTCCAATGCTCGTTACCAAGTCAGTTTTTAAGTTAACATTTGTTTTTAGTAATTACCAGACGTGTAACTTCCCTTTAAGGGCATGTACCAGTGAAATTGGTGGTTGACAGTATGAACTCATTATGAACTCTATGTGTCACAAATAAACTGATAACAAGGATAATTTATTGACAGTTAACTAACACTAACAGTCTTATAATAATACCGAAGTCTTATATAGCGCACATATATACCAAACAAGGTACTCAAGGCGCTGAGTATTTATACAAACTTTCAGAAAGACAGGTTATTGCAGTGATGAATTTGAGACCCAACTAGTTAGCACCTTATAAGGGTTCACAAGGTGCTACGGCGATTTAAGCAGCCACAACCAGGAACACCGGGGCAAACCCCTTCTCTTTTCGATTAGTGCACTGGGTTCTTTTACATGCGGTACACAACACATGGGACAAACGGCTTTACATCCTATCCGAAGGACGAAGCAATGGTTAAGTGTCTTGCTCAAGGACACAGTGTCACGGCTGGGGATTCGAACCCACACTCTGCTGATCAGAAACACCAGAGTTTGAATTTGGTGATACTGCTCGGCCACGACACTTCCGTCTTCATGTGTATATTTTAGTAACAGCGATTCTCATGCAAACAATTACAATCAAATCTCAGATGATAATTTTAAAGACCCTTAGTTTAATTTAAATGTGTGACCAGTGTGATTATTACAAAGGCTGAAAGTTCACATGCAATAATGAGCCCCTTGCTGACTTCACACCCTCAAACAGCGCCCTCACTGAGGCAAAAGGAGGTCGATCATTGGATAGTTGTTTTCGACTCGAAAAACGTGTGCGGGACCTCAGCTTACTTAAGCGGTGCCCATTACAAAAAGGGCTATAAATGGTAAATTTATCTTTACAAAATGTTTACATTTTTTATCAGCAACGATTGGAACTAATTTAAGGCACAATATTCTTAAGTCAATTATGATAGTTACAGAGTTCTCAAAATACATGACAAAAGAGGAGTGGTAAATAGGCTCCGCCCACCACGACTGACCACACCCAATATTTGCATCAGCAACTAGGCTGGTGGTAATCCGAACCAACAGAAATCAAGCAATCACAATGTTTCTCCTTTCCGGTTTTGAATAAGAAATTACAAGGTCTGAGTTGAGACTCAAGCAAGGTTATCCTGTCACAAATAAATGAGTTTATCTAGCTGCCCACTTTACCAAAGTCTTCAAATAGTGGGTTCCACAAACAATTGTCTATATCTAGCATTACAGCGTAACCGTCAACCACTTCACCAAAACAGACACAGTAGTGATGCGAAACTAAAGGTGATGAGGTATATGCTTCACTATTCACAGAGTTTAAAAGGTGCAACAAATAAATTTTTGACACAGATATTTACAGGTGATCTGTCTTCCAAACCCACTCAGAAGGGACAAGTAACTTCACTGAATGACTCTGTGAATACAGATGACCTACATTGTTGTTGAAAAAATACGCATCTTTCACAAAGAAAGTCCTTAAAGTCCGACTGAAACCTCAGTCATGTCCTTTTATACTTGTGTTGATCATTTTACAGTTCAAAGAAGGAGCAGCCCGTCATGTTCTTGAAATCAGTGATGTCAGCCTCCATGCGGGATGCGTCATTAAGCTGACATATCTTACCCTGCTGCCAGAGATTGAAGGAGTGGCATCGAGGCTCCGCCCAGCACGCCTGACCACACCCAATGACTCCCTTGGTTGTCAGGTTCTTGATGTCATGGTTGAGCAGACACTGCGGTGTGAAGCGACCGTCAACGTCAGCTGTCAGACAGTACATGGGAGGAGGGACGCGCATCTCACAAGCAGCGAAAAAGGGATGATTACAGGAATCATCTCCCCATTTACCATTGTGGTTTGATTGCATTCTGATGCAGTCCTGGCCCTCATCGCGATAAGTGTTTTTCCGCCAACTAGTGTAGTTGGAGTCAACTTTCTTACCAGGACATGACAGTTGTCCAGGATTCGTCAGATCTTTCTTACACCCAATCCAAAGTTGAAAGTCATCTTCTTCAATCAGACCATTTTGTATCCCCTGTGTTTTCATTTCTAGCCAGATAAAATCTTGTTCCTTTTGTGATTCAGGCATAGCTATGACGCTTCCAGGACGATCGCAAATACTGAACGCATTGGTCCAAGTCATCTTCTCAGGCAGTAAGATGTAGCAGGAGTCTTGCCAAGTCACCCAGCTGGGAGGACACATGGCCCGCATCCCCACAAAGAAAACAGCGACAAGTAAACAGAAAGATTTGTTCTTGCAAGCTGTATATACCAACATACTGGTAATAATAATAGCTGTTGACCCAACTCCTGCGCAAATAAATGAGAAGTCAGAAGCTCTTGTTCCTACGGTCTTGGATTGAATAAAAGTTCAGCCTAAATTTTAGCTCAAGATGTCTGGTCACATTTGAAAACTGTGTGCTGGATAGATCGCTATATGGCAGTTGAATCAACCACTGACTTCACTGCAAATGAAACTGTTAGGCGCCAAGATGCATCTTATAAATGGTGGCTCAATAGGAGCTACTATGCCCGTATACAGTTTTTATTGGTAATTTCCATTTTCAGTTTGAGCATTATGACACCATTTAATAATTGACTGAGCTTTGGATTCATCATAGGCTTTGTTTATTAAGTTGTTGCTAAGCAATACTTATTGAGCGGCCTGCCTCTGGAAAGCTGAATAAACTCTAACAGTCACCAAGTTTCCAATTATGTTGGTTCAATAATAAGGGAATAAATGATTGGAAGCATCACCTTTTGAAAGGCCTTGTCTCTGGGAAGCTGAAAAAATTCTTAAAGTGGTCAAGAATCAAATTATGTTGGCTTAATACTAAGGGTATAAAAGGATAGTGACGAGTTCTTAAACAGCCGTTTAAATCGAGCAGGGCTAAGGGCCTTTAGCAGACGGCCACGACCCTGCATATCAAATATAAGATGGTAATTTTATGACCTTTGAAAACTGATGAAGTTTCATTAATGAGAGATCAGTGCAATTATAACAATGGCTTAAAATTCATGTGTAATAATAGGCCCCCTCCACATGAAATCACACCCTCAAAATAGCTCCTCACTTAGGCAAAAGGTGGCAGATCATTGATAGATAGATGTTCTCAGTGCGTAAAAACGTCATGTCACCTCAGCTTACTAGCAGTGTTGCCTATGATAAAAGGGCTATAATGATAAATTTATTTTTTAAAATATATTTATCAGCAACGATTAGAACAAAGCGCATTTTGTACAAATTTGCTAATTTATGGTATTTTTTTATCTGTAGTATTGTTTATCCGTAGTCGTTGCTAAGTAACAGGTTGACACTATCAGTCTGCTTCAGCCAATCATACTTAAAATGTAGAAAAAGAACTCAAACTCCATTCTGATGTCAAGTTTAGAGATAATACCAATGACAAAGTTGTGTAGTGGCTTCATTTAAACAGTTACAGTTTAACAAAGAGGAACAATTAACAATGTTCTGTGAATGATGATAGTTATAGAATTATCAAAATACAAGACAAATGAGGAGTGGTTAATAGGCTCCGCCCACCACGACTGACCACACCCAATGTTTGCATTGACCACTAGACTGGTGGTAACCTGAACCAACAGAAATCAAGCAATCACAATGTTTCTCCTTTCCGGTTTTGAACAGGAATTTACAAGATCCGAGTTTAGACCCAATGTAGTCATGTCACAATCAAATGAGTACATCTAGCTGCCCACTTTACCAAAGTCTTCAAAATGTGGGTTCCACAAATAGATGTCAATATCTAGCATAACGCCATAAACGTTGACCACTTCACCAAAACAGACAGTGGTGATGAGAAACTAAAGGTGATGAGGTAAGACGTTTTGAACTGTCTTCCAAACCCACTCAGAAGGAACACTTTACTGAATGCCTCTGTGTTACAGATGATCTACATTGTTTTTGAAAGTTTTCACAAAGCAAGTCCTTAAAGTCGAACTTAATTCAGCCATATCCATTCATACTTGCGTTGATCATTTTACAGTTCTAAGAAGGAGCAACCCTTCAAGTCTTTGAAATCAGTGACGTCAGCCTCCAGGCGGGATGCGTCATTAAGGACACAAGGCCCGCATCCCCACAAAGAAAACAGCGACAAGTATAAAGAAAGATTTGTTCTTGTAAGCGGTAAATACCAACATACTGGTTATAACAACAATTGAACCAAGTCCTGTACAAATAAATGAAAAGTCAGAAGCTCTGGTTCCAACGGTCTTGAATTGAAGCAAAGTTCACCCTGAATTTTAGCTCAAGATGTCTGGTCACATTTGAAAACTGTGTGCTGGATAGATCGCTACATGGTGGTTGAATCAACCACTGACTTCACTGCATAACTGTTAGGCGCCAAGGTGCATCTTATAAATGGTGGGGGACACTGCCAATATAGGGCTAGATAGCTCAGTTGGTAGAGCGCCGGCACGTTTATCCGGAGGTTGTTGGTTCGAATCCCACTCTAGTCAATTCTTTGTTCAACCCCAAAATCATTTCCAAAATTTACCCAGTCAGTTTCCCTTGTGGTTTATATTGACATCTGAAACAAAAAGTTGCATCCCCTTAAGGTGATCCCCTGGCTGCCGCTTCCCAGGTTGTATCGTAATTTGGGTGTGATCCCTGGCTACACGGCAGTTAATGGTTGTATGGCTTCTGACTGGCACCCCCCAACAAAGATATTGACAAAATAGGGACACCGCCAATATAGGGCTAGCTAGCTCAGTTGGCAGAGCGCCGGCACGTTAATCCGGAGGTCATTGGTTCGAATCCCACTCTAGTCAATTCTTTGTTCAACCCCAAAATCACTCTTTATGAGTTTCAGTTACCTTTTAAAAGAGGGATGAGTTCTTGCAGACCAGACTCCTTGTGCTCTCATGCTGCTATAAGGGTCAGACATCTTCTTGTTCATAAGGGGGCGTTTGGAAGGCCGCCCTCACTGTGTATGCAAACAAACAAAAAATATTCTCCAAATAACATTAATCAATCATGAAAATACAAACGCCATTTTGAAATTATTGTTTTCCTGCGTTTGAGGTCATGCTTAACCTTGGCATCCTACATTTTAACAAGTGAACAGGTTGAGTAGAACTATTTGTTAATAACATAACAACACGTGCCCCCTGGATGTGCCCCCCTGGATGTGCCCCCTGGATGTGCCCCTTGGATGTGCCCCCTGGGTGTGCCCCCTGGATAAGCCCCCCTCAATGTGCCCCTTGGATGTGCCCCCTGGATGTGCCCCTTGGATGGGCCCCCCTGGATGTGCCCCCTGGATGTGCCCCTTGGATGGGCCCCCTGGATGTGCCCCCTGGATGTGCCCCTTGGATGTGCCCCCTGGATGTGCCCCCTGGATGTGCCCCCTGGATGTGCCCCCTGGGTGTGCCCCCTGGATGTGCCCCTGGATGTGCCCCTTGGATGTGCCCCCTGGGTGTGCCCCCTGGATAAGCCCCCTCAATGTGCCCCTTGGATGGGCCCCCTGGATGTGCCCCCTGGATGTGCCCCTTGGATGTGCCCCTTGGATGGGCCCCCTGGATGTGCCCCCTGGATGTGCCCCTTGGATGTGCCCCCTGGATGTTCCCCCTGGATGTGCCCCTTGGATGTGCCCCCTGGGTGTGCCCCCTGGATAAGCCCCCTCAATGTGCCCCTTGGATGTGCCCCCTGGATGTGCCCCTTGGATGGGCCCCCTGGATGTGCCCCCTGGATGTGCCCCTTGGATGTGCCCCCTGGATGTGCCCCCTGGATGTGCCCCCTGGATAAGCCCCCTGGATGTGCCCCCGGATATGAGCCTGAATTGCGCGAACAAGGTAAATGTTTTCTAGTTCTGCTTCAAATCTTAATCGACTTCTTATCTTGCAGAAACGAGCTCTTCATATTATGAATTTTGCAGATTTTTATGCACATTCAGACCCCATTTTCATCAAATATAACACTTTGAAAGTGATGGGTATTTATCGCCTACAGCTCGAGTCCCTGATACATCGGCTGTCATGCAAAAACATTGACTCCTGCAATTAAATTCATTTTTTCTTTAAGTTCAGATGTTAATTCTCATTCTACACGCCAAGCTTCTAAATTTCATATTCCTTACACTCATACTTCCCTCGCTCATGAAACTATTAAACATGAGGGACCCATGCTGTGAAATGAACACCTAAGAGTTTCCTATCTATCTTTAACCGTGTCTTTAAATCGGACACAATGGAATCTTATTTAGATGAGTGAACAGATATGTATGAATTTACCATGTACTTATTTTCTAAAGATGTACAGTACTGACCGGGAATGGGTGGTCCCCTCCACCAGGGATCCTCGCCCACATTTCCCGCCCTTTCCCTTGGGGGTATTCTCTGTGTGTGTGATCATTCAGTTTCAGTCGGTACTTAAAGACACTGGACACTATTGGTAATTGTCAAAGACCAGTCTTCTCACTAGGTGTATCTCAACATATGCATAAAATAGCAAACCTGTGAAAATTGGCCGTCGTAGTTTAGAGATAATAATGAAAGAAAAAAAACCCTTGTCATACGAAGTTGTGTGCTTTCAGATGTTTGATTTCGAGACCTCAAAATCTAATGAGGTCTTGAAATCAAATTCGTGTAAAATTACTTCTTTCTTGAAAACTATGTTAGTTACTTCAGAGGGAGCAGTTTCTCACAATGTTTTATACTATCAACATCTCTCCATTAGGCCTACTCGTTACGAAGTAAGGTTTTATGCTTATAATTATTTTGAGTAATTACCAATAGTGTCCACTGCTTTTAACAAGCAGACCTGCAAGGCTGTTTTTTTTCCAGTGTTTTTTTTGTGTCCTTCGTCTGTTGTTAAGTGTTTACTTAAATGTCTTATTGAGTTTAAATGCATGTGCATTGAGATATATATTTTTACTATTTTTGTTTGCTTCTAAAATGGATCCCTCTGCGGTCTCATATTTATTTTCATCTTGATATATCTTTACTGTACTGTATTCTTTAAACTGATCGCTCTTGAGTGATAATGTATTTTATTTGTTGATACTGTTGAAAATAAAATGAACCTTGAACCTCGAACGAGCATACCCAGTATATTTTGATTCCTATGTTATTAAAGGACTAACTGAAATACTATAATTTTAATTAGCATCACCATTTACTGCTGTTGAAGTGAGCAGAGCTGATATTGAGATACTGATTGGTTATCTCAGAAAATACACTGATAGTGGCAGAATTTTAATGAATTTACCTGTTCAAATGCCAGGTTGTTGTCCACTGCACATCATTCACCATTACCAGTGCTGGATCTCATTAGATAAGGTTGACTGGCTGTGTACAAGAAAAAGAACATAATTTATTTAGGGCCTGGAATTTCAGCTTTAATTGGGAGCAAGGCTACTTTCGTCTTGCAAATATCATCATTTCCATCATACAATCAGAAAGTCTATGGAAAGCATTTGAAAAGCCACCAATGGCAGAAGAGGCTGAGGCCACTGTATTGTTCCCTGGCCATTAAGGCAGTGTTAACTAATGGTAATTTCTCAAAACAATTTTTAGTCCAAAGCTTACTTGGTAACGAGTAATGGAGAGCTGTTGATAGTGTAAAACATTGTGAGAAACAGCTCCCTCTGAAGTAACGTAGTTTTCGAAAAAGAAGTAATTTTCCACGAATTAATTTCGAGACCTCAGTATTAGATTTTGAGTTCTCGAAATCAATCATCTGAAAGCACACAACTTCATGTGACAAGGGTGTTTATTCTGTCATTATTATCGAACGATCAATTGAGCTCAAATTTTCACAGGTTTGTTGTTTTATCGAGATACACCAAGTGAGGAGACTGGTCTTTGACAAAATACCAATAGTGTCCAGTGTCTTTAAGCACATAAACTAGCTAAGCAAAACATTATGCTTGCCAGACTTAGGTAACCAGCCAAAAAATACCAAATTAAAAGAGCTTTGTGAATCCACCGATCCTGCTTATTTTGCTTAGCAGAACATTTTTTCTTATCATTCTTAAGCAGTTCAATGAACGTTGGTACTTCAACTCTTTCGGAAGATTTGCCTTGTTTACTTTCAGTAATAATCTATAAATATGTACAATGGATTTTTGACAATGGACAAGGAGCTGGTGCTCGTACAGTTGATGCACTTTTTAAAAACAAAGCAAAAGAGGGTCATGCTGTTTCATCAAGGCAAATGTGTAAATATTTGAGGAAGAGGAAGACACTCAATTGCAGAAAAAGAAAAAGAAAAAAAAAAAACATGTTTGTCATGTCTTCGTGTAAACTAAACATTGCGCTATCCCGCCAACGCCCGCACAACATAGCAGTGTGCAGCACTTACACGCATAGATGATCGGCCTATACACCAACAGGGCCCAAATTTCATAGCGCTGCTTAACGGTAAGCAAATTTTTGTGCTTACTGTCACAGAAAAATTTGCTAAGGTGCAAGCGTATTTCACAAGTTAGCAGAAACATTGGGTGGCCATATTGCGCGTTTACCATGGATTTGCATTTTGACGTCATTTGTTTGTGAACGGTAAGCAGCGCAAGGTTAGCATGCCTTTTCGTGTGCTTTTTGTTAGCAGCGCTATAAAATGGAAATCACACAGTAAGCATATAATTGGCCGCTAAGCAGCGCTATGAAATTGGGCCCAGGTGATGGCAGGATGATCCAGCCAAAGCCTTAGATGCCCAAATTGAGACACAGCTGGCCTTAGTGACACTTTTTTTAAAATGAAAGCATACTAGTTTACTAATTGTAAAGGGAATCTTCCAATCTTTAAAGCCATTGGACACTTTCGGTAAACAGTATTGCCAAGGTCCACACTTCGTGTATCACAACTTCTATAAAAAATAACAAACCTGTGAAAATTTAGGCTCAATCGGTCATCGGAGTCGGGAGAAAATAACGATAAAACCCACCCATGTTTCCGCCGTGTCATGACATGTGTTTAAAATAAATCCGTAATTCTCGATATCGAGAATTGATATTGTTGTAATGTTTTCTCAAAAAGTAAAGCATTTCATGAAATCGAATTTCAAGAGAAGTCTTACCCAAGTTATTTGTAAATCTGTAAACTTTTTTTTTTTTTCTGTACCGAAAGTGTCCAATGGCTCTAACTGAACAATTTGAAATACATGAAGGCAATGACTAATTCTATAGGGCCATGGAGGTGTTGGCCTCTGTGAAATACCAGACCTAAAGAAATCAATAAGAGAATATGATTTAATTGCTTTACTGTTTTAAATGAGTTTCAGTTTAACCTTGTAAAGAAGAGATGATATCTGGCAGATCAGACTCCTTGTGTTTCAGAAATGAAGGTCACAATCTTCTTGTTGATAAGCAGATCCTTTTTTGGAGATGGCAACCCTCTCACTGTGTAAATGCAAACCAAATACAAAATAAGAGATTTCAAATAATAATTAAAACCAATCATGAAAATACACACTCTATTTTGAAATAGTTGTTTTTCGCTTTGTTAGTCAAATTATTGATAATAAATTTTGTTTATACCTGTATTGTCTGGTGATCTGGACTCAAACTCAGCCATACCCAAAGTGGTACGACATGCACACCTTTTTTCCATTAATTAATGAAAATGAAACAGTGAGTGTTATGTGTCCTATTCCTGAATGACTGACACATGTATTGTAGTACATTTCTAACATTTATTGTAAAACTTCATTGCTCCAAACTTAAAACAACTCTGACTCACAATTTAACTCTCATAACAAGTTACAGCATTGTGAAATCACTTTAGTGATTGTAAAAAACTAAACTTGTGAAATGGACCCCTAAGTATCAATAAATAGATTGTTAATTAATGTGATTTGTTTGACTGTTTTAGTTCAGTTACCTTTAACAGATACAAGTTCTTGCAGATACCATACTCATTGAGTTGTCAGGATCCCAGGAAGCTGTTAAGGTCAGACATCTAAAGTACGTGTCGATGATGGAAACCGCTTTAGAGATTGCAACTGTGCAAAATTAAATAAAATGAAAATGAAGTACAAAATTATCATGGCTGGACAAGGTTGATTCAGAAGAGGGCGTAGTTGCGATAACGTACGCAGTCGGCAGGAGGATTACGTTATCGCAACTAAAGAGGGCGCAATCAGGAATTTTGTACACAGTTCGTCGCATGGCCGGATAACTTTCCGTATGGCGCCATCACTTTTTCACTAATTTTTATAAAAAGGGATATCTCATGGAGGTAAATTATATACTATATTGTTTCATATCGAATGAAAAAATAGTTTCCTGAAAAACATTACTCAATCAAACAATTGTTTTTAAATTTTACTATTTAGAGAAGTTGTATTTTCATTTTATTTTAAGAGTAAGACTATTTCAGGTTTTTACACTGGATCCACTAGCACTAGGTCAATTCATATTCTACATTCTTTGCTTAATAAGCTACACAATCAAGCTTACTTAAGGCTCCATAAATGTCACAGAATATACATCAAACCATATTAAATGCTCACATATCAGTCATCCAGCGCGACGGTAGGCCATTTTTAAAGAACACCGCGTGACAGCAGCAACACCAGTCGGGCACCCCGACTCATATAGTAAGTATCTCTAGCATGAGCGATAATCGGTACCTGATTTTTTTCTATGGTTCCATGCAAGCACATGTGTTTGTTGTGAAAAGCAAGAGTCAATAAAGATTGCCATAAGTGCACCATTTACCCTTTAAAGCATAATGGACCTACTAGTTTCGTTGCTGTGCCAAAGCACGAGTTTATACGGAGATGAGAGTATCCCATTCTGTCTTCTTTGGCGCCCCAGATGGTTCGAATCTTACCGAGGACCGCCAACAATTTGAGTGGGTTTTGTAACTTGACCGATCCGAGATGGCATGGGCTTCTAGAGCCTCCAGAGGGCCTCCTCCATGCGATTGGAAGGCGAATTAATTAATGTGCAAAAGTTACCCATGCATGGGTAACTTTTGCAATACCTATCTATACCTCCAATGTGTTCAAGCAGCATTATTTGATTAAGGGTGGGAATACATAAAATACAGCATGTGCACTTGAAGTTCATTTCTGGGGTAGGCCCATACGCCCCCCCCCCCAACTCAGTGTCTAGACGTGTTATGCGATTCCTATGAATTCTTTGCAGGAGGGGGAACAGTATACAATACAGATATTTCCTCATCAGTTCAATAAAGGAAATTCGTAACATTCAACAAGATGACATGGAAAACATACAATGAGAGGGAAATAAGGCGTGTGTTAATAAAATAAAGAAAAGAGCAAAAAAGGGGGGTATATGTCCGCCGATTGGATGGTCCACCATAATAAATGCAAAATATTAACATGGTCCGGAGGAGGATGATTCAAAACAGGGCGCTCAATACTTAGAAGAAGATTGTATACAGTTTGTCATTGGGGGACCGAATCTCTGGGGGGGGGGGGGGGGGGAAGGGGTACACAGAATCTCTGTCAGGAGATCCTCTATGCCCCCCCCCCCCCCCGGAGATTCGTCCCCCGTCCCGTGCTGCGAACTGTGTACAAACTACTTCTGATTGCGCCCTCTTTTGAAACATCCTTCTGCAGCTCACGCTTATTTTTTCCATGGGGGGGGGGAGAATCTCCGGCGGACCGGTTTCCATGGGACACTGGAACTGGGCACGTTTTGTAATTATTGTCAGTGTTCTCACTTGGTGTAGGCCTATCCCAACAGAAAATCTGATGTCAAAATTTGCGGCTCAACTGGTCATCGAAGTTGCAAGAAAAATAATGTCGCTTAATATGAAGGAAAAAACATTGCAAACCAAATCTGTGCTTTTCAGACGCATGAGAATGGCTTTATGTCTTTCTCAGATTCAAACATTTTAGTAAGAAATTACCTCTTTCTCAAAAACTACGTTACTTCACAGCATGGAGGAACAGGGAGTCATTATTTTATCAAAAGATTAAACCAACAAGTCCCCTTTGCTAATACATATTTTGAGTAATTATTGCCAAACGTGTCCAGCAGAAAGTAGGCTATTAATTTGTTGGTTCGTGTGTATGGTGGGGAGGGGGCAAACCCTGCCACATCGGGCAAGGTATTGAGGTTCGAATAGAAGGGATGCCCCTGGGATTGTTTACGGTACCTCCCATTGTTCACACCCCATGAGTCATAGCAATTGAAGACGTTTACTCCTAGGCTACCCATCAAAAGGCTGCGGTGAACGCAAGGGAATGCCCAGCCGGTCGTAGCTTTGACTCTTCATTTTTCTTTCAGCAGTTAATTTGCACATCAATACCAAACTCTAAAACCTTCCATTCCTATACAACTCTAATTATTTTCTTTTTCATTATGACCTGACGGCATGGTTATGGGAGATCTTAATTCATCCGCAAGAACACAAGACGAGATAACAAGCGCAGTGTTGTTGTTGCTGTGACCATGTGACAATTTAGGTTGACTCTGCTATGGTCGAAACACGGGACCCTTTATAGTTGCAATTAAGTTGATTACAAAAACTGTGACCACACAAGGAAAGATATCGCCTATAAACACAGTAGCGTTATAATTATATCATAAACTTATAAGTTTTGAACAGGCCAGAATCATTTTCTTTTCTTTTCACACTACTCTACCGGTCCATTGTTAAAACTCAATCAGGGTATCCTGTTTCATAAGTCCAATCGTACCATTGAGTGAGGTTCGCCGCGTTATAAACGGCGGCTTTAATGTGAGCCGACTCGGCATTGTTTGAGAAGTAATCACAGACTGTAACAAAAGGTAATCAAACTTGATGGCGTTATCAAAGGGGAGGTTTTATTATCTGTCGGTGCTTTTACATGGCCCTGTTTTATATGAAGCACAGATTGGTGCTAGATTTATTGAACTGACTGGTCTGTTAAGGTCGTTGACCGAATGGTCACTGATTCACCCTACGAAAAACCTAAGTAAGCACCATGACAGTCGGGTTTCCATGTGTGCTTATTAATTTATATATATTGCCTACCTAAATAAGTATTAGCTCTCATGCAAGAAGGGGTGACAATAGTTCGCCGCTCAAGCCTGTTTTTATGGTCACTTTGGGCAAAGTATATCTTTGGTTTTCGGAACAGTTCGATTGTTTTAATCATCGTGGATGTATACAATACAACTAACGTGTGCACATGTTTCTTTAAAAAGGTGTTCACTTTGAGACATCGCTGTAAAAACCGGAGCGGTTTGTCCGTGCTTGAATAACAATCTGCAATTGGAATACATAATCTGTGAAACGTTACTGACAGTAACGTGTGTCAGATTCAAATTTGGGGGCATGGCAACTTTTTACATAACAAATTACTGTGAAGTGAAATGTTTCTTAAATTGCTTTTATACTTATGGAAGCTGTTGTTGTGTATGCTTCTAACCAAAAGTTTTTATTGCCATTCATTTCAAGAGTGATTATTAAAGACCCTGGGGTGGATTTCACAAAGGTAGTCCTAACTTAGGACTAGTCCTAAGCAATGCTAAGAGATAGCACTGGTCCTAAGTTAGGACCAGTAACTCATCCTAACTTAGAACTGGTCCTATCTCTTAGCATTGTCTAGGACTAGTCCTAAGTTAGGACTACCTTTGTGAAATCCACCCCTGGACACTATTGGTAATTGTCAACGACCAGTCTTCCCACTTGGTGTATCTCAACTATGCACAAAATAACAAACCTGTGAAAATTTGAGCTCATTGGTCGGAAGTTGCGAGATATAAATAAAATAAAAAACACCCTTGTCACACGAAGTTGTGTGCAACAGCTCTCCACACTCGTAAGAAGTAAGTTTTTATGCTAATAATTATTTTTGAGTAATTACCAACAGTGTCCACTGCCTTTAAACCATGGAGGTAGAAACTTCATCCCCTTCACGGGAAGAAGAATTTATGCGACAAAAATCTCGTATTCATTATACAACACTACAATAATACAGGGCGTAAAAGCGAACACAGGCGTAGAAATTATGGTGTTTTTAAGAACACCAAAAAACAGGGCTGGAACAAACTTACGGATTGCTTTTCGCCGAAGGTTCAAATATAGAATATTCTTTTTAGTAAAATCCTAAACCCTGAAATGTTTTCCAAGAAATAGTGCTTCGCGGTGGCCATCAGCAGACGCAATAATTTGCAGATTTGACCCATGGAGGTTGCCAATTCTTAGTGGCATATTCGTTAACAAAATATCATACCTCGGCGAAAAACGTTTAGCTTTTGCGAACACGAAGTAATAAAGGTCGTTTGCCTCATTTGACTTTTAATTTCGACTGTCATGAGTAAAATGGCAGCAAATGTTGCTTAAAGGCAGTGATGGACACTATTGGTAATTACTCAAAATAATTATTAGCATAAACCTTTCTTGGTAACGTGTAAGGGGATAGGTTGATGGTATAAAACATTGTGAGAAACAGCTCCCTCTGAAGTGCCATAGTTTTCGAGAAAGAAGTAATTTTCCACGAATTTGATTTCGAGACCTCAAGTTTAGAATTTGAGGTCTCGAAATCAACCATCTAAACGCAC
The DNA here is from genome assembly GCF_032118995.1 of Asterias amurensis. Lineage (NCBI taxonomy): Eukaryota > Metazoa > Echinodermata > Asteroidea > Forcipulatida > Asteriidae > Asterias > Asterias amurensis. The sequence continues at coordinate 17,268,748 of NC_092649.1, forward strand.
ACAACTGCGTGTGACAAGGGTGTTTCTTCTTTCATTATTATTTCGCAAGTCCGATGACCGATTGAGCTCAAATTTTCACAGGTTTGTTATTTTATGCATATGTTTAGATACACCAAGTGAGAAGAATGGTCTTTGACAATTACCTATAGTGTCCACTGCCTTTAATGGCCCCAGCAGGTTTGGTCTTTCTAAAAGGCATGTCTAAATAAAACAAATACAATTGTTCTCTGTTTCGCAAATTGGCTGGTTGGTTATTAATAGATAACCCCCTGAATACAAACCACATTTTTTATATGATTTCTAAAATGGCTGCAGTTCGAACTGGTTGTGAATTTGAGCATGGAGTTCTACCTCCATGATTTGAGCTTATGGCAGTTCTACCCAAAATAGCACAACCTACAAAAGCTGAAAGAAAGCTTTCACAGTCAGTACGCACCACCCAATTGTACAGAGTTAGTCGTATAGGACCATACCCCCCTTTGATGAAAACACCCAAGCAGATGCGGCAAGCATGAAGGAGGCAGCACGCGCGCGGTGAACCCTTTACCCGGACAAATCAATTAAGACATCAGTGGAACCGCAACGTATGCTCCTTACACATGTACACACCGAACCAGCCAACCGCGAACCATCTTGTAAAGGTGGGCAAACTTCTTGGGTTAGAACCAATCTGTAAACCCGTACTAAGCATCTGAGGGTGTTAAGCCAATTTATGGCACCATTGTCTTGAAGGGTTGCCGGGAAAACACCCTTGGATGCAGCCACAAAGTGGGTCCTAAAAGTTGGTCAATTTGTTTTAGCGGAACGGGCGTCAAAGGACTGGGTGACAAAAAAGTTTTAAAAAGCTGCTTGTATGCAGAAAATATTGCTTAACTATACTGCTCGGCAGAAATGAGCAAGTTACAAGTTACACATTGTACAGCCCCATGCAGGTTGGCTGGTAACCTTAATCTGGTAAGCACATTTTTTTGTGCTTAGCAAACTATTTGAAACTGGGATCTAGCCTTAAACTCAGTCAATCTGTTTGAAGCCACATATCAAAAAATGCACATTTTCAAGTTGATACATATTGGTCTCGAAAAGAACATTAAAAATGTGTATCTGCCTTGATCAACAAAGACAAATTGATAGCGGCAGTTAAGTCTGCAATGGACTGGAGGTGGGACAGTGATGAGGCTTGTAGGGTCACGATTTAGCCTACTTGTGATTTTCTTAGTTTTCAGAAAACCAAAGTCAGAAACTGTGTAAGGATATTCACCCTCTGTCCCCTCTGTCCCCATTCAAGTACAACCTGAATGGTACTGCGTGTAGCATGACCCCGGCTCCAGATATATATGCATGCGTAAAACTCATAATTTTATGAAGATCAACAATTCCGAGAAATACTTGACGATTCGAGAATGTACACCTCGGGATCACATTAAAAGGGGCACATTGCATTCACACGTTCTAAAAATATTCTATTTGGAATCGCTCCTTTTACTTTTTCAGATTTTGTAAATAGTGAGTAGTGATTACAAAAGCATTTATTTGCCGTTTGTAATACAACCAGTGGAGCACTCGCTCGGCCATTTTAACCTTGGAGACAACAATTTGGCTCTACAAAATAGTGGATTCAGTTAAATGGAATTACACCAAACAAGGGATAATTATCTGAATATTTGAATTCTACTTTAAAAGGTATCTGTCCAACCATATACTGATTTCAAAATGATCGCTTTGGGCTTTTTATGTAAAACAATTTGCCTCGTAAATTCCAGGTCATTCCCTGACCCGGTAGCCATCACTGCTAAGGCTAGTTATACATTTTGTGTCATAATGTCAACAAATATTCAAGAGACAAAAAATAACAACTGCAGTTCAAGTTTTGAGATGTGTCCTCTTTCTTCAAAAATGTACAAACTTCCATTGTAAACTTCCGTTGAGCTGTGTACAAATCGTGCCTGCATGAAGTCCAGGCTATTGCTCTTTTGTAAATATTTCTATGACGTCACAGATAATATCATAATATGTGAGAGAGCAGGGGTTTTCCCGCATATTTCCGGGCTCCAATGTTCCATGTTGAAATGGAGACTGACCAGTACACAGGACTCCCGGTCAATTGTGTGTTTTGACGGGTCCTGCTGACCAAGAAAAGTGTAGGCCCCCTTCCTTAGGCAACCACTTCCTGATCGGTCAAATTACGACCGAACTGTTGCACATAGATTTTGGCCGGTGGTAATTTATCGGTAATTTTTTAAGGGTATTTCCGATATTTTGGAATGTTCATAATTTGTTTCACACGCGCTATCTAGTGGTCAACTCAGTACTGGTCATTCCACGAATATTTGAACAAATGCCTTCTCTATCATAATCAATTACATCCTAACTTGTCCCAGTGCTTAAAGGCAGTGGACACTATTGGTAATTACTCAAGATAATTATAAACGTAAAACCTCACGTGCTAACGAGTAATGGTGAGAGGTTGATAGTATAAAACATTGTGAGAAACAGCTCCCTCTGAAGTGACGTAGTTTTCGAGAAAGAAGTAATTTTCCACGAATTTGATTTCGAGACCTCAAGTTTAGAATTTGAGGTCTTGAAACCAAGCATTTAAAAGCACACAACATTTAATGACAATTGTATTTTTTCTTTCATAGAGTATCTCGCAACTCCCACGACCAATCGAGCTCAAATTTTAACAGGTTTGTTATTTTATGCATACGTTGAGATACACCAAGTGAGAAGACCGGTCTTTGACAATTACTAATAGTGTTCAGTGGTTTTAAGGGCCAAGATAGGTCTACCACCCAGCATTGGTCAGTCTTTGTTCCATCGGCCTACACAAAACTAACCAAAAGTAATAAAGGCTAGATAATTCACACAAAAATAAAGTCACAGAGGCATATCTTCATCTCTCTGATTCCACCCCACTATTCGTTCGAAAACCCTCGTGATTTACACACTGTGAGAGGTATAGGATTATGGTTAGGATATGACTTCTAAGAAAATACAAGAGTTTGGAACAGTGATCAGAACATGGAGTGCAACCTTCCAACACGGAAAATGGCGGATACCAAATCAGAAACGAGATGTTGTTGATTTTAGTTTCCAATCACCCCAAACAACTCGCCAACAGGTATCAGTAACTAATCTTCTCATAAACCCTTCAAGGCTTTCAATGGTTTCACAATCTGTTTTCTTGGTAATTTACAGCCCCAGTGTTCTTTCGCAGTACTCGCACGCCCGCGATCAGTCAATGGGCACGGACCGCCTTCAGGCGGTGACTTCAAAGACTACGTTCGACCAATCAGCAACCGAGGACGGCACCTTATTTGGGGACTCATGAATGAATCAAATGGCCCGGCTGACCTGGTTGGGGTAGTTATAAAACCGGCCTCATGTCCTCAGCCTGCATCATTCACTCATTGAGTTTCTACATATCTACATCAGTCTTCCGCAATTTGCTCTTCTACTACCAGTTGCATTCGGGTCTTCTTATAACTTTAATCTGTATCATGGAGAGCACACGATCAGTCAAGTCTTGCGTTGTGAAAAGGAAAGCTGGTCATCTGATAGAAGACATCCTTGGCATCAAGACAGGAAATTCCAATACAGGTAATTCAGTTTAACCATGATTTTTAAACCCAAAGCGCCTAATTTATCAATTTATGAAAAGAAATTGAAGCCACGCAACACTTTAAGAGAAAGCAATGTGGGATTCTATTTTCACAGTTCTTGGCGATGGCAACATTGATTTTTAAAACAAATGAGGTAGTAATACATGTGATTTTCCAGCATGTATTAGATAACATTAATTAATTTGTGGCTGTACCAATAGGGGTCTATTTCTACCTCAATGGTTGTCGTAATCAAATGTGATCAAATGTTTTCTTTTTCGATAAAAACGTATGAACTTCCATTAAATCGGTAAGCTTTCAGACTACAAACCGTGATGTTTTTCCCTTTCATGCAGTAGATACAGGTTTTTAAAGACCCTTCTTAACTTTGCTAAAACTGGATTTTGACCATGGATCATATATGTAACGCTCGTTATTTACAAGAGTCAATTTCCCTGTTGTTTGTGTATATTTTTTCAAAATATGTGCTTATAAACCGCAAGACGATAACTTCATTAACAAAATCACCTTTATCCTTTTCAGCAGCTGAACAAGCCGCCGTCCACATCGTTAGTTGCCCCGCTGAGTCTACCGGGAGCGGCCCGCTCAGGAAACGCCGTCGCCGTGCCCGCACCATCTTCACTGAAGACCAGCGGCAACAGCTCGAAGTGTTCTTCACTGACGATCAGTACCCCGATATAACCAGCAGGGAAGTGCTTGCAGAATCTATCGGCATGTCAGAAGCAAGAGTGCAGGTAAAAATCATGTCTTTAATCTTTGCTTGCCGCCTCAGATTTAACAAATCTATAAATTCAAGATCTTATAAATTCCTTTTAACCTAACCAAGGAATTCTTCAGTGATACATTCAAGGCAAAAACGAACATTGTTGGCAAATAAAAGCAAACAAAAAAACTGTTTTAAAATTTGGGCTCACTACTGGTGTCGAAGTTGCAAGAAAAGGGAAAACACCCTTGTTAAACAAAATTGAGTTGTGAACTTTCAGGTGTCCGAGGAAGATTTGTGGGTTGGGTGAAAAATTCCCTTTTTCTCTGTTATACTGTACAAACATTACTTCAAAACTACACAGCTCCAGTGTTCTTTCAATTAAATGTCACTTGTAACCGAAGTGATTGATGCGCACCTGTGATTTTTGTTCTTCTTGCATAACATCATTACCCGTTCCCAAGCAACAAATCGCTAAAACAAAATTTGCTCGAAACCTATATTGTCTATTCTTAATTCCCAATCATGGCAGACGCGATGTGATCTGATTTTACAAATTATGGAGTTAACACCTTTGTACTTGTGGTTTTTCATTCCATGAAAACAAGCCTTAGCATTTCTGACAGTTTATTAGGGATCAAGGATTAAACAAGTCTGCCGCTTAAAGTGTTTAACTTTGGATTGGAATAATCGTTACTTAGAAAATGGTCGATTATCAGCAGAGGTTATAATGCCTTAAATCGATGGGAGACATTTAGCACATCTTGTTATCCCGTCGATATTCCTCGTCTGTGACACCTCTCACAGTTCAGCCAAATTGATTTTTCTCATTACCCTTTTAAAGAGATAAATCCATCTAATGTTCTACCTCACACCTCCGGCTAAATGGATTAGCTGCTGTAGTTATATATAGACGTAAATGTAAACATGCTTAATAAGTCTCTGTCTATTTTTGTCTACCAGGTTTGGTTCCAGAACCGCCGTGCTAGGACCCGTCGTCATGGGCGTCCTAACAGCACAGGGAAGCTGATCGATTCATCAAGCAGCGAGGATGGTGATGAATCAGCGGTAACGCCAACAACAACACCCAAACCAACCGAGACTGGTCACTTATCACCTTCAACCTCAGCATCCCCTGTTGGCTCCGATGATCTCACAACAGGCGTCAGCTCACCGAGTGCTACCTCTCCCTACTACGGGCTCCCCTACGAGCAGTACACCACGGTGCCGTCGTACAGCTACGGGTACTACGGGCTGAATTACGGCAGCAGTGCTCACCCACAGAGCCCTCCTTACGGGTACACAGTCGCTACAGTCCCCGGTCGCTACACATCGAGTTACGATGCAAAGTACCTTGGGCACGTTGCACCGATCTCGGTGTTTGATCCTTCGTCGTACTTTCCCCAGTCCCATGCCCAGTCTACACCCATTAAGTACTCCTCGACCGATGGTCTGTTAGCAATAGCAAAATAACTGATGCCTGAACAACAACGAACTTTAAATCTGAAATTTTCATCTTGCAATAGTAACTTATCAATCTACTCATTATATGTATCCCTCAGTGAAGTCCCCACTCCAAAGAATCTTCAAACATTTTCACGAAGAGTTTGTTTCAACAAATACTTTTTTAACTACATATTAATTGAGGATCAAACATTTTCTAATTTTTGAAGAAGTTGTATGTAAATTGAGACATGATTTGTACAAAATGTTGTTTTTTAGATTGGTTAACCGCCCTTGAGGTATTTTCAAAGCAGCTTGCTTAATAATTTGATTTTTTTCTTAAATTTGTTCAACTGTAACGTTGTTTGTTTATCATAGAGAGTTATTAAAATATTTAAAGGCAAATCAATGGACGTTGTATATATATTTGTTTGTCTGTTTCCTCAATAATTATTGCGCACATCTAAGGACATTTCATTTTTTTTAAAGACTGTTGTATCTACACTGGGGCAGTTAATAAATGTTTTGATATTAAAACGTAATGGATGAATACATTTATTGAAACTACATGCACATGAAATATGTGGCCGACTCGATGCTCATAGATTAGGTGATAGCTTATGCCATTGCAAGTTCGTACCTTGGCCATGACGTTGAAATTATAACTTTAAACAGATAAAATAGCCCAGCACCCAAGTTTGTTGTAGCGCCCTCTATACCACAGTATGACAACACTTTTGGGAATCGCGCAGTCTGCCCCACAAAGCAAACTAATAAGAGTTTAACATTGAAATGTATTCGAATCGATTGAAGCAACCTGTAGATGATTTGACCGTAGTTTCAATTTATTATAGTGAATTTCAATGTAAAACAGTTATGTTATAACTGGTCTGCCCTATCCAAATTGTTATAGGCCTATCTCAACATCACTTTATATCGGCACTGAATAAGGCAAACATGCCCAGAATAGAAATACATGTACATCATAATTATTGCAATGAATAAGAGTGAGTTACTAAGCAAACGACCCGAGTATTACATTTGAAAACAAACCAAAGTGAGTAAACGGGTACTGTTATGTAACAGTCGCTGTGCTGACGAAGGGTTGTGACGTTTTTTTGGTGTGGACGGTAGGGGCATCCCCATAACTTGATCAGCATCCGCATAAAGTTGTAAGATAAATACAATCATACAAGATAAGCACAAGCAAAAATGTGTTGATCATTTCCGCAAATGAATAATAATACAATATATTGAACTATGTTTCCTGGAAATAGGAAGCTTATGATTATAGATCATACAAACTTCAACTAGTTTTGTGTACACTTAAAACATGAAAGTGTGACAAGTATGGTCAGTGCTTATTAGTCAAATATTCACATGGTGTTTACCGCAGACCTCTACCTTCAAAGTTTCTTGGCGATGGCAAAAGGGATTTTGAAAACAATTGAGGTAATAATACAGGATTGGGAATTATAAGTGAGAACTGACACAATATTAAAGGCAGTGGACACTATTGGTAATTACTCAAAATATTTATTAGCATAAAACCTTTCTTGGTGACGAGTAACGGGGAGAGGTTGATGGTATAAAACATTGTGAGAAACGGCTCTCTCTGAAGTGCCATAGTTTTCGAGAAAGAAGTAAATTTCCACGAATTTGATTCCGAGACCTCAGATTTAGAACTTGAGCTCTCGAAATCAACCATCTAAACGCACAAAACTTCGTGTGATAAGGGTGTTTTTTTCTTTCATTATTATCTCGCAAGTTTTCACAGGTTTGTTATTTTATGCATATGTTGAGATACACCAACTGTAAAGGCTAGACTTTGACAATTACCAATAGTGTCCACTGCCTTTAAGTGAACCATACAATCTCATTGTCAGTGAATGGTGTTTCGGGTTTTCCCCCGAAATTTGGGGAATAGGCCTACTGAATCCCAAGATCCCACAACCAAGATTATTTGCACCGTCAAGGTTAGAGCTGATCTACAGGTAAACCAAAATACGGATTTGATAAAACATCAGCCAGAACTACTGTTGTATATTAACACAAATTATTCCCATTCGTGGTGTAAAAGCTATCAAAGAAATTTATATTTTATCTGTCAGGGTGAAACGCATTTCCAAAATATAATGCACTCGCTTTTAAAACCTTGGGTCAGAATTGAGCCGAATTCTGGGTCATGGGGCCTGACCTCATTTGGGTCAATCCTGGCCAGTAATGGGTCAAACTGACGCAACACAAAATAAAAAATTCCCTTCTTTAAACCCGGTTTGCTTGGTCGGCCTGACCACGAAACGGGTCGGGCCCCTGATCCGGAATGACCCAGAATCCGGGTCAACGCCGACCCCCTCCCCTTAGTTTTGTGTCACAGTCAACAGAACAAAAAAAGGTAAAACGCATGATGTTGGTTGGGTTGTCATCATGTAAAAATAAAGGTTGTGACTCTATTAATTTATAAATGAGTAAGAATTTTGTCAGCATTTTTGGATTGTGATTTCCCGCGTGCTTTCACAAAGAAACTATTTTGATAAATATCAGCACACTGGATGGGTCATCAAAATAAGCAATGAAACTCCGTGTTTGCTTTTCTATGCAAACCAAACTGAAATAGTTATAAAAGTAATAAAAATGTACTTCCAGTGAGTCAAACACAATAAAGGAATTTGTTCTGTGTGATCATTAAATGGTGTATGACGATGCTTTTGTATTCTCTCTCTTCCTCGTATTATCAATACTATTATTTGAGAAAACATTGCAGAAGTCACCCACGGTTGGAACACAAAACAAGAGAGGAGGAAATTTGACGAGGCTCGTGCGACAGGAAAGGTGATTTTGACAGCGTTGAATCATGCTTTGTTTTAGAATACCTCATGGGAATACCCCACGATATTCGTATTTAGAGCTCACCTGCTTTCCTGTAATAATATGGTTAATGTTTTCTCTTCAATTGTCTCGGTCATTTTGATAGGTCGTGACCAAGCGGTTTTATTGATCCGGCTCAAGTTCTGTGTCACTATGGACATCGAACATTTTGCGATTTATGCTCCAATTGCACATTATTCGTGCAAATATTTACGAGTGTCCCCAAATCGCCGCATTACGTAATTTGTTAACGATTTGGAGCCCGCATATTGTGCGTAAATTTTCGGACAAAGTCGTGAATATTTCGTATAAAAAATTATGGTTTTCCCCGGCCAATTTCCACTTCAATTTTGTTTCGTGCGCACATTTTAAATTTTTTTCTCATTCAGATTCGTTTCGGTTATTCTATTTCATTAAGGCATTCAAGTTTACGTTTTTAAGTTTTTTAATTATTAGCAAGCTGCTTTGAAAATACCTCAAGGGTGGTGAACCACTTGAATGTTTTTGTAAAAAAACAACATGTTGTACCAATCATGTCTCAATTTACATTAAGCTTCTTCAAAAATGAGAAAATGTTTGATCCTCAATTAAAGGCAGTGGACACTATTATTGGTAATTACTTAAAATAATTATTTGCATAAAACCTTACTTGGTGAGTAATTGGGAGAGGTTGATAGTATAAAACATTGTGAGAAACGGCTCCCTCTCGAGAAAGAAGGTCTCGAGAAAGAAGTAATTTTCCACGAATTTGATTTCGAGACCTCAAATTTAGAACTTGATGAGGTCTCGAAATCAACAATCTGAACGCACACAACTTCGTGTGACAAGGGTGTTTATTCTTTCATTATTATCTCGCAACTTCGACGACCAATTGAGCTCAAATTTTTTACAGGTTTGTTATTTTATGCATATGATGAGATACACCAAGAGCGAAGACTGGTCTTTGACAATAACCAATAGTGTCCAGTGCCTTTAAGGTGTAACTAAAAAAGTATTTGTTGAAACAAACTCTTCGTGAAAATGTTTGAAGATTCTTTGGAGTGGGGACATCACTGAGGGATACAAAATGAGTAGATTGATAAGTTACTATTGCAAGATGGTAATTTCAGATTTAAAGTTCGTTGTTGTTCAGGCATCAGTTATGAGCTATTGCTAACAGACCATCGGTCGAGGAGTACTTAATGGGTGTAGACTGGGCATGGGACTGGGGAAAGTACGACGAGGGATCAAACACCGAGATCGGTGCAACGTGCCCAAGGTACTTTGCATCGTAACTCGATGTGTAGCGACCGGGGACTGTAGCGACTGTGTACCCGTAAGGAGGGCTCTGTGGGTTGAGGGTTTTTAGTCCATTTTAGGGTTTTTGTTTTTACATTGTTGTCCCTAATTCCTCCTATTGCTACACGTTGTTTTGTTGTGGGTGCAGTTTTTTTCTCATTTCGTCTTCTTTCAATAATCTGGATTTGCTTGTGTTTTAATGATTTCTTGTATGATTTTTAAATGTTTCAGTGCAATCTCCTTTTTATGTTGTATAATTATATTGTTATCGTTGGCAGGGGTCTGGTTTGAAAAATCTTTTGATGGCAGTTTTTATACATGTTTTAACATTGACAGCCCCTGTACAACCTGTAGCTATTGTGTAAGTCTCAAGATTTCAAAAAAAAAAAAAAAAAAAAAAAAAAAAAAGACTACACTTTGACCATTCTATTCCCTTTACACGCCGACAACGATACTGCAAATCGAGTGGACATTACGTAAATTGTATAACCGAGTTTTGACCCTGCGTATAAAATGCCACAATTAGAAACGACAGAATGCAAAAAGCCTTGGCGTGTTTCCCCCAAACTGCCCTCCACATGCAGCTATATAGGTCATTAGTCTCATTATAGATTGACAAGATAACACACATCGATGATACACAAAACACACGGAAACAACAGTGACATCTACACTCTTGAAACAGATCATGATGACAGGTGTTGGAACAGGTGTTTGGAAATATTTCCTCAAATAATTAATACCATGTAGGCCTTAGCAACATTGTTACTGATGGGGAAGTTTATGAAATTGTATTCCATTCTTGTGTACAGAGGAAAACTTCCATCGTAAATACAAGGGTTCAACTTTGATAGCCTATAATTTTCTGCAAATGTTATTTCATTGTAAAAACCTTTCAGACTAATTTATTACTTTTTATTTGCTCCTTCAATATATTTGTCTTTTGGCGAGATTCTTTCTGTGTTTTTTTTGTCCGAATTCAAACAAAATAAAATCATAACCCTGCTGTTATGCTGATTATTATGTTGTCATGCCCACGAAATAACTGTCTAAAAATGATTTATATTGCACAAATCAATATTAAAACAAGCGCATAACAATCGTGAAAATATTTAAATAGAAAACAAGAAAAATTACAAAGATAAAAGCTGAAAACAACATCACTCGCAAAAGAGCACATTATAATCAAGTGGTGAAAAGCTAAGAATCACCACAATCCATAAAGTATTAGCCACGCCCCCTTACAGGACCAAACACAAAATCAAGTTAAACATGTTTCGCCAATATCGTTATTGAACATGTACATACAAATAATATGTACAGTTTTTGCACACTATTTTGTTGATATTAGTCTATTCAATCAATATGTTGGAACTTTAAAAAAATTTGTCCATATTTTGACCCCGTGTGTTTTCACGGTCGTGAACCTGTTTTGGTTAAACTTTATATTTTTGTTTACCACTGTCCACGATTGCAACGGCCGCAACAACGCACTCGAATACTACCTTTGGTGATAAACTTCCTTTTCGGGGTTTCACCTACTCGCAATCCACCATACATAAACACAATATAGCGGTTCCAAGAAGCACCAAGTTAAACGCAATGTGTGTTCATGACTCAAGCGGAACCATTATGAAAACCCGGAAGTATTCTTTGTCACTGCAACGGCATAGATATAAGGACATAAATATAAGTGCCACTACGAGTTGATGTTAGCGAGAGGTAAAGGTTTGTGAATGAAACTATCTGTAAACATAAAGAAATGCAATGTTATCGGGACTGCATGGTGGTGTAACTTATAATATGTGCGGACATTACCAGTCGAACTCTTGCGGGTGCGTAAATTTGGAAAGCTGTGTAAAACACCGAGTATCTCCACGTGCCACGCCAAGACTATTTAAAATGTCAGAACTATTAACGGCAGTTAAGAAAGGTGAGCACAAGTACGTCCGCAAGGTGTTCTCTACGTTACCAGATGATGAGGTTGCTCAGCTCCTTGCGTACAGGGCACCCCAGACTAAGGAGACGCTCCTGTTTTGTGCGTGCGTCACCGGGAACTACGAGATGGTGCGGTTGCTGCTGTGGAAGGGACGGGGCGTTTGTGGTCTTTATACGGCGTGGGGTGCGGGTCCGCTTCACGCTGCTTCGGAGAGGGGCCACGAGCTGGTAGTCAGGTATGCACTGATATGAAGTTCTAGTTTCATTATTTAACTTTCTGTTTTTCAACTTACTAGAGATCACTGGAGAGATGTTAATATTATTAATAATATTTCGAGTCATAATATAGATTTTTAGAGCAAGAGATAATTTCACCCACAAATTTGAAACTTAGAAATGTTTCAGGCAAAGAACCTTTCTCAACATCCGTTTTATACGGCAAGGGTGTCTTATAAGGGTGTTTTTCTTTCATTATTTTCTTGCAATTTCCGATGATGACCACTCGAGCCCAACTTCAATACTACAGATTTGTTGTTTTGTGCATGCTGCCTGGAAAACAGTGAGAATACTTGTCTTTGACAATATATTACCAAAAAGGTAATACGATTGGCTGTTATTTTCCCGCTGCTTTCTGGATCCTTTCCTTAATCCCTTTCCCCCTCTCTTTTTCTATAAATGGATATGTATTTGTTTGTACTTGTTTTATGCCTCTGAAGAAGGTCCGGATTGGATCGAAAGCCGGGCCATCTACCCTATACATTAAATATATTACCAAAAGTATAGACGATGTGACCTGTGACATCACATGTTTACAAAAGAGCCACAGTGCCTGGACTTCCTGCAGGCATGATTTGTACATAGCCTAATGGAAGAAATAATAAAATCTTATATTTTATAGAGATTGCTCTGTCTACTTCTTTTGATATGATGAAAGGGGGCACATCTGAAAACTTGTCCAGATTTTACTTTCATAATTCTTGGATTTTGTGTGGAAATTATGACACAAAACGTCAACTTTCCCATAGGACCTGTGTAGTATAGTATTGTGCCTGCCAGGATACTGAAAGAATGTACAAGGTCACACTTACTGTAAACAAAGTTCACATGGTCTACACCCTGCCTTGAATGTCGGAAGTTCAAAAATACTATACGCGTGGAGTAAATCATGGTAGAACTCTACCTTCACGCCTAACATGACAATGCGGTTTCCGCCTATTGACAGGTGTAAGCAAAATTGACATTGCGGTATGACACCATAACTAGGGGTTTCCCCTTTACGGGTCCTTTTGGAATGGCAAAGTGCACATTCCATTGTTGGTGCATGGGGGTACGTGCAATATACAGCATACACTTTGGCTATACACGTCGTATGAGCGTATTTACTTGTAGCCTTTTGTCAATGCCTTCGTGGCTTGAGCTTCGTAGAGCAGCTGTCCTAAGCGACTGGAATGGGAGACCACATGGCTTCTTTGACAACGTTGGAAGGCTCAATCAGCGATCAGCCGGGATGTCACCGTCAACGGAAAGCCCCCTTGTTGAGTTTGGTTTTAAACAGTACCAGTATTATCTCGCTAATTAGAAACGCTAACAAATGTACATACATATACATACATATCGGGCATTTGTATAGCGCTACTAAGTCTAGAACGCAGCGCATTAGGGTACAGAGAATGTTTGATACACTTCTTAAATGTTCGAAGAGAGTCAGATTTCCTGATTGAGGTGGAGAGTGCATTCTAGGTGTGTGGAGAAGTTTGATTGAGTTATTCAGGTACCATAAGGCGAGTATAGCGGCCAGGCCGATGGGGGAGACAGGCAAGAGGATAAAAAGCCAGGTGCTGTGTTGTGGAGGCACTTGTACACATAAACCAAGACCTTTAAGTGTACTTGCAGATCCCTTCGTGTTTCCCAATCATCATATTATTATAAGCGAGACAGGTGACACAAACATGTCTGTCAATATAAATTGGGAGAAAACAGGAAAGAAACAAAACACTCCAAGAGGCAAAGACGTTGTGTACAGGAACATGAGTAATTGAGTACAAATGGGGTGAATTACAGTTTAGTTTCTTTCCTTAAAAAAAAACATCAAAGAAAACCCGAAACCTTCCGGAAGTGGAAGTGCAACGATCATTATACAAAATGGTTTCGACCAAGTAGTTGTTTCCGCGTGAGTTTATTGTCCGCTGTTTTTCATTGTATGGCAACTTTGTAATCAATATCATAAAGAAACACCGCGTTTACTCAGAACTAGGTCAATGTCATTGTCATTTTCACTTAATGAACAACAAATATTTAAACTTTGAATAAATCTTTTCAAAATTAAGTGCTGCAATAATAATGTGTCACGTGTAGACGATAAGGCCTACATGCAATTATTCTGACCACCGCCTTTACATGACTTGAGTAAGTTTGGAACAAGTGGAGACAGGTTCTGTATATAGCTGTGGTTTTCAACATCAGAGCTATTCTTACAAAACCAATATCATGTTTTCTTCGATTTAAGGATTCTCAGCTGAAATCACAAAAGTTGATTTGGACATTATAACTATTCCAGCTAGAACACGATGTGTGTAATGCTTGGGGTTGGCTCAATGTCAAATGAACATTTCGTATTGAGCATTCCATCACGGTATCATGCACACCCGGATACGGATTTACTATAATACACAGAGAAAATTCACATTGATGAACACAATATGGCGTAACTTCATTCGAACTGATCCCCTCCCCCTCCCAGCACTCTGTATAAAGGACATATTTATTTCAACGAGATTCATCTGGTACTGCCTTATGGTAAAATACATTTGTACAAAACTTAAAATTTATAGTAATATAGTTGAATTTAATGGTTCGGTGATCTTATGGTAGTTCCGTGTTGAACTTAAACTGTGTCAGGTACGGGGTGTTTCTAGGAAAACAAAACTTCCTTTAAACTCATTGTCACCATCTCCCCCTCACATGGACCGGATCGTCCCAATGTCATGCGTGACAGCTATTAGAGGAAGGAACCGCGTCCACAAACGGTTGAGTTTTCAAATTTGGTTTAGGTTTCAATGCTGATTTTGTTATACCATTCCGGAAAGAAAAACAATGAAATTCTACAAGCCATTTTGGGGTATGGTGAACCATGGAGAAAGAAAAATGTATTTTACTGTATATAGTGTAACACTTTTTAGGTTTAGGCAAATTGTAGATTCATAGGCCCTTTTCGAAACACGGCTCTGGTTTTGGATTCAGCTCCAGGCTCCGTCCTCTCGTCTGAAGCCCTGAGCACGTAGGCCTACGTATAAACACGTGCAATTGTCAAAACAACCGCGGGGCCAGGCTATCCTGAGCCAAGTCTGGAGCCGAGGCCGTGGTTTCGAAAATGGTCACAGTGTCCACAGAAGAGACGATCCAGACTAAAAAAGAAATGACCCCCAAACGAAAAATGGTAGAGCCACCTTTTTTGCGGTGTAAACATTTAGACAAGGTAACACAACGAACTGAATTGGGTTTAATTTGGGTGTTTTTTGATAGGCCTAAATCAAAATATAAAAAACGCAATTTGTTCCGGCACGAAGCTTCTATGGATGATCGATAACTAGCATCGCCATTATGTTTAAAAATAAAAAAGTCTTAAAAATGTTACAAATAGCTCATAACTTCCCAATTACATCATCAACCCATAGAGTAAAGACTCCATGATCAGACCTAGCACAACATCTGAAACGAACGTGAACAAACTCAAAGATTTTGAAACACCATTTCATTGGGCGATGATGTCTTCCCCCTCCCCGAGGATGTAGAGACTCGGCATGTTTACATCCCGTTCCTTGTTCCTGTTGTCAACGAGCCAGTGCACACAGATACAGGGGGTGAAGGGGTCGTAGGGGGAAACACCGAAATCACCCGTTCATTCATGTGTATATAGGCCTATAAATATTGGATGCGACTGTGTGTGGCACAGTGTGAACGATTATTGTTACAGTCACTGAAAAAAACAGATTTGTCACAAAAAGCTTGCTGATGACGAATCATTTTTTTCAATGGCCCCCACTCTAATAGCCTTCCTGAATGTGAGCAATAAGTGCCGGGGTAAAGTTAAGAAAAACCCCCAAACATACTCCCCCTGAATAAGCCATTTGTGGTCTGAATATGGAATTATGAACCTGCAATGTCCAAAAATAGCAGGTTTAATGAGTTGAAAATCAAGCGTTTTAACACCGGGGAACCTTGGTTATGGTTATAGGACAAGGTTTAGCAAGGTTTATATATTGTACACAGATCTCGGGAAAGTCGAGTATTCAGTGCTAAACACACATCGGTGATGGGTAAAAACAAAAACGAATATTCTTCATACCCATGCAAATCTACATCTATTGAAAAGGTTTATAAAGGAACAATTTTAGAAACTGGACAGCCTGTGTTATAAACGTAATTTTTCCTCATATAGTGAAAACAAGGCTAACCAGCTGTGGCTGGCCACCCTGAAATTATCATCACAGCATGGGCGATCTATCAAGCTTTACCCCTAAGTTTACCTCTATTTATGTTTCGTTTAAGTTGAATGACATTAAGGTTGACTGCCGCCCTGGATCATCAGGATCCGTGTCTTAATAACTTTATGGCCTCCGTGGGCATGTGGAGTTGAAGAGTTTGACTATATATTCGAGGTCCGGGGTTGAAGCCCCCCCCCCGTGTAGAGTTAACCCGGATCTGGGTTTCAAAGGGACTGTTTGACCCAGATGTTCAGTTTTTATAGGTTTCCCAGTCAATTAAAAAAAAAACAAAAAAACAATCCATTCATTTTAGCACCCGGCTCATCCAGTCTGGTTTGAAAATGAATGTTCCGCAGTGATCGGCATTCAATAGTCAAAAGGAGTAGTTCAATTTCACAGTTTAGCATTCACTGTTCAAATAAGGTCAGTCCATTTCATCAGGCCGCAAGAATTATTCAAATTTGCAAAAGCGCGCAGCAAGAGCTGGTCAACCATTCAATTTTTATAAAGATAGTGTAGAAATTAGTTCATCAATTTATGACACTTTCGAAACCACGGCTACGGCTCTAGATTCGATTCGGTTCAGGCTAGCTTGGCCCCGCGGTTGTTTCGACAGACGGTTGCGTGTGCTTTGCGTAGAGCTCTGGGCTTCAGACGAGAACGGAGCCCGATGAAGCCGAATCCAAAGCCGACAGTGGTGGATACACTATTTTAAATGCACTGGATTCAAGCCCCAAACTCTGGTACTGACAGCACCAGAGCTTGGGTCCGACACATAAAACACTCGGCCATGACACGACACAATTTCATTTCATTATATTCCATTATTATTATCCCCCAATAGCTTTCTCCTCAATTGTAACCCCCAGGGCACAATCAATGGGGGAAAACACCCGATTGCGGAATTCCTCGCCTGAACAATGTGTTCGTCCTTGAATTCCTCAAATACAAAAGTATCGTGTATTCACGAATTCTCTGAACGTTTCCCCACTTTTATTCTTACATTCAGCTATCATTCATCCGGTTCCCAGTAGGCTTTTCATTCGAGATGAAAAGAAATCAAACACTGGTGTGTGACAACAATAATTCATTGTCAAACAATATTGAGAACGTGCAAAATTTACAGGTCGACCTTGTTTGTTAACTGAGAGAAACTTAGATGAACATCCTAAACATTATAACATTGACGAACTGTTAGCCACTCATGCTGAAGTTATTTATGTTTTTTAGCAGAAAGAGGGCCTGAAATACGCTCGATGAAAACAAGAAAAGCAATAAATGTGACTAAAGTCAAGAGCAATTATTCTTATCTATCAAACTTATGATTTGAAATGTTTTCCTTCGTTTGTAATGTACCAATAAAAAAACCATAGTGAGAGATGGGCAATTTATGTTCAGAAGAAACTACATAAACTCGTAATTTTGTCTCAACATGGAACAATGACAGCACATAAAGTCAGCACAAAGGTTTCAAACTTTATTCTGATCTGCTGACTGCTCAGAGAATATTTGAAACGATCTCAAAGCTAATGCAGCAGCAGTACCAACACAATAAGGCATTTAATAATTTGGAAGTGTCGTGGCCGAGTGGTTAAGAGCACCGAATTCAAACTCTGGTGTTTCTGATCAGCAGAGTGTGGGTTCGAATCCCCAGCTGTGACACTGTGTCCTTGAGCAAGACACTTAACCATTGCTTCGTCCTTCGGATGGGATGTAAAGCCGTTGGTCCCATGTGTTGTGTAACGCATGTAAAAGAACCCAGTGTACTTATCGAAAAGAGAAGGGGTTCGCCCCGGTGTTCCTGGTTGTGGCTGCTTAAATGCGCCGTAGCACCTTGTAAACCCTTATAAGGTGCTAACTAATTGGGTCTCAGAATTCATCACTGCAATAACCTATCTTTCTGAAAGTTTGTATATACTCAGCGCCTTGAGTACCTTGTTTGGTAGATACGTGCGCTATATAAGACTTCGATATTATTATTATTAGTAGAAGGTTAATCCCTTATGGCGACTCGTTGTAAACTTGAAAATGTTCGGTCTGTAAGTTGCCAAGTTCTTATCTCGGTGGTCTAGTTGCTTAGACGCTGCTCTATAATGGCAAAGGTCTTGGGTTCGAATCCCACCCGAGTGATATGCCTGTGATTTGTTTTACAGAGCTCGGGAAAGTGTTTACAGTGCTAACACACATCGGTGTATATGGGTAAATAAGGAATTAGTACTTTGATAAACCGAGTAATAATTCTTGGTTCTCCTGTACGTTACAGACTTCTCCTGAAGCACGGTGCTGAAATCAACGTACAGACAAGCTACGGAGACACACCTCTCCATCTAGCAGCGCACAGAGGGCACTACGGTGCCGTAAGGTGTCTGGTGGAAGGAGGATGTAAACTGGACATCAAGAACTCAAAGAGGAAGACGGCTCTTGATGACGCAGAGTCAGCCAGACACCACAGGATTGTACAGTACCTACAGAATGTCATGCGACTAGGTGAGTGTCATTAGCAGGCATGACTATTTGATCCTTTGAAAAAAGTAGGAGTTTGAGGTATGGCGGACACAGTAATAATAATAATAATAATAATAATAATAATAATAATAATAATAATAATAATAACAATAACAATACACAAAACATTTATATAGCGCCAAATCCATTAAAAATGCTCCCAGGCGCTTTACAACAACACAAATTTAAACCACAAAAACAAAAACAAAATTATAAGGTCCAAAATTAAAAATCCATAAAGTATGATCATAAAACAATGATCAGTATACTATAACACAGGTTTGGGTAAATCTGATCATAGAGAAAGGACCTATATGTGATCTAATCATCATATCCACCAAAACCAAACAGTGCAACCCCAGAGTGACCATCGTGTTTTCAAAAAGGCTTAAAGTACATGTAAACCAACATGTATTTTATTGAATAACAGGGCAAAGTCTAACTTAAATACACATGAACACATGGTGTGGGTTGTAATGGAAGTCCGGGCTATTATATCACAGTTTTTCTGATTTTTGTCAAGAGCAAAACAAATCGGAAATCAGACTTACGTATAGGAAGAATATCATACCTGTATTAGTCCAATCACACTTCTTGTGGATATCGGGGAAATGACTGAGCTACGATGATTAAACAGGATTCTAAATTTCGATGAATACATTATCAGAGTTTCAATCTGAAAGCTCAAGGACTAACAAGTTCAAATTCTCTAGATAAGTTATTCCGTATGAAATGCTGGAAATACTGACAAGGTCGAGTGAATAGCATTTGAACAAAAATCCAAATCACCGATGCTTATTTCTATGATAGCAATCGAAATAAGCCTTTAAAGTGTACAAGAATCAATGCACAAACGTAAACCTTTGTTCAGTAAATCTTTGAATCTTTGTTTCAGCCACCGATATGGATGAAGTAAATATCATATGGTTGGTTTCATGAAAAATAATAGGATTGGAAAGAATTCACTCTTTCACAAAATAAATGAAAACATGATCAGCAGCATCTAATACAGTGATGGATTTTCCCGCTATTTTCATAAATTTCATAGAGCTCTGTTTAAGCACAAAATGTACCTAAGCCCAAAACAATTATGCTTACTAGATTGAAGTAACCAACCCAAATACTATATTTTATGTACCATTTGTAACTAGTATCCTGCTCATTTTTGGTTAGTGGGAATCTAATAAGCAACATTTGTGAAATGTGTGAAACTGGGAGAGATTTTATGGTACATTGACTCTACTTCATTCTCATTACAGATGTGGAACGTGCAAAGGATTCTGGACAGACTTACACACAAAACAAAATGGCCGACGCCATAGAGGATGATCTTATGAAAACGCAGCCGATGGCCAATTTCCCATCACAGCAGAGACTTGATCGCTCGATATCATGGGATTGTACTTCAAATAGTAGTGCAAACAGTAGCTGGAATGTTGAGGACGACAAATATTCATCGTACGACAGTACGGACTCTGAGTGGACAACCAACGACTTGAGCACGGGGAGTATCGAGTCTTTATCCCGATGTGCGATGAGCCAGGGTCTGGATCAAATCCCGGAGTCCCGGGACTTTGAGATTCACCGACAGGGTGGTGCTTTCCCCCGTGCAACGAGTCCGGTGGTTGAGCATCGAACACGGGGACGGAGTTCAAGCGACACCACCGATTCGAGGGTGAAGTATCTTGAGAGTTTAGTAAAGGGTCTCCAGCGTGGATTGATTGAA
Organism: Asterias amurensis; assembly: GCF_032118995.1. Lineage (NCBI taxonomy): Eukaryota > Metazoa > Echinodermata > Asteroidea > Forcipulatida > Asteriidae > Asterias > Asterias amurensis. The sequence goes on from NC_092649.1 coordinate 17,289,313, forward strand.
ACACAAGACGAGTTGAAGAAGACAAAGAACGAACTACAGCACACCAAGACTACCCAGTGGTCACCAGGACAGTTGACGGTTGACCAACCTTCAGATGACACTGCCACGTTGCTTTTAAAACTACGTAAAAGGTTGCCAAGCCAACCCAATTAAATTTCTATGCAATCATCTATTACACATTTTTTATAGTTTGTTATAAACTGTTGGACAAACAAAACATTGACTACAGCGGGATTTGAACATGCGACCTCAAAGTTAACATACACATTTCGGAGGTTGCAGGTTCAAATCCCGCTCCAGTCAATGAGCTCTGAGCTAGCTATTTAGCACCAAGTTGGCGGTCTCCCAGTTTTCTAATCTTAACCTTTTAAATGAAGATTGATTTACATATAGAAGTAATTATGCACTATTTTTTTTTACACAACAGGTACATATTATTCGCAATAAGGCATACGCTTATAAACATACAAGATATAATGCACAGATGCCCTGTGTGACAGTTTCGACAATATGTTATAGTAAACTAAAAAGAAAAGGAAATTAATATAGTGGATTATATTAAGACATCGCCTTACCAGTACTTAAGACTTACTATAGAAAGGTGACAAGTAATGGCTAAATTAAGTACTTACTTAAATTTAAAACAATTTGAAAATTTGTGTTGTTATTATACTAGTCTTTCTTGTCGTTCTGTTCAACAGTTTATTATAATCTTATGTTTGTTTGTTTTTATTTGTACTAAAGAAGATTTACAAATAGGGTACAAACGTATGTAATCAATTGGGCCATATATGTTATAAAAGCAAATGTCAAGACCAAATCTGTTAAAAGAGCCATTTCGTTTTGCGAGTGCCACATTTTTTTCAATATTGAACATGGATGATGGTCTAACCAACTCATCCATCGTTGTACCTTGTCTCGATTTCTTGCTAGATTTGTTTCATACGCTCTTTATATATATTTATATATATGTGTGCAAATAAAGCTAATAAAATGTTAACAACTCTCGCTTTTGGTATAAAAAAGCTGTCAGACAACCTTCTCCGTGAGAAGTGCTAAGTTGAGGATATTTCTCTCTTTATATTTCTGTTTCTCCTTCTGCGGAGACACGTCTTGTTTTGGGGCAATGATCCTTTAAACTAGAAAGTCCCCAACCGCGCACCATCCTTCCAAGATGGCTGCTTTATGCAAAGTACAGTATTTTATTTGTACATGAGGAGGGTGATTGATTTAAGGGAGGCCGGTGTACTTCTCTGTCCGCCTCTGATCGACAAAGTACTGGGTCATAGATTACAAACATTATTCTATTTTTATATTTTAAATGGAAAATTCAAAACGTTGTAATACATTAATCACAGTGAAGAAGTAAATACTACTTTTTTTAACAGAGCTGTTAAATTTATATTGCATTGTTATCATTACCACATTATAATAAGTCAACTCTTTTATGCAAATAACGGTTATATTTACACAATACGGTTCTTCATTTTTGTTGCCAACTACTTTCTGCTGTAAAACTATGCAATGTGTACAATTACAAACTGTTATGACATGATATCACAGCCATTGTCTATCTCAAATGGGCGACCAGGCAGTCTAATCTTCGAATTCACAGTTCGGACACGGTATAGGCTTCTGGGCTCGGTGAGTGGCTTGCGGGCTTGGGTTTCGTCATTAAAGCAATGGCATGAGCCAATATTTGTAATATTTAAACAATGGTCTGTATACAGTTTTTAATTCAGTTGAATAAATTTATTTTTTACAATAAACTGTCTGTCTCACCAGATTGTCCAATTTTGTTGCTGCTCTATTAGGGGGGGGGGGGGGTCAAGAATAACTCTGTTGGAATAAATAAGCTTCATTCAATTGCAGCTTTTAAATCCACAAACTCTTTATTTGTTTCCGAGATCAAACAAGTAAACAGGATATTTAAAATTTGGCCGAGAATTGTGGCCGAATAGACCTAAAGATCCATTTAAACTGTGTTTCCCGATGAAGAAATATAGAAATCCACCAACAATAAATTAATCTTAATTACAGAAAGTAGTAAATTAATAAAAAAGCGACCAGATTAGCTATTTCGAAAAAATACACACACAAAAAATAAAAAAAATAAAATATAAAATCAAAAATAATACTGTACTCCAAATGCTGTTTGGCTGATGCACGTACAAAACACAATTGTATGCATTTTTTTAGCTTTGAAAAGTTTTTTAGTGTTAATTCTATTTTAAGCTCTTAACGTGTATACAAAACCATATCGGCATGTCTTGAAAGAAAGTGTTGACCCAAGTTTCTTTTTTCATTTCACGAATTTCTGAAATGTCTCCCAAATAGTGTTCTGTCGTGATTTTATGATCATCATGATGCATAGTTCCCTTTCAAAGGTATGGTCAGTGGTTTCTGAAACTGTCTTTCGACGTCACGCTGATTTGTTGGCAAGCTTATCAAGATGCATGAATCGTTTCTAAGACGGGACAATTAAGCAAAACCATTTTGAAGGGAATTATTTAAAAAAAAAAACAGTTTACACTACCATCAGCTGCAGTGCTTCTCTCACCAAGTAAGTGTTTAACTTTTGGTAGTTAATTTGTGGAGTAGTAACCAACCAATGACTCTACCTTTAAGCAAGGGTGTCACCCTTTGTATCATGAATTGTCTGCATTCATTGAATGTTGTTTTAGTATTCCTTCCAGTGCATCATTTTGAAAGGATACTTTTCGAGATCATTCCCATTGAACATCTGACGTCATCATCTCCCATATAGATTGTGTTGTGACTGTCAGACCAGAAATAGCGAGCAAAGGGGAAGCCCCATTAGAACACTGATTTCCCTATACCAAACTAACATTCAGAATTCCAATTTAGATTGAGTTTATGGAGGAAGAAACCTCCATGGTTTGTTACACCAGTCATAGCTCTATGGTTATACAGTATCAACAGTATGATTTAAATTGTCACACATCGATGCATGTACACTTTTTAGCCCCCCCCCCCCTTTTCTGGGGTGGGGGGGGGGGCAATGGCCACATCAGGACCCAATCTCATGGGGCCACTTAATCAGCAAATATTGATTAACAATCGTCTGCTGAGCAGAAATGAGCAGGAAACCAGTCACAGATTGAACAAGTGATATGATAGCTTGGCTGGTGATTGCATCTGGAGAACAAACAATTTGATTGGTTATGCAGTATGTGATGTAATACAGGCATGATAGTTGGTCCTTTGCAAGTAGGGACACTTTATTGAGTACAAGCTTTAAGGCTGGTCCACATAATGGTTTCGTCTTACTAAAATATTTCTGACATTTGTACAGATTTTTCTGAGAGCCAAACACTGCAAACAGTTTGATATCAGATTGAAAAATATCAGGCCTGGTAATGCCATACCAGATTCAGGTACTCAGCAGTGATTTACTAGTTTGCAGAGAAAAAACCCCAACCTATCACGAACAACCACAAAAAGTTACAACTGTGACTGCTAACTTTAACCTACCAAACAACAAGAGGTTATATAAATATTCGATTCCGATTGAGAGGAAACCACATGGATATAATCAAGTTACAACCAAACAAAAAGTGAAATATATATTTATTGAGATGAACCGCAAGAGGAAAGCTGAAAAAAAAAACCATTCACCTTCAATGATAACCTAAGTAATTGATTCGACAACTGAGTTCACTAAACCATAGCTGTGTATTGAGATAGTTGCAACAATTTGCAATTTTAGAAGTCATTTTAAGGTCCATGTGCATGCAGGGTACCAGACCGCACATTGTGTTGTGCTTCAAATGGACCAAAAATGGCGCTCAGTAACTGGGAGCAAATTTGAGTGCCCACATTAAAGGGACACGTTGCCTTGGATCGGTCGAGTTGGTCTATAAAAAGCGTTTATAACCAATTGTTATAAAATGCATATGGTTGGACAGATGTTTTAAAAGTAGAATACAATGATCCACACGAATTTGCCTCGAAATTCGCTTGGTTTTCCTTTTACTTTGCAAACTAACACGGTCGGCCATTTATAGGAGTCAAAAATTTGACTCCCATAAATGGCCGACCGTGTTAGTCAACAAGGAAAAAGGAAAACCGTGTAATTTCAAGGCATGTTTGTGTGGATCATTGTATTCTACTTTTACAACATCTTTCTACCCATATGCATTCTATAACAAACGGTCACAAACACTTTTTAAAGACCAACTCGACCGATCCAAGGCAACGTGTTCCTTTAAGTCAACCCGTGATTCACCACTGACCAGCAATAGACATGCGCAGTGACGCACTCACTCAAACTCGTTTTGAAAGTCTTGTCAACCATCATGGAACACGCCATTTGCCTTTCGCTGGAGTGTCACTAGTTCCCCTCTTCGCTTTACACATGTCAGAATGGAACATGCTATTTGGACCAGTGAAGAAACCATTGGCTCCAGGCTCGTTCAATAAAAGTAGTCAACCAATGGTCGACCATCCTGGGTTCGAGTCAAAATAGTCAACCTTTAGTTAACCATGGTGCACACTTGAACTTGTTCCAAATGACCAAACAAAACTTTCTCAGCTCTGCAACATACAACCAACTTGAGACGGAGTTAAACTGAACCTGAATGTACAGTCGGGTTTGGTACGGACACCACGAAAAAAGCTGTTTCACAAAGAAACAACAAAAATATATAATAAAATGCAGACTTGTTTATACAAGTTAGTTTTTATGTTTAAATCTTTTTAGACACAATTTTAAACTGAAAAATAAACACCACACTGACTTAACGTAATGCTTACAGATATGGGGCCACATCACCAGGCAATATTTTCAGGCAACTCCAGATCGCAGCTTCACCTAACTTCAACTGCACAGAATCTTGCTAAGCACAGCGAATCTTGCTTACCAGCCAACAGATCATACTGTTTACATTGTTGTCAAATATTTTCTGCTAAGCAGCTCTATGAATTTGGACCCAGGGCCCAATTTCATAGAGCTCCTCTAAGCAGAAAATATTGCTCAATAATGTTTTGCTTAGCGGAAATGAGCATATCAGTCAAAAATTGTACATGTGACATAGTAGTTTAGCTGGTAACATTATTCTCGTGAGCAGAAAGCTTTTGTGCTGAGCTATTTTTGAGCTTTTAAGCACAAAAAGTAGCTCAGCAGCTGTAATGAAATTGACCACAGGTATGCCTGTTTGAAGCTCCAAACCTTAGATGTACGTTTACTCACAACAGAGCATCAGCTTATGTAGCATGAAATAGAGCCAAAGCAGACACATGCCAGAAGCCTCGATTATGAACCATGCTTTACAAACAACCAACAGCACTGCATGCAGCAGGATTGCTTGGACAGGGTGATCGAGTCTTTTGGGACTTGTCTAATAAATTGCCTAGTGTGACACGGCCCAAATAGATAATATTAGAGTTTTGTTAAAGCATCTTCTATTTCCGGAATATTAATACTTAAAACTAATTTACAGTCCCTTTAAACCTAATAAAGGGTAAGATACATAATTCATTCAGAGAAGAGATAGGCCTAATTAATTTCACTTGTTATAAATAAAAAAAATCGCACAAGTAACATGCGGAAATGTCAACAATAATTTGAGTGGTCACGTTTTTTTAGAAGATAGATTTGGGCACAATCGTGTGTTATTTTTAGATAACAGCAAACAGAAATTTAGTGTTTTGGGTAAAGTTTCCCCCAAATTACAATATTTCTCTGGACACTAGTGGTACCTTGGCATAACAAGTGAATTTCGTTGAAAATCATTCATTCATTTTTCATTTTAGACTATGAACTACATACTAAACCCTTTTTGCTGTTAAAATATTCCCCCTCTGAAATGAAGTCATATTTAAAAAAAACTCTTTCTGAAAACCTTTCTAAAAAAAATGCCACAGCTGATTATGGTTGTTACCACCCAAAAATTAAAGACACTGTGTTCCTCAAAATTGTGCATGATCTATCATTATTTTTTCCTGACTCCCATTTAACAGATTACGCCCAAATTTGTACAGGTTTGTTAATTCATGTGTATGGTTGATAACACAAAACATGAACACTTTCTGTGACTATTTTGTCAGCTCTACCAATAATGGTATCAACCCCTTTGTGAGCTCCATACATTTAATGAACCGGTATGTAATTTAACATCACCAAAAATGGCACATGCAATGGCCGAGTAGCGCATTTGATATGGTGTATGTACATAAGTTACCACAGGTTTAATGCAACTACAGGCTAATGCAACTACACCTAAACGTTCTCGATCTAGTGTAGAATATCTTATATCTCTCACAAAAATATATCTCTTTTGATTTCATCACAAAAATACTTAATTTCATATGTGATGTTACAATTCAAACTCATACATAACAATTTAGTTAAAAAAAAAAAAATAGAATATAACTATAATTAATAATGCCCACATATTATAGAAAATGTAGTTTACTTTTTGATTTCTTTTTAGATAGTAACCCATTTTGTATGCCAACTTCCCCCTCCCCAACACACACATACAACATGATCCCTCATTTTAATTAACGCCGGATAGTCCACTGGTTTGGTGGCAAGTAACAAAATGCCCTTAGTGAAGTTACCATTCCTGATTCCAATAAAGAGGAGCTCTGAACTCAAATGCAGTTTTTGTGAAAGGCCTGGAACTACATGCAGGCCATGAAGGCCATGTGTCCCTGGTCTTGGCCTTGGTGCCCCTTTAAAAATTTCACGATGACTTTAAGATTTCCAAATGCAAACACCCCTTCGAAAATGAAAATGGCCTTGCCTTTTCAAAGAAGAAATTCCAGGCCAGTTGTTATGCACAATTTTTATCAAGAGTTAGAGAACTTTCGAAAAAGGCGAAAAACTATGCAAAGAAAAGGCTGTCATTGTTTGCCGTACAGGACAATCACATTCCCCAGTTAGATCATGTTGGATTTGATCAGGATTTCCCTGTTACATGAATCCATACATCTCATGTTTTGATGGTAATCAGTTTTCTGTTTACTCTATCTCTCTCTCTAGTCGACCGAGGTTGAAATCATGTTGAGATTTGCCCATCCTTGTCTATCCCTTGATCAGTTCGAAGTACCCTGATGTCCATAGCAACTACAATAGTACCTAGCTTGATTTTGTCTTTCCCTATTTCTCCTTCTATGTTTGGTGATAAGCTGCCAGACAAGTTCTTTGAACACATTTTTGTTAAAGCCCAAGTTTTTTGTCCAATCACCAATTTGCCTTTTCCTACCAAGCTAAGATCATCACAGGAATGTAATTAAATTTAAACCAAGAGATGATCTTTATTCAAATTTCTCTTGAACAGACTGCGAGACAGTAACAAAAACAAGGTATGGAGTTCCATAAGCAGCAGTTCCTGATAAAAAAAGCTACAACCACCCCTCTGGTTAACTTCTCACCGAACAAACACCCTTTAAAACCCTTCTAGAAAACTGGCACTGGACCAATTGAAAGTAAGAGTACACATAATTTCCTGTTCTGTCTTTTCATAGAGGCTCAAAAGATGCCATTAAAATGATTCATACTTCCTTTTGGCTGCAGGGGATCATTCGATTCTAAGTCAAATCAAAAAGCGGACAAAAAGTAAAGTTCGTTCATCCTGTATTCATTAATGATATTTGTGCAAGTCTAGCCAAAAACAATTTCTTTTGTTGAGCTTCAATACCGAAACAGGAAGATTCATTGAAAGTGTTTTCAGGGGGGATACAGTTACATGTTTTTTTCACAGCAGTTGTAACAGTCTTTTTTTTTCGAACGGTCAAATTTTATTGTATGTTGATCCATTTCACTTGACGTCACCGCCCAAGATAAATCTCTGATACACCATTTTCGGATCGGATTCCTGTGCGTTACTGTGCAGTGCACAGTACCACAGGGCCCAATTCTATAGCTAGCGCTGCTAGCGTTGAGCAATCTTTAGTGCTTACTGTAGCAGGCAAATTTGCTAAGGTGTAAGCGTATTTCACAAAAGGCAAATAAATCAGCAGGCCATCTTACACGTTTACGGCACAATGGATTTGCTTTGTGACAACATTAATTTCGTGCAGTAAGCACCAATAGGTTAGAAAGCCTTTTCGTGTGCTTACGGTTAGCAGCCCTATGTTAGCACAAAAACTGCCTCAAGGCAGCTCTGTGCAATTGGGCCCGTATGTTGGCTAGAAATGCATAAAAGCACAACAACAAAATTGTGACTTCCAAAATGGCAGACTTTGAGTGGTCATGTGTAACACCAGTGCAAAAGTTCTAATATAAACACGCAGACATGGACTCTTGCGTTTGACCTCACACGCCCAAAACAGTCCCCACTGTGGTCAATAAAGAGCTATCATTGGCAGAGAAGCGTGCACAGCACGAATACATTTTCTTTGTTTGACATCAAATATAGCGACCAATACAAGAGGCCTATTGAAACATCCATTCTTAAATGAACACCCTGATATTAACAAATATCCCGCTATAAATTTTCTCTGTACATCATCCTCCCAAAAATCTTTACACATAGATCCTTGTAATTTACCAGTCACTTGCAATAGATATATTTTTTCAAAATACTTATTGGTTACCTTCCGTGTATTATACAGTTCCCAACCTTCTTAATTGTCAAAGTATATGATTTTGTTCCCTTCACATGGTGGAAACCAAAATGTTACCTCCATAATGTGAACAAACACCGTCTACCGACACTGTTCTCCACAAAGTAACACATACAATTGCACAAGTTTTCAGCCGGTTCAGTTAGCGTTAAATGAACATAAAATTGAAGGCGTGGAAAGAAGAGCGAAGTTCTAGCGCTAGGAGCCAACCCCCAAAAAGTAAACGCAGAAGCAGAGGGCTCAAGCCAACCCCAAAAAGTAAATGCAGAAGCGGAGGGCTCGAGCCAATCCAAAACAAGAAAACGCAGAAGCGGATGGCTCTTGGATAATGTTAAACTTCAGTCTCATGTCATGCAAACTCATAAAATCAAACAGTATTCTGGTTCTCATTATTGGCTTTATGATTAGTAAAACAATTTGATTGATTTCAATCAAAAGTCTTGCTTTACATGATGGGCCTTCTTTGCAAGTGGAATCTTTGTACGTGTTGTCTAAAAGACAAATAAACTTACAACTTCCTTTATTTCTGTCTATAGTTTCTACTTCGGAAGGCACTTCAATCAGCACAAAGGGACTTTGAGCAACAAAGGATTTCTTTGTTAAACAAAATACTAACCGTTAATACTAATGAACAATCCCCAGTGTTTTTAGTAAGGAAGAAACTCCTAAATACCCCAGAAACCTGTGGTATGTGTGACTAAGGCTGGATTCCAAATGGCAATTGGATTCATATAATTGTTAGTGTTGGCAAAGTGAATTGTATTTTGACATCACTTTGGGAACACTAGGTGGCAGCAGACATGTCAGCTCAGCAAATTTGTTAACAATGGCTAGCTTCCGACAATACTCCTGCAGCTGATTTCACGAAACGCTAGGATTAATCCTGTCTCGAGTTAGGACGAGTGACCTGTCCTACCTTAGGATGGGTTCAATGCGTCCTCTGCTTCGGATAGGGAACTCATCCCAAGTCCTAAAGATTACATGTAATTCTAAGTTAGGAAGAGTTTGGTGTGATCGATGGCTGACATCAGGCATTCTTAAGTCTTCCCCCCCCCCCATTCCGATTGAGACTGATACACATCTTAACGTGAATGAGTGGTAAAACATCTGCTCTAACATGGCAGGGGTCATGGGTTTGAATCCTATGAGGAGATGACTCTTGTATAAAGAGTTTTAGGTGGTTTAAAGGTGTGCAAATATGTTGGGTGTCATGGCCGAGTGGTTTAAAGCATCAAATTCAAGTCCTGGGTGTTAAGTCATAGGACTGTGGGTTCGAATCCAGGTCATGACATTGGTGTCCTTGTGCAAGATGCCTTACTATAATTGCTTCTCTTCACCCAGGGGTATCGTTGGGTAACTGCGAGGGTAGAGGTTGATATTGTGTATGTAAAGGCCACTAGCGCCCAGCAGCCCGAGGCTGTATACTCCCCAAGGAGATGATAGATAAAAGGAATGTTTATTCGCTCAATTCACATTGATACGGTCATTGTAAAACGCGCTATATAAGAACTAGTTATTATCATTATTATTATTATTAAGGCAGTGCACCTTCTTAATTAAATTTTTACAATATTTCCCTTCAAAATGTATATAGTGGTTAAACATTTAATGTATATGATGTCAAACCTTTGCTCTTTATAGACACTAGACACTATTGTTAATTGTCAAAGATCGGTCTTGTTACTTGGTGTATCTCAACACACGCACAAAATAACAAACCCGTGAAAATTTGAGCTCAATTGGTCGTTGGAGTTGTGAGATAATAATGAAAGAAAAAACACCCTTGTTACACAAAGTTGTGTGCTTTCAGATGCTTGATTTCCGAGACCTCAAAATCTAATTCTGAGGTCTCAAATTCAAATTTGTTGGGAAATTGCTTCTTTCTCAAAAACTACGTTACTTCAGAGGGAGCTGTTTCTTACAATGTTTTATACTATCAACAGCTCCTCATTACTCGTTACCAAGTAAGGTTTCATGCTAATAATTATTTTGAGTAATTACCAATAGTGTCCACTGTCTTTAATGTGTAGATGATGTCAAACCTTAAGTTCTCTAATCTCCAACATCGCTGTCTCTGTCTCCAAGCAACCATGTGATGTAGAAGCCCAAGGCAAGTAGAGCAGTGCCCAGGAGATCTCCAACGGCAGTCAGGTAGGGGATGGAGAAGTTATCGGGGTCCATGGACTTCTTCCAGAGGAAATGGACGAGCCAGTTGGCGATAAAAAGGAGTACTCCAACCTGAGATGGGAACGCCAGGCAGTTATAAGGAAGTTAGTTTATTGTTAAGCCCGGTTCATACTTCATGCGATTGTGAATGAGAAGCGAATGTTAACGACGTCACAATTTCGCAATCAATCGTTCGCAGCATTTCAACTCTGCTCAACTAACTGGCGAATACCGCTGTGAAAGGAGAGTTGGACGTCAAATTCGCATCGCATTCGCATTCTCAGGAAGTATGAACCGGGTGTAATGTTCAACAAAACAGACCAAAGAGCACAATTTCATAGAGCTGCTTAGATAAATCTTATTTCTTTATGAAATAAAGCCCAGGGATCCAATTTCATCGGCTCTATACAAATTATGGTTTAACATTTGAGTCCACAGGAAATGTTCAATTACTTTAAGCCTCAAAACTTGTAAATATAATTCTACAAATTATCAGTTAAAGGCAATAATACCTATTGCTATTATCAATATCTATTTGACTAAGCATCATACAAAAAAATATTACACGTAATGCAAACAATACAAAAGAACAGCATGGTTAACAATAAAGGACCTATTGACCCCTTGCCTGGTGCACAGCGCCATAAAATGCGCCTATCCTGTCCCCCATTTTGGGAGTCAAAATTTACCCAAAATGGTGGACATGGTTGACACACATTGTGTGAAGGTGCGTTTCCCATTGTGAAAGTTGTTAATATTAAAAGTATAGTTCTCCCTTGACCAGCTGCGTACTGGATTGCAAAGGAACGAGATAAGCTCGGTCAACAATAGGCCAGTTACAAAATGAGGCATGTTGAAAGGGCATACAAAGGAAAACGGTACACTTGATTCTGGTTCTTTCTCTCCCAATAAAACAGCAATAATACAGAATGACAACGAGCGCGCAATTAAATCCTCTGATAACAGTTTATAAATTCACAAATTAAGACAAGAGGATATAGGGATTTATTACACAGGTCTGGGGTTGTGAGGGTGCATGCAGCCCCATGCATATTTAGGAACACATCACAAAAAAATAATACAAGAAGTAAGAAACACTGTTAATGCACAATAGAATGAACACATCTGCAATATCAATGAAAAGGGAGCCCTCACAAACAAAGGATAATGTGTTATTCATGCTGTTCACCAGTTTTCTACCAGCATTGGTAAATTGTGTAACACAGACAAGTGATCAATCTTAGGTCTCTAAAAAAAACTTATAGAGTATAGAGACTGGCTCACCTGAATGGATGCAACTGTTAGATACATGATGGTCACTCTAATGGTAATGGACGTATGGCCAGCTTTGACAATTGAAATAAAGAAGAGAAAAATCAGCTGCCCTGGAACGACCATCAGGAATAGGACTCGACACGAACGAGCATGCTGGTCTGTAAACAACAACAAAAGGAAGATATTACATTCATTTACTCTGGTAGTGTACATGTGTCATAAGGATGTACTTATCAACAATATTAAATTGGGAAGAAACTTCAAGCAAATAGTATACTTGCGGGTACAACCATGTGTAAATCTCTTTTGAGTGACAGTTGGCTCTTAGAAGAGCCGGTTTGGTCTCGACGTCTCGAGCAGTTAACTCTGCTCGAATACTAATTGGCTCCCACAATCGTTGATTTACACACAAAACTTCCGAGCACTCATAGGGTCCTTAATATAGATGTGTGAAAATGCAAGTATTTTGAGGCCTTCCACCTTCTAACGAATCATGTTTTTACATGGCCATCCTTTACTGCATTCAGTTTAAAAATGTCAAAAGATCAAAGAAGAATGAGAAGGGTCGCTGCTCTATGACTTTTGCACATTGCCATACTTGAGTGTGCTTCGCAAAGAAAGATGCCAAGCAGAATTTTCTGATGAACGACTTCATGAAATTAGGCTCTGGCAGAGGACAATGTATTAATATGTTAAGGTCTGCTGCCCCCTAGCTAGAAAGTCAATGGAAGTGGTATTCCTTTTCAAAGACCATAAAGGTACCTAGACTTCACACTCACCCGAGCCTAAGAATACTTTAATTGGATTAAGGCACAGTCCCTTCCGTCCAGGAGGTAGGGTACCAGGCTTGCCTAGCCTGTGGAGATGTGTTGATATTCTACTGGCCTGGACGGCTACTAGGTTACCGCCTACACCGTTGATGACCGGGCTGAAGACAGCGACACCTGCATTCTGTCTGATGGCAACATCTAGGACTAGGCCACCACAGCTAATCAAATCAAGAAAAAATAACAAGAAATAAGAAAATGAATAACAAAAGGCATCTATTCAAAGCAGACTCATTCGCCTAATCTTAAAAAGCCCTTATTAGATTGTTTTACTAAGTGACACTACATGCTAAAACCAGGCACTTCCTGTCAAACTTGGTTCATCTGTATATGATTTGAGAACTGAGAAGTCAACCGAACATCCGATAAATCTACTCCGCGGTAGTAGAAGAAAGAAAGACAGTTCTCTAAGAACAAACTCTACCTGGAAAGTAGATACATACATGGTGTTACCGCAAACCAAATAGATATTGGTTCTTCTGCTCATCATCAAATAATCGGGAAAATGACACTTCCAATCAGAGCTAATTAGGGCTATAGCGTAAGTATTTCTCAACATATAGAATTTGTATGATATCACAGATTGATATTGTGGCTGAAGTTTCAGTTGTCTTCACCTTTAAATTCATGTCATAATTTCTGTGAAGTGTTTGACTTTATACCATAATGCCCTATATTGGGCGGAGGGTATCCCCCCCCCCCCACCCCACACACACAAATGTTCCCATATTTTAACATTAACTATTTTTTCTCTTGTGCAGCTCATACTTTCATAATTATTCCAAAAATTTTTGAGTGATTGGCAGATAAGAAAATCTATAAATATTGTGGTTTATGGTGTATTGTCTACTTAAAATTATTCAAAAATTTGCAGTCCAACAATCGAATTGCATTCTGAATTTACAATTTTAAAAGACATTCAAATCACACAAAATTAATCACAATCAAACTTTGCCCGAAAAATGTAAAATTTAAAATTCAAATGCCATTTCTACTAAAACAGCTTTGAGCAATATTGCAAACAAATATTAGTATTAATAAATGACATACGAGTATCTACACACCTGCTGATCATCATAGCTATGATGACCGGGCTCCATCCATGATACAGCACCTCATGGGTGTACTTATTGTGATGGGATAAATACACCCATATGGGTATCAACATCAAGAAGAATAAGATTATACAGGGCGCCAGCCAAGGTTGCCGATGATGGTCATCATCACCTGGATGAGTTGAAAAGAGCAATAAACAAATCAAATTATACGTATTTTAAATCGTTGCAATACCTGCTGTTAAAATATAGGATTCAAACTGCCTCTAGCTAATGGGTGATCTCGGTGGTCTAGTTTTAATTTATTTCAATGTTGGCAACAACAAACAAAAGCGTCAAATCCAATTCAAGCATAATACTCTGTTAAGTTCTTACCAACATGCAGAGAAAATTAGTGCTTTTTAAAATTTACCCTGGGACAGACAAGACTAGGACTAGACAAGGACAGACGGACGAGACCAGCCAGATAATTAAGACGTTATAGAGTTATATATAAGAACTAGAGGGCGCACAAGTGATGCTTCGTGCACAAATGCCACGGGACCAATAGATGACAAGCCCGTCATTCTGCACGCGCGTTGAATATGAAATACACGTTTGAGGTTTTTTTATTGAACGCTCACGCGATGCTGTTTGTTCAACTAACAAAATGGCCGCACAATCACACGCTGTGAGATGCCAGTTTTGTAAACTTAGAAAATGGTCGCCTGCGCGCATGCCGAAGCGCGTTTATAGGCCAGTGTGCCCTCTAGTTCTTATATATAACTCTATGATGATAGCTGATAATGCTAGTTACCTATTGCCCTGTAGAGTATACTGGTGATCCAGGAGAGTAAGGCAAGAGTGGTGAGATCTCCGAGGCTAGCTGCTATAGGTGTAGCCACATTGTCTGGATTAATGTGACACTTCTTAGATATCAGAACAACGGCTACCATTATAGTTCCTGAAGAGAGAAGAAGAAAAAAAATATAAATACTGCACAAGCTTTTGAAGATCCCCTGCCAATGTAGTACTTAAACAAGCAGGGGTTGATTTCACAAAGAGTTAGGACTAGTCCTAAGAGATATCAAAATTGTACAGCTAGTCCTAAGTTAGGACTAGTAACTTGAGATAAGACTAGTCCTAACTCTTTGTGAAATCCACCACAGGACTTCTTTGAAGTAGTCTCCCAAATCTATTGCGGAGCAGTAGAGCAAGTACGAAGAGAAGTTCTCAAACCCTTCTCCCAGCAACAGGAGTGTTTTAAAGAGAGCATTAGTATTAAGTGTCTTGCTTAAAGGGTTTGGTTACATTTTGTACAACACGAAACATGTACATAGATTTCCATTAAACATGGCGATTTAAAGATAATGATGGTAGAAAGCTTCCCTTAAAATATTACTTGCAGAGGTGCTGTAGTTTTGAAGAAATGAGTACAAATAAATCCTGAAAATTAGTTTAGCATGTACAAAGGACAACGTGACGCTTCCGAAAAAAAATGCTCTGATATGATTTTTACTACTTTCTCAAAAAAATTATACGACTAATGAAGCTGAAACTTCTATATCTACAGGTAAATTGTCTAACGGTACAACATACATGTACATCTTCATTCATAGCAAATAGGATTCATTTCATGGCCAAAAAGGTGTCAAAAGCCTTAAAGGTCACAACTGTCAAGACAGGGACTGGAACCCAGACTCTGCTGCTCTGAAACGCCTAACCTCGAGTCTGGTGTGCACAAAGACAGCACTATATACCTCTTACATGTACTTGACATATTCTTACCTAGTATGCCACTGGCTAGTGAGGCCGTTACCAGACTGCTAGCACATAGTAGTAAAATGTGATAAATGTTGATCTCTCCGTCGGGTATATATCCCATCAGTGCTGCTGCCATAGATGCTAAGAATCCAACCACAATAGCTTGGCACTGCGTACAAAACACAAATTTAAATTAACATCAAGTAAAAAATAACAGCAGCAGAGGGAACAACAGGGATGCAACTTTTTTTGTATAAAATATTAAGTAACTAACCACAAGGGAAGCTTACCAGGTGTGCATTTTGGCGACCCCAACCAAAGCCCAACTGAGTCAACAAGTCAGTTACCAGTTGGTCTGAACAGCATCGTCACTGCACCTCAAACGGAAACACGCAACCGATGATTAATGTTTCAGGTTGGGGTCGCCAAAACATACTCTGGGTAAACATGTGAACAATTTTGGGCTGAACAAAGAAAAATTTACTAGAGAGGGAATGCAACCCGTGACCTCCAAATTAACAGGTCGGAGATCCACCAACTGAGCTATCTAGCCCTAATGTTGGCCACTTTGTTACAGGGCAATCAAAGCATAGCATGATGAGTGCATGCTCAGTGCACATTATACACAGTGGAATATCCGCGTCTGTTTGCAAGTCTGCCTCAGGAATCCCTTGACATTAAAAATCGGCTATAGAGTATAATTTGTTTTTACCCCTTCAACGGTGCTTTCCCGAGTTCTGTGAAAATAAATCTACAGGCAAATCACGCGGGTGGGATTCCAACCCATGACATTTGCATTGCTAGAGCAGATGTCTTACCACTGAACCACAAGTGGTCAGAGGGAGTCTGAATAACTGTGGTGTTGACGTGAGGAGATATAATGCTTCCCACCTACCTGAGTTAGGGCCATGTTTCCACCTATCATTCGCCATAGCTCCTTGTTATTATCAATGCTGCCAAGGTTAACCTAGGACCATTCAGATCAAGAGAAGACAATTTTTAGGACAACTGTTTTTCTTATCATGCAGGGAACAATTTCGTCAAGCAATTTTTTGTATAAAAAAATTTCTTTGTCAACACTGAATGGTATATTGCGTAGCAAACGGTGATTTCTGAGGAGCAATTAAAACACATTGGTAGCATTTCGCTCTGCTATGCATTTACAAGAAACTGTTCACTGCCATGAGTCATGTTATGTACAAGTAAATAGGTTTCAGAATGGAAATTTTGACATGGCTCCCAAAGGTACTGGAATTTGTCAAAAACTAGTTCCAAAGACAAAGCCGAGGGAACTACTTGTAGATTGTCAACATCCAATACCGACAAACCATGCAACAAACATGTTACACTTGTTTTATTATACCTCAACTGTTTCAGCCTCATACAGCTAGGTCTTTCGAAGAGGGCGATGTTTGAGCTTGTGACTTCATACACTAAAGGTTCTACTAATGGGCAAGTCTTAGAATTTGCAGAGTTAGGCATGGGATACTAGACATTCATATAAATTAAACCCTCTGAAAAGCAATTAACCTTATGATTTCAGTGGATTGAAAACCCACAAGACTTTATAAGTTCTTAGTCCTTGAGATGTTTATGTTACTGAAAAGAAAATGTTGCATCATGTATTGGACTAGGGAGGTTTCGCACGCGAACGGATACGCATATGTTTAGCTATCCGTAACCTACTTACGTGTAGCAAGCAGGATATCAGTGTCATCTGCACATTAGCACTGACCGTATCCGTTTGCATGCGCAACCTCCCTATTTTCTTGGACTTGTCCCGTTATATTTCTGCTGTTAATTTCTATCAGCAAAATTGACAATGAAACAACAAAACAGTATTTACACAACGATGATACGTAGTATCAACAGGCCCAGTCTAAAGTACATAGGCCTAATTGAAATTGTAAGTTATCCATATTTTAATGATGTAGGTTATTTGATATCACAAATGTTGTTTCAGCAAAATTTGTATTCTCATTAGGTCGAAGGTACATGTATTGTATATGTAGATTTAATTCTGATGCCGGTGAAGTATTACAAGTATCAGTTTACGGTATTTGTTCTAATAGTAATGACACCGTTACATCAATAACCCTTTAGCATTAACCCTAAATCTAAGCCCAACTCTATCAATTTATAACACACATCTTGCTTTTTCTGTATTCTGGTTGGCTGAAACATCGTCACATGGGATGAACTAATATAGGCCAGTGATCGCGCGCGTGTTTTGCTGGAACAGTACCAGAGCGGGCACTAGTCTTTGCAAATAGTGCCCGCGGTAACAGCGCGAGATAAAAACCTACATAAAAAAGCTTCTGTTTAGGCCTTTATGAGAAGTGTTGGCTTTACTCATGGGGTTTGTACCTTCAGGTGACAAAATAACTGATAGACAGAAAAATGTACAGTTTTGTGGCATTGCAAAGTCCATGTCATAAAGGGCAAATATGTACAACTGAAAATCAATATCATACTGAGTTTGACTACATACATGTATGTCTGTACCAAATTCTATGGTGTTATTACAATTTAACAAAATGGTTATCAGTTGTTTATGTATCCTTTGAACGCACTGTTGGCTCCAAACTCAAGTGGTTCGAGTTCTGTTAAAACACACAAGATGTTTTGTACAAAATCTGTTCAATGTCAATGAAAAGGATTCAAACATGTACCTTTTGTACGATTGAAGAGGATATCCAATAATCATTTTAGGCTAGTCTCGTAGTAGACAACCAGTTGATTTTGTTTTGGAAGTACTTATGACCTATTCAACTGGCTTTTAATAATGATATTTTAGCGTTCCATTTTCCCCCCCAAGGCTGGCAAGGTAGACTGGGACTGCTGGGCCTAATGTAATGATTGTGTGACTGGCATGAACAGTGGGGCTGATCATGGTGCCCAAATGAAATAATCTTTCAATTTCATGGAAATAAAAACTAACTCTGAGGTAGGCCTCTCCTTGTCGTGGTATTTTGTTATGATGGTATTTCACACATGTATTGTTTTTAATGAAGATGTTGGAACTGTTGGAACAATTTGATCCGATAGCACACTTGACAATTAAGGGGTTGGGTCGTCATGATCAAAACAGACCCACTGGGCTGTACGGAAATATGAACTCTCACCCAGTTATTGCACATGCATACGTTCGCCATAGATACGAAATGAAGGGATGGACCATGCGTGTGGTAACTGGACGAGATACCAGGCCTGCTTTGATAAAACGACAGCCCCTGTGAAGACCGGTTCATACTTACTGCGAATGCAATATGAACTTTGAGTTCACAAATTTGCAACGAACAATTTGCAGCAGTTAAACAATAATAATAATAATAGTAATACCGAAGTCTTATATAATGCACGTACATGTATCTACTAATATTATAAGGTACTCAAGGCACTGAGTATAAACAAACTTACAGAAAGATAGGTTATTGAAGTGATGAATTCTGAGACCCAATTATGTACAGTTGACCTATGCTGAACTCCTGCGAAACATACGCTGCGAAAACAGTCGTGTGACAACAAAATTCGTATAGCATTCGCATTCGTAGGAAGTATGAACCAGGCTTAAAGAGTGAAGGCAACTTACTACAGTGGAGAGTCTTGAAGCAAGGGTCATCTCCAGATTGCCTTTCAAACCAAGAAGAGCAGGCACTAGGATAAAGACCTCAGTGACGGTGGTATACACTGGCCAATGCTGCAAGCAAGAAACCAAAACAAGCCTGAATCAAACTTGATAGACCATAAAGGCTGCAAGAAAAGTGCTTTTAAAAATCCGAGTGCTCAAATTTGCTGAAAATTGTCTAATCGAGGGGGTTCTAAATTTTACATGTTAATGACAGATAAAACCTGTGCACAATTTCATGGCTCTATGTACCACAACGTCCCGTAAAAAGCATGACTCTATGGACCATACATGTGGACTTATGTGGTGGTCCTGTTGAACAAAAAAAATTGAATCTGAGTATTGTTTCTTCCAGAAACGTTTCTCAGATTGTTCATTTCAATTGCGGATTACTCTTCCTGCATGAACATGAAAACTCAAGATTTTCGGTTCTCAAAAAAGCTACACACATTTGACATTTTGGAATAAAATTTTCACACTGGGTTAATTTTATATAATATACCAATCCGGGTGCGCACCAGCGCAATGTTGAGCACGGCGCGCCACTTGCTGTGGTGTCTTCAGTGGCTAGATTGTGCACAAAAAGACACTGCAGTTGTTACTTTTTTCAGTAGAGGGCGCTTCCAATTTTGTGTTCGGATTGGTCTATACATTTATAAAGGATTATTAAAACAATCAATGGTTCAAAAATCAAATGGTGCAATAATCCCTTTAACAACCTTAAAGTCCTGTCAATAAGTATGATGTATTATGTTGAAATTTGCAGGATGTCATAAAGGGTTTGGACTGTTGACCGATCATTGAGGATTCTAATGTAGACTGTTGAGATTGAAGACAATATCCATTAATATTGTACTCTCTTACTTTTTGTATCTCCAATGTGGAAACAAAGGACACAATGAATATATGCAGACAGGACCTTACATACATGATTGAGATACACTATACCCACTGTATGCTTAACAAACTGCACTTTTAAGATGCATATTTTTCAATTAACAAAATGTCACTTATCAGATATCTATTCCTCTGATATTAACTGACATTTAATGACATTTTACCCAACCCTTTACAAATGCAGTATTTTACATAATGTGTAAGGACTTCCCAACCTTCACAAGTGCTCAGCATTGTAAGGTCTCTGGACTGGCATATGGTGTTGAAATACTAAGTAGACATAGACCAGCGTGTTGTGTGAGTACACACAATGATGCAGTGCATGGCCTAGCAGTTTACTACAGCATTGAGTTCAAGTTCTGGTGGTTCAGTCATCGGGGTGTGGGTTTGAATCCCCGTTATGGCATGGCACTTGTGTCCTTGAGCAAGACACTTCACGATAATTGCTTCTCTGAACCATTTCAGGTTTAAATGGTTCAAACATTTATGGGCAAACCCTGATCAGCCAGCCACACAGAAGGCCAGGCTAAAAGCCCTCATTGTGACACAGGGAGAAATGGGATCAAGAGGGGGCAAAGGGAACAATGAGAAAATGATTGTCATATTTTTTAAGGAAAATAATTCCACACCCCCTCTGTACTTTTCATGACAAAACATAATTTGTCTTGCATCCACAGGCCTGAAACTTCACAAAGGCAACGAAGGCAATTGCCTCAATGCCCCATGGTCATTGCCTTGGTGCCCTTGGAATGCTGCAGTAGAAGTTTACAATTTCCTCATAGGGTGCCTCTTACAGAAGAGAAAATGCCTTAGTGCCTATTCTCTTCCAAAAACGACGCATACACGCCTGCAAATGTACCTGAAGACAATTTGTCATCCATGTGGGGGTAACTTCACCTCAAAGCCTGATAATTTATCTACTATAAATTGTTACAATTTTGTTTTCCATTATTAATAACAGTTCATTTACCTGTACCATGTCGAGAACCAATCCTGCACCCACCGTACCGAATCCAGCGATAAGAAACGGCAAGAAAACCTGGAGTGCGATGCTGAATGACGACTCTTCCTTGTGGCCAACCACGCCCACTTCCTCATGCCCCACACTTTCCTCATCTTCCTCTGAATGTCTCCGCAGAAGAGGCACAGTGAAGGAGGTCTCTACCTCCGCCTCATCATCAACACCATCATCAACGATAGCGCCTGCAGTGGCACCTAAACCACCTCCTTGGTCTGTGTCTTTAGGGTGACTAACATCACCATTCCAAACACCATCCTGAATGGATGGTGCACTGTCTTTATTTGGATGAACATCTGCGATGTGATGTTGTCTGGCCTCATCCTTCGTAGAGTTAACCTCAAGCTCAATCTTAGGCACCATGGTTTTGGATCTTGTACTGGAAGCCCTCGCTGGAATTCGTTGTCTTAGCGTTGTACCCTGTTTGTCTTCTCCATTTGTCTCGGACGGTTTGTCAGCATGCATCTTGTGGTCCTGCCAGTGCACCTTAGATATGCACTGTCCTGGCCAAAGTTCTGGAAATGAAAATGCTGTCTTTTAGGTACATTATTATACCTTGTTGCAGACCGTTGTGAAGGGATGGATCAGTGATATGGTGGATGAGAATCAACACAAATACAGATGGACTGGAAGCAAAAAAGAAAGAAAAATGCAAGCCAATGTTACATTGTTTAATTGTTGGTTTTTGAATGGTGACTGAAATTAATAAATTTAAACTGCATTAAAGGCAGTGGACACAATTGGTAATTACTCAAAATAATTATTAGCATAAAACCTTACTTGGTAACGAGTAATGGGAGAGGTTGGTAGTATAAAACTTTGTGAGAAACGGCTCCCTCTGAAATGAAGTAGTTTTCGAGAAAGAAGTAATTTTCCACGAATTTGATTTAGAGACCTCAGATTTAGAATTTGAGGTCTTGAAATCAAGCATCTGAAAGCACACTCCGGGTGACAAGGGTGTTTTTTCTTTCATTATTATCTCGCAACTTTGATGATCGACTGAGTTCAAATTTTCAGAGGTTTGTTATTTTTCGCATATGTTGGGATACAGCAAGTGAGAAGACTGATCTTTGACAATTACCAATAGTGTCCAGTGTCTTTAACCAAATTGCATCCGGAAAGGCAATCCACACTCAATAAATTTTGCCTCATTATAATTCCCACATGAAACATATGTTACCATACAGCAGGCCTGTTATGGGCTATGGTGTCCCTTCAAAAATTTCCCAAAGACTTTCCAATTGAAGTGCCCCTTGCAAAATGAAAATGACCTTCGCAAAAGGAGAAATTCTAGATCTGATACACTGGTGACACAACCATTATGTTTACAGGGTGAATGTAGCTTTCTTGAAATGAATGAAATAATAATAATAGTATCAAAGTGTCATATGGGCAATTCCACGTCATGGACATTACGTTTTGAGACATTTTTAGAACTTTGTTGGTCAGTTAAACACACCAAGTAGCTTTGATTTATAGTTTTGTGCTTGATACTAGTATCTTGTGTCCTAGTAAGTCAAATGATACTATGTATTTGGAAAAGTTCAAATTAATTAAGGAGTCAGAGCACAGCTAACGAGCGTCATGGACATTACGAAAAACGGAAGTGGGTTTTGGGTACAACACACTCAATTCCAAAACTCTGTGAAGTTAAAGTTCAAAATTTTTAGAATACCTTTTTATTTGCTAAACAGGGAAGTAGTTAACATGAACATTGATAATATTTTTAAGAAAACCTGTCAACTTTCTTGTTACACATCTTAATAGAGCGTCATGGACATTACATTTTGGGTTATTTTTAGCGTCATGGACATTACGTCAAACTTGTAAAATGATGCATCATGCTTTTACCCTGAATTTGTAAACCCATGTGCTGCCTTGCTCTTAATATGGGTTTTAAACTATAATGAATGTCCCCATCTTAATGTTTAACCTCTTCCAAACATTTTTAAGAACCAAACCTCCCCCAGAATCTCACTTAAACCCCGCCCCTCGGTAAGTCCCCTTTTTGCACTTTCCGTCCACATCCAACCAGGCTGGCTTCTGCCTTGGAGTAGTTATGATAGACCAGAGATGTAGGTATACATGAAGTAACCTTTTTTTTAATTATCTTTAACATAATTCCCTTTTATGTGTTTCTCACATGGTAATTGTTCATCTTGAGTAATATACTGAACATCTTGCGTCAACATTTTGTGACGACAGTAAATGGAAATTAAACATCAAAGGTTTCTGTAATTTTCAAAGTTGATCTGGATACTGCTATGTTCAAGACTGGGTGAACAATTCCCAGAAGATCAGTTAAAATGAGTTGGGAGGACTTCTTGGGAGGAACAGGCCAAACGTAGTTGCTTCCTTAGCTTTCCAAATACGAGACAGTCATTGAGGTCATCCTCTACACGTTCCACCTAGATTGACATGCAAAACAAGAACGGAGAACAACAAATGAAGGAAAGATTGGCTGCATGGGGCTTTGTTTATCACAATCATGTTTCCATGTTTTGTCTTGTTTTCTCTCTATACTTTTTCTGCCTCTCTACTCAAGTCTTAGCCATTCTGAAATTATGTAAAAATAAAAAATTACTTTATGTATGACGTCTTTGTATCCAAGCTATCCGTAGATGTGTACAAATCTGCATTACGCCTAGGCCTTGAGAAGTTCTTTGATGATAAAGTGTGTTTATAATGTCCTACATTCATCTAAACATGTCTCACTAACAGTTCACATATATTTCAATGTCACTTGAATGTTTTTAGGAAAGAACAGTTCCATGAGAAAACTCACCTGAAAATCTCGTATTTGAGCTGTCAGTTTGTAGAATCTGTGCACGATGTTGCCACTAAACGCGCTGCTAAAAAAGAGCTTGAAGTAAATTTCTGATGAGGTCTATGACAAATGTTCTCTTTGACTAGTCCAGGTTTACCTACAATAGGTCCAATTGATAAATTGTAGCATTTACCTTCAAAAAGGTAAGTTTCATGTGACATGTAATGTCCATGACGTAATGTCCATGACGCTAAATGTAATGTCCATGACGCTCGTTAGCACAGTTGTAATTAATTTTTTATTAATTTTCTTGCATTATAGGATTAGCCCCTAAAAACTAGCTTTGCGTATGAAGTCTCATGAAAATATCTCTTACTGGCTTTAGAATATAAAACTAAACACCATGCAATGTCATGGACATTACATTTCATAATTGGTAATTAAGGGCTAATTAAAACGAGTGGCAGCACCCTGTGAATAAATTTACAATGAAGTTTCTTTAAAATTGTGAATACTTACCACCAGTTATATGTTTTAAGCCAAGAATAATTGAAATATCATCTAAAATGTAACCAGGAGGGCATTTTAGACAATTGTGCCAAACATTTCCCAAAAATCATGAATTTGGCTCAAAAAAAACTTTTTTAATAAACGATGAAAAACATGGAAAACCAAGAAAAAAAAATGAAACAAACATAGATTTGAAATCACTGGGTATCACTCTTTCTTGCTACTTTAAATTTAAATCCACAAATTTGACTTCAATTTTTTGGGCCGAGGACACTTTTTGGTGGAATTGCCCATATAGCGTATGTCTACCAAACAAGGTACTCAAGACGCCTAGATACAAACTTTTAGAAAGATTATTTAGCACCTTTAATCGGTTTACAAGGTGCTACGGCGCATACATGTAGCAGCCAAAGCCAGGAACACTGGGGCGGACCCCGTCTCTTTTTGATAAGTGGACTGGGTTCTTTAACATGAATTACACAACACATGGGACCAACGGCTTTGCGTCCCATCCAAAGGACAAAGCAATGGTTTTAAAAGTGTCTTTCTTAAAGGCAGTGGACACTATTGGTAATTACTCAAAATAATTATCATCATAAAACCTTACTTGATTACGAGTAATGTGGAGAGGTTGATGGTATAAAGCTTTGTGAGAAACAGCTCCCTCTGAAGTGACGTAGTTTTTGAGAAAGAAGTAATTTTCCACGAATTTGATTTCGAGACCTAAAGTTTAGAATTTGAGGTCTCGAAATCAAGCATCAGAAAGCACACAACTTCGTGACACAAGGGTTTTTTCTTCTTTCTTTATCTCGCAAATTCGACGACCGATCGAGCTCAAATTTTCAAAGGTTTGCTATTTTATGCATATGTTGAGATACACTAACTGTGAAGACTAGTCTTTGACAATTACCAATAGTGTCCACTGTCTTTAAGGACACAAGTGTCACGGCTGGATACGCACAATTTGTCCATAGGCCCACTAACAAATGGTCTGTCACAGAGAAAAGATAGAGTAGCCCCACTTTGTGTCCTTTGCCCCATGCTACCGCAATCAATGTGCCCAAATTGTAAAAGCAAGTAGTTCGTCCGGCTGCACTGAGTAAATCAGTCTGGTACCAACTACAATTGACCATTGTTGTGAAGTTGTTGAGGGTGCCCGACAAAACCTGGTTTTCAAGATATTGTTTTGAAAAGTTCACTATCAAAAATCATTTGGGAAAAGTTTCCGTATGGCGCCACCACTTTTTCATTCGATATGAAATAATATAGTATCTAATTTACCTTAACGAGATATCCCTTTTTGTAAAAATTAGTGAAAAAGTGGTGGCGAGGTGCGGAAAGTTATCCATCATTTGTCTTTACCCCAAACGTGTGAAGCTTTTTAGAAAATTCAAGGAGCGACGAGGGTTATCTACAACGAACAAGTACTTCCATTTCAATCGGTAAATTTTATGATCTAGAACAGGGCCTCATTGACATTTATGTCCAAACTTATGGATCCTGCCGAGTAAACTAGCATAAACGTAAACAGCACAATAAACATTATGATTGCAGTGGTTAGGTGGTGGCGCTTGTAATGTTAGTTGTACTGTGTCATGAACCCAACAAATGGGGCTATTTGCAGTCTTTTTTAATAGGCGCATGTTCCAGTGGTCAACTACTCTGTCTGTGTGACTGTAAGGACTAAAGCTGTTCTTTCTGATGTTCAGGTGGGAATTTTTCTTCTGAATTTTCTTGCTATGCCATCTCATGGCCTCTCTCTCTCTCTCCTAAGATTTATGTTTCCTTCCTTCACCAAAAAGAGGCTATCTCTGCCCATACAATACAAGTAATAGTAGAGCAAGGCTCTGTCCAAGTCACAAGTCCTTTCAGTTTCATTATCTTGAACACCTGGATCATGTCACCGTGGTTTAATAAGAGCAATAGTATTGTAACGTTGTTTATATTTGCTAATCAAAATCGAGTGCAATGGCTGACGTATACAACATGCTGCTGCTGTATCAAAATCTCACTCGAGCACAATCTCTGATTCCACTCGGCGCCATACGGCCGTCTGCGTCTCGCACCAATTTTAATATAAAGCTAGGTTAGGCAGTCCCTACATATTTTAACTTCAAGAAAACTTATAAAACTTAACTCACCGCTTCTTTTGTAAACCAGTGCCACGTACTCTTAATCAACTCGACACCCCTTGACTCAGTGGTTGTTGTATTGTATACTCGACAGCTAGTACTACAAACAACTGTAGTAGTTCCACCAAGTTTCCCCACGTCGTCCTATCTGTATTTATTGTTTACGGGCAGCAAGCAGTACAGTTCACACACAGTGTACACGACTAGTCGACTCGATCCAGTTGAATGGTGTGATAGCGCCCCCTAGTGGTACAATCTGTACCGTTTCGTGACTGTTGAAGCAATTTTAAGAATGACCATTGCCATTCAGCATTCTTCTTCAGGAACAAATCCCAATTTGATAAGATTAAAGTCTGCCTGAAAACAATATCGAAAAAACTTTCATAGCCGCACTTCGATAAGAAATAGAAAACCATCACAGCCACACTCAGTGCAGGGGCGTCCATCCGTCTGGAAAGAATGGGGGGGGGGGGGGGGGGGGGACTTAACATTTACGACGTGGGGTCCGGGGCCCGCTTTAGGGGCCCGGACTTTTTTTTTAGGCCGTAGATGCTCTCTGGTGCAATCTAGGGATTCTGAGGTGTGATGTGCTGCCCCCTCTCAGATGTTGGAATTTAATGCCGATTTCAAAAAATAAATATGCACCTACAAAAACAACCCAAGCTTCGTAATAACCATAATGTTTCTGCATTATAATGCTCAAACGGCGTTTCATCCCAGTTAGACAATAAATTTTAGGGGAGGGGTGGTGGGTTTGGCACATCTATTAAAGCTGAACACGAAGCCTTTTACGGCCTGTGGTCCGGGCCCGCCTAAATTTTGCATTCTATAACTTTTATGCTCTGTTGTGCATTCTAAGCAAATAAGAGGCAAACAGATTGGAATAGAACATAAGCGTTTAAAATGTGAGCAGCAGTAGAACTTTTTGAGTTAACAGCAAATTTAGGTCCGGATCGTAAACAAAAGTTTTAGGGGCAAATCTGTCAAAGAGTGAGCGTGAAACCTGTATCGGCATAGATACGGGCCCCCGTTTAAGGGCCTGGGGAAAGTTTGCATTCTAGATGCTTTGTAGTGCAATCTTAGGCAAATAAGAGGCAAACAGAATTATAAGCTTTTAAAATGTGAGCAGCAGTAGGACCTTTTGAGTTAACAACATCAAATTCAGGTGCAGATCTATGGCTCAAGATTTAGGGGGTAAATCTGTGAACGAGTGAGCATGCGAGTGTGAAGCCTTTACGGAATGGGTCCGGGCCCGCTTAAGGGCCCGGGAAAATTGTGCATTTTAGATGCTCTGTGATGCAAATAAGGGCCAATTTTGAGGGGGGACATTTGATTTAGGCCTAGTGTCCCCCACCCTTGTTTAATTCTTTGCCCCAGGATTATAATATGTCCATGGTGCAGGGGTGGGACACAGGGTTTGGTCTTACACAGTGAAAAACATGAGTTTCATGGCGGTCAAAAGACACGGGAAACATTTGATATTGTGTCCCCCACCCTTCTAAAAATGGGGTGGGGCTGGGGTTGGGGACATATCCCTTCCACTCTTTCAAGGGGGAGGTGCAAATCTATCAACGATGGAGAATGCGTGTGAGAAGCCTTTACGGCGTGGTGTGCGGGCCCGATTAAGGGCCCGGGAAAATTTTGCATTTTAGATGCTCGGGATGCAATAATAGGGCCAATCTTGAGGGTGGACATTCGATATAGTGTCCCTCACCCTTCAAAAAGTTGTGTAATCCTTTGCCCCCAGGATTAATGCCCATGGTGTGACACATCAGGGTGAGGTCTTACACGCTGCAAAATTTGGGCTTCATGATAAAGGTGGTCAAAAAGATGGGGGGGGGGGCATTTGATATTGTGTCCCCCACCCTCCAAAAGATGGGGGGGGGCATGTCCTCCTGTCCCTCCCCCAATTGACGCCCATGCGTCACAGCCACAACATGTGAAAGTGTTTTTGTCTTGATAATCGAGGGGTCAACCCGATAATATTAACCCGATTTCCATCGCAGAAAATGTTTACCACAGAGAACGAGAGATAACCTTCTTTATTCTACTGAAATAATGTTTTGAGTGACAAAAACGTTTTTGAGGATTTGAAAGAATCTTTTTGATTGAATTTACAATATTTTTTTATGAGTGAAAGACATGAAACTTTGAGGGGGAAGTGGATATAAACTCTTCTATAATGAGCGCGACCGGATTGTTGATAGTTTTGATCCAGATTAGTTGTAGTGTTGGGCGGGGGGGGGGGGATGCTACCCTCTCCTAAGGGGTTGGGGAGCTCCCACCTATAGGCATAACGAACCCTTGGGGAAGCACTTTGCATTCTAAATGTGTACAGGGTCGTGACTTTGAATAGTATTCCCCCGAAACACTGGGTTCTTTGGGATAAAACCATAGAGCTATATAAAATATTATAATTATAGCTCTATGAATAAAACCCAAACAAACTCAGTTTCATTTAACCAACAATCCGATATCGCCCTAATTGGTTGTATGCAATTAGAACATGGCATTATCCCTCTAGTCCCTGCACCGCCCGAGTTTGCTGAAAACTAATATTTCAAGATTCTTGCAGTTAATTACTGGAACCGTATAGTTCAAATTTTAAAAGATAGCCACAGCTTAATTTTTATGCACAATTTGAACCTTGATATTTGTATAAAAGTACAAGTTCGCATGAGAACAATACATGTCTCTCGTTAAACGGCTACGGTAATTTTTATGGCGAATATTTGTTTGTGAGGATAAAATGGACACAATAGCTTTTCAAGGCTTTTATCTGACTCAATGATTATACTGATTAAATGCGAAGGCGTGAGTTTTCGACAACATTATCATGAATGATGAATAAATACAGTTTCCTTTGTGTTTACTAATGAGCGTCGTGTTGGGGTAAGAGCTAAATTATTTCACCATCATTAGCTTCATTAGCTTAATAATGACTATCGAGGATTCTTTTGATGTTCCTTTTTTTTCTACAAACACAAGCTAGCAAGGTTTCATCCTACCACTACAGTATATCGATAGGCGGCTGGGCGGTCCAGTGGCTAAATGGTTATACAAAGAGAAGACGAATATTGTTGAAGATAACAACGTACGAAAATTTATTGTTTTCACAGAAGCATACTCAACAAATAACTTAGAAACGAACATAAACTACTGATGAGTAGTGTACCGAAATATAAATGCTACTGTAAGGACAGACTGAGTGGTTAAAAAATATAACAAGTCGGTTGAAATAATAATGAAGAATAAGGTAGACTTTATTATGAAATTCTTCAAAAAGTCGTCGGTTAAAAAATTGCATCACATGCATTTGTTTCACACCAAGACAAACACGTTTTCAAATCCGTAGTTGTTCAATTAAAAAATGCACCAACGTATGGGTACGTTGCCTTGATTTGGGCGCTTTGGTCTATTGAGCGCTTCGGTCTATTGTTTTGAAATGAATGTGGTTCTCGGGCCATTATGTAGAATTTCCGTGGTTCGTCTGGTAGTGATAGCGCCCTCTTTTAAACCCCCACATAATATTATTATTACAATAATTATTATTAAAAGTTCAACAAAATTGGAAGGTACACATTTGGTAATTACTTGAAACAAATATTAACTTAAAAACTGACATGGTAACGAGCATCGAAGAGCTGTTGATAGTGCAAAACATTGTGGGAAACGACTCCCTCTGAAGTAACGTAGTTTTTGGGAAAGAGGTAATTTCTTACTAAAATTTTACAAGACTTCTGGCTAGAAAATAGAAGTATTTTATTCCTATCTAAAAGCACACAAATTCGTCCAACAAGGGTGTTTTTTCTTTCATCATTTTCTCGCAACTTCGATTACTAATTGAGCCGAAATTTTCACAGGTTTGTTATTTTATGATGATGATGGGATACACCAAGTGAGAACACTGGTCTTTGGCAATATACCACGTGTACAGTGCCTAGTTGTATTAGAGTGTGGAGTTACTATCGTTTACTAAATAATACCATAACAATAAAATTAAAAAAACGAGGTAACGGTAAATGGTGTTCATGAGGGAAACATTTTTAAACAGATTGACCTTCTTGTCAGTGTCTTTAATGGCCCAATTCAATTATGCAACACTATATAACTCACAAATATAGTGATAACGGTTTTAATATCCCACATGCAAACAATTGCTTACAGCAATTCGAGCGTTTTTAAACATTAATATTCAAATTTACACCAACAATTTTTTAACATTTAAACATTACGAATTATAACTGATATAAAAATCCCTTACTACCGGCACACGATGTGCACAAGCTGTTCATAATACTATTATCTGAGGTTAGGGAGAGGGTACAATTTCGACCAACACACAACAACATTTTATTGAGGTTACTGATGTCAGTAACCTCAATAAAATAATGTTTTGGGTTGGTCTTAAATGTAGAGATTCTGAGATAATTATCACAGTAGTGACACCTTTAAACGTAATTATGAATACACCATGATATCATCGGATGACACCATGAATGACATCTTCAAGATAAAATTTACTTCGGGATGTTAACATCTTACTTTCATGATGTCGTCATCATGCGGTAATATCTCAGGATCTCAAAGTCAGATGTCACTCACACATAGCACCGTAGCCTTTTGTCAAATCTTTCGTGGCGTAAACAGTGGCGACTGGAACGACAGACAATACGCGCGCGAGTCGAGCTCGCACGCGTGTTCTCCTGTTCTAGACGATTGGGATCGCGGCTCTACAACCCCGACTTGAAAAAAGGCTAAATAGCACCATACTATAGCTATGGTTCATTACAAAAACGTCTAGAAAACACGGCAACATCCACAGCGTTTTGACACTGCGAGACGAATGCGATACAGCGCGTACCAAATTAAATGTAGAATGGGGCCCGCTACAAAGACCGTTAGCATCATGACCACGGCCGAGGTTGTAGGTGCAGCACCCCAGTCTAGGTAATTCTGGTAGATGGCAGTGCCCCCAAACTCATTCAGTCCACCTGCCTTCTGGTAGATTAGTGTGAAGATGAAGAAAATGAAGGCCATCGTCATGGGGTAGATGGCGTGCAATACGCGCATGGGCGTGGCCACAAGGAGGATGTCAATCACTATGATGATAAGGTTGACACCGTGCACGTGGAAGTTATACGCGGATAGGGTATCCGTGGCGGGGTTAAACACTAGGATATAAAAGTTAAGGGCCACGAAGAGCCCGGAGGTGAAGGCCATGCTCTGCAGGAACCAGGCGAACTTAAAGTACCATGGTACGGGTGACGGTGGGGATACCGACGGGTACTCTGCTGGGTGGCCACCAGAAGGCTTGGTGCCCATGGGTATCCCTTCGGGGTTCTCCTCTCCCATCTCAGGGTCTACTCCATCTGCATAGCGATAACAAAATCATAGCAATAATCAACAAAGTAACTAATACAAATTATTGAAAAGAAATAAATAACAACGCTCATAAATGTTTAAGTTACAGTCAAGTCGAGTTGTTGCCATAAAATTTGCCAAAATAACTTGGCGAAATAAAAAATATCCATATGACAAGACGACTTCAAAGGTTAAATAAAGTCGCACTTGCGAGATAAATGTGCCAGTCGACTTCGTCCATAAGACAGGTGGACTTGTTCCATTACTTGGTGAGATAGACTATCTCGTTATCTGGGTAAGTTTTAGTTGCCACATGGTGATCCTGGAGCTTTGCACTTAATTCGGTCATTGCGCCAACTGTTACCATAGAAGAATAATGTATTATGAGTCGTTTATGTTTCCCGTTCTTAATGGGTTCATCTGCAGTGCGTGTTCAGGTTCATAATATTGTACTGGGTGTCTCGGTTGACTTCCTTGATACACTTATGCATCCAGCTGTTGTCTCGAATAATGGTTGTGACTAAGTTATATCAAATGTGTTTATTACATTTTGTAAGTCTCCATATTGTGATTGGATACTCATTGGTACAAGAAACATCAGGATAAACCCATATTACACCCTTCAAAGATTAAAGGAACACGTTGCCTTGGATCGGTCGAGTTGGTCTTTGAAAGGCGTTTGCAACCGTTTGTTATAAAATGCATATTGGTAGTAAGACGTTGTAAAAGTAGAATACAATGATCCACACAAACATGTCTTGAAATTGCACGGTTTTCCTTTTACCTCGTCGACTAACAAGGTCGGCCATTTATTGACTCCCATAAATGGCCGAACGTGTTAGTTCGCACAGTAAAACGAAAACCACGCAATCTCGAGACAAACTTGATTAAAACATCCTTCCAACCATATGCATTTTATAAAAAACGGTTACAAACGCTTTTTATAGACCAACTCATCCAAACCAAGGCAACGTGTTCCTTTAAGGATTATCCCAAATGTACCACAATGTATACTAAATAATGATATTGAAGTGAAATAGAAAGCTTCATCACGAACAACCGGAATTCCAACCAAGATGTTGCTGTCAACAAAAATGCACATATTGAGCCACACATTTGCAAGTGTTGAATACACAACAAAAACCAATTAAAAATCTGTCATTATCTGTAATAGTACTTTAGTTTGACGAATAGGACTGCCTGTATGGCTCAAATATTATTCAGCTTTTATTGTCAATAGTTAATTATCTATACCAATTACGTACACACTCATGTTTAAACGGCACACAGATGTTTGTAAAAATGGCAAACAAAGACACAAATATTCATAGATAGTGAATAGGGGTCTTTAAAAAAAAAACAAAGTTTGCAGAATTTTTGAATTTAGTCACAATATCGGTTAACACAATACAATACAATAATGGGAATGTTAAGCAACATTTCCTGCTTAAACAGCTCTATCAAATTGGGCTTAGGTTGTGTGTCGATTGTTTTCCCAAAATGAAAAGCTAAATGTACTTTCGACACTGACTTGTTATTATTGTACAGGAAGGTATCTCCCATCAGTAATAGATATGTCATGAAATAAACCGAAGGTCCTCGCCTTTTGCTGGTGTATAGTTACTAATGTTGTGAGTATTTCATTCATTAACCAACATTGAAATACCATGGAGCCTAAACCATTGCTCCATGGAAATACGCTGTGGCAGAACAAAAACAAAAACTGAGCATAACGAGAAAGCATCCTTTGGTTTTGGAACTGATTAATTGTACTGACACTCAGAAGAAATCATCCAACCATTCTACCTCCATGATCCAACATTATAACGTAATACACGTTATACATCATGTATGCTTATCGGTCATAAAAGCACACGGTAAATGACTCGTATGATTAAAAAAACCTGGGTACCCTCACCATGCCGATGAAATTTCATAAAACAAATGCAACCGTCATGATTATGGAGACGTAGCATGCATTGGTCTAATTTAATACTACTAATCACATTACATACAGAGACGACTGGATTCCAATTTCATTAAGTCTCTACTCCCACATAAGCATCGCCGTGGTAAGATATCATATCGGGTACAGAGCTCTGGAAGTGCCATCCAACTTATTGAGATCCTGAGATACTGCAGCAGGATGACACCATGCATGTCAGATGACGACATTCAGAGATGATTTATCTCGGGATGACGACACCTTGAAAAGAATTTGTCTCTCCTTTATAGATGTATCTTGAGTTTTCGACATTTTCAGGATGATTGCACCCCATCCCAAGATATAACTCACACTGAGTCGACATCTTTCATGATGTCGCTAAGACATTTATCGAGAATATCCGACTTGATGGGAACTCGTCATCTCGAGATAAATCATCTCATGATGTCGACATCCAACGTTTATGATGACCATGACATCATCCTGCAGTAAAATTTCTTAGGATCTCAACATGCCGGATGGCACTTCCAGAGCTCCGTACATTCGCCTTAATGTGATGTGCATTGTATCTGAATCCACATTATGTTTTGCTTTAAGGATGTGGACTCAAGCAATTGGAAAATAATTATATTGGCGGTCCGGATGACCTCTATTTTGAAAGGAAATAAATCGGGCCGAAAATATTCTGGACGAAGTACAAATGTTTATGATGTACTTAACATTGTGCATACATAAAGCCATTATACAGCCCACATCCTTTAGCTATAATACAATTGTGAGTTCATGCAGGTGTAGTTCTTCCTCATTTAAAGGGCCCGTATACGTTTTGGTTAAGACTCTGAAAATGAATGGCAATAACAACTTATTTGGTAAGAAGTACAGCAGCTCTGAATATTTTAATTCATCCCCCCCCCCATTATTTTTAAATGAAAAAAAGAGAGAAACGTACCACCCTTTGAAATGAAACTTTCACAGGTGGCTTTATGGTGTCCAAGTATGATTGAAACATACAGTGGGTTTCAATAACCAAACGTACACAATTCCTTTAAAAGGCAAAGGGGGTCATTATACTTCTGAAATTGAGGCTGCTCGCGTGTATCAATGCTAGGCAAGACTGGTTACGCTTAATGAGTCGTGATCTTATTAACAGTGTTTCTTAATAGCAACAAAAATAAGCTCCGACCAGCCGAAGTGTAGACTTGTGGACAAGTCGTTAAATCGGCCCCACGCGCTGAGATAGTGCTCTCGCACGAACTGATCGCTCCCCGATTTCGACTTCTCATTAACGAGGGGTCGAAAACGGGGAGCCATCAGTTCGCGCGAGAGCAGTGATCCCGCGAGAGCATCATCTCAGCGCGTGTGCCAATTTAACGACTTGTCCACAAGTCTAGCCGAAGTGTGACGGGTCTGGTATGGTGCTCAATCACCACATTCAACACAAATGTGTTTAGTTCGTTTTTAATCTCAACCTCATCTTCATGCGATCACATACTGCAAAATTGAAGGTGCCTCAATAAATGATATTACATTGGAAACTAGTTTGAAACCTTTTCTTATTGAATCCATATCAAAGTATAATGATTTGTCACTATACGAGGAATCCTGAACAAATACATGTATACATGTCCACGCGTGAAGAATAATCCGTAATTGGAATACACAATCTGAGAAACGTTACTCCAGTAACGCTCCTCAGATTAATGTTATATGAGGACATACCAAATTATATATTTTTGACATAACCAGACCTCCTCGAAACACCATTTACTATTGAATGTTGCTGATAGGCTTCTAACCAACAGTGTTAGTGGCATTGTTCTAAGAGTTACCAATATTACACCTTTCCTAAAATCAGCATTATGCATGCCATAGGAGACAAGATCTTGCAATGTCTTCATAATTACCTGATGTACTCCTGCAGCCATTCTTGAAATGGTAGTAGATGTTCCCGATGGCAAAGGTAATGAGATACATAATAAGGACCAAGAATGACCAATTGGAGACGTAGATGAGCCATTTAGCTTTACTGTCGGCCTGGCTGTAGTAAGGTGGTTCACCCCACGCCACTAGGATGATGATCAGCCACACGGTCATATAGATAGCTAAAAACAGGCGGTAGATACACCATAGGATGGACTGAAGAGGCCATTTTGCCTGTTAGACATGATAGGGATACAAACAAGGTGGGTTTAGTTTCTTAACCTTCGGGAACACTTTCGTAATGCTTACAAAGTACACAATATTGTTCCCAACAGTATATATGCCCACGGTTGTGTAGCGTTAATTTAGAGGGAGGGGTGGGAAGGCATGGTCCATTCAGGTGTTGGCACATAAAA
Source organism: Asterias amurensis (assembly GCF_032118995.1). Classification (NCBI taxonomy): domain Eukaryota; kingdom Metazoa; phylum Echinodermata; class Asteroidea; order Forcipulatida; family Asteriidae; genus Asterias; species Asterias amurensis. The sequence goes on from NC_092649.1 coordinate 17,325,571, forward strand.
ATCCAGATCAAAATTCACAATATATTTGTTTTAACAACAATAATTTATGCCAATGCAATTACATTTGTGCTATTTTAACAAGAAGTTAATTTGGTATATCTTATTGCCAATTTTAACAACCGTTTTTTCAGTGATATACCCGTTACCACCAGTTTTATCAATATTGGAACGTTTGGAATGACGTCAGAAAAAAAATTAACACAAAACACGCGACTTTTGTGGTTTGAATAGATTCTAAAGGGCATTGGAAACGAACAGGTAGAATTTCCCCGGTATGATGGGTCAAGGGTACCGGAAGAATCTGCTACAAGGCTGCAACCATTACGTGACGTCACACCACACTACATGATAACTAAATTGGTCCATTTTCACTGATTTGAGTGGGTTTTTTGTAGGTCACAAAAGCGATGAATCAGGAAGTTTTTGGAAAGGTCAGGGCTCAATGCATATTGTCCAATGTGGGCCATTTTCATGGCTCAGTTGCGGCTGAATTTCGCCATATAATCACACGTCCAAGTTTAACAGGGTTGAATTTCATGGAACCGCATGAAAACCATGGAGGTAGGGTTAACCAAGCAAGCCGAACAAGTACAATTATAATATATAGAGTTAACGTCAAAATGTCAGATGTATTATTGTGTGGATGGCATTCTGTTCATTTTTGGCTCATATGAAGTTGGACCCATGCAGGGCGTTGTGAAGCCTGTGGTAGGCCTACCACGAAGTTTTGTCATGTGGACAATAAATGGTGTCTTTATGGTTGCCTTCCAACATAACAAGCAGAAATCGTTATCCGTGACGTCCTTCTTCGTACGTTGTAAAAGAAGGTAAAAGCACTGTGTTCGTGGGTTTCAAGGCAACAGCGAACCACGCAGCAATTTAGTCCAATGATCGAACCATCTCATAAAAGAAGACAATGTTCAGACCAAGTTAAGAAAAGAGAACCCCGAACTACCTGCGTTGAAAAGGTGACGCTACCAAGAGGGGGCTTGATACCAATCACGAATCCAATATCGCGTTGCAACTAATTTTCAAAAATAAGTCAACAGTAAACAAATAACACGTTCCCATTGTGGACTGTCAAAAATCTGTTTAAAAATACCTAAGTGTAAACTCACTTCATTGAACTGTACGGTGAGCTGATGTCATTAGTCAACTGGCATAGCAAACGAATGAAGACCATGGCCGCAACAAAGGACCAACACACGGCAGGCCGACCATGAAATGGATTTAAAGCGAATTCAAGTGGCATAATATAGGGCGGGTGAAACACCAATGCATTCAACGCCATTTTATAATATTCGATAGAGGGAATTCAAATGTAGAAAGTTTTCGTATTAGTGAAGTAAGACAAACAATTTCAAATACAAGTATCTCCAACTTTTCTTACCAAACTGACTAAATCAAACAGGCTTACTCGACAACTGCTGATGCGAAGATAAGGCCTGTAACGATGAAGCCTTTTTTAAACAATGTCAAAAAACCTTCATTCATTATACACAGAATTGCTGTGCATCGCCTTAAAGGCCTACATTCCTATCAATAATCTGTAACTTGAAGTTTGGTCAACCAGCATTTAAAACACACTGAAACAAACAGATCATTCTCAATTTAATATTGCCATACGTGGTGCAGATTTAGTTCCCAATGAAAATGTAATACCCTCAGATTTGGCGAATTGGCACTATTAAGTTTAATACACTGCAACCATGCCAACCAGTTAACGGTATAACCACAAACAATTTATTTCTGAATGAGGTCAAGTATAATATATTACAACTTAAGCATCGTATATTCTGTATGTTTGTTTACTCTGGGCCTACTTGTAAAAAATGTAAATATAAAACGGATTAACACAAATACATCTCGTTCTTACTGTGAATTTCTATGTCTTTAAAAATACTTTGGAATACACATTTTGCTATCCTCTACTTCTCCAATCATACAACCAGCCTTGTTCTAAAGCTGGGTGGCCACGTTTGCGAGACCCGCCGGGTGTACGTGAGGAATGTTAGGTGTATATGTCTGGAATTGTAAGCACAATCAATCATACATTCATACGTCATTTCCAACTGGCAACTCGATATTATAAGGCACTTGATGTTTGGGAAAATTTATCACACACAGAAAAAATATATAACTATTACCAAACAAAAATAACAACATTCATCAATGAAGTTTAATGTTGAGATTATGTTCATACATCTCCCGATACATTTCCTGTTAAAGACATGATGTATAAGATTTGTATGGAGGAGGCGGTGAGGAATTTGTTATCTGAAGGTTTCCTTGAATTGTAACTGACAACCGGTCCGAAAAACGTTCTTATAAAATCAATGCGACTCTACGACTAAACATCGACTATAGTGCTTATAAGTTGTTTCACTGAAAAAGCAAACGGTTCTCTCGAAAACTTAATTACCACCAGTTCCTAGAAATGTTCTCTTGTTGGTTGACCGATGTGTTTATTATACAAACTAGATGCAGGCTAACTTTATAAAGAATTGATAT